>NW_024070186.1:25596119-25684002 GCF_014754425.2 Oryx dammah | reverse complement strand
ACTTCACTTCACTTCACTTCACTTCACTTCACTTCACTTCACTTCACTTCAATGATTAATGAAGGATGGTGCTAGTGGTAAAGAACCCACCTGCCATTGCAAGTAGACATAAGAGATGCGAGTTCAGTCCCTGGGTTGGAAAGTTCCCTTGGAGGAGAGCATGGCAATCCACTCCAGTATTCTTGCCTGGAGAATCTCATGAACCGAGGAGCCTGGCAGGCTGCAGTTCTTGGGGTTGCAGAAAGTCACACATGGCTGAAGCGACCTAAGCATGCAATGATTAATGATACTAAACATTTTTCATATGTTTATTGACTACTAGCACATGATCCTTGAAGAAATTCTACTTGACTCCTTTGTCCGTTTTAAAAATTGGGTTGTCTCTTTGTTGAGTTCTAAGATTTCTTTGTATATTCTGGATAAAAGTCCTTTATTTAGCATATGGCTTGTAAAATTTTGCTATTATTTCATGAGGTGTATTTTACTTTCTTAATGATGTTTTTTGAAGCAGTTTTAATTTTGATGAAGTCCAATTTACCTTTTTTTTTTTTTCCTTTTGTTGCTTTTTGCTTTTGGTGTCATATCTAAAAAACTACTGCCTAGTTCAAAGTCATGATCGTTTATTTCTATTTTCTTCTTAGAGCTTTATAGTTTTAGTTTTTAATTTAAGCCTCTGACCCATTTTGAATTAAAATTTATATATGATGTGGGGTAGGGGATCAGCTTTATTCTTGTGCATTAGATATCCAACTGTCCTGGCACCATTTCTTCAAAGACTGTTTTTCCCCACTGAATTATCTAGCAACTTTGTTAAAAATCATTTGACTGTAAGTTTTTATTTCTGGACTCTCAGTTGAATTCCATTGATCTATTTTCTTATGTCAGTAACGCCTCATTCATTATCTTGATTACTGTAGCTTCATAGTAAGCTTTTTTTTGCACCTCAAGTTTTAATATTATTTTTTTGTGTGTTCTTTTTTGTTTGTCCCAGAAGTTTTACAACTATTTAGGCTATTTTTAAAGAGCAGTTTTAGGTTCAAAGCAAAACTGAGGGGAAGGTACGGGTATCTCCCATATATTCGCTGCACCCACACATGCACAACCTCCTCCATTATCAACATCCCCCACTAGAGTATATTTGATGAATTTACACTGGTGTATCATAATCATTCAAAATCCATAGTTCATATTACTTTCAGTATTGTAAGTACTTTCAGTTCACTTTAAGTATTGTGTATTTTATGGGTTTGGTTAAATGTATATTGACATGCATCCACCATTAGGGTGTCATACCAAGTATTTCCATTGTCCCCAAAGTCTTCAGTGCTCTGCCTATTAATCCCTCTCCAACCTTCAACCCCTGGAAGCCACTAATCTTCTTACTGTCAGTATTGGTTTTTCTTTTCCCGAAAGTCATGTAGCTTGTATCATACATAGCTTTTTCAGATGGTTTCTTTCATTCAGTAATATGTATTTATGGTCCCTCCATATCTTTTTATGGCTTGATGGCTCATTTCTTTTTAGTTATGAATAATATTCTATTGTTTATATACACAGTTTATTTATTCCCTTTCCTACTAAAGGATATTTTGTTTGCTTTCTATGTGTGACAATTATGAATAAAGCTACTATAAATTTTCATGTGCAGGATTTTGTGTAAAAATAACTTTTAATTCCTTGGGATGAATACCAAGGAGTGAAGTTGCTGAATCATATGGTATGCGTATGTTTAGTTTTGAAAGAAACTGCTGAACTGTCTTCCAACATGGCTGTACCATTTTGCATTCCCACCAAATGAATGAAAGTTCTTGTTCCACATACTTGTCAACATTTGGTGTTATTAATATTTTGGATTTTGGTCATCTTAATAGGTGACTTTTTAAGATTGTTTTAGCCATTCTGGATTCTTAGCATTTTTACATGAATATTAAGATTAATTTGTCAGTTTCTACTACTGATAGATTTTCTCCATTTTTGTTTATCTGGAAATAATTTTTTCTTAACTTTTGAAGAATAATTTCATCGAATATAGAATTTTGGTTGTCAGTCTTTTTTTCTTTTAGCACTTTGAATATGTCATCCCACTGGATTCTGGTACCTGTGTTTCTGATGAGAAGTCAGCTGTTAATATTACTGTGAATCCCATGTATGTGGTAATCACTTTCCTCTTGCTGTTTTCAAGATTATCTCTGTTTTTAGCTTTTGACAATGATGTGTCCAGGTGTGGGTCAATTTTATTCTACTTGAAGTATATTGAACATTTTGAATGTGCAGATTAATAGTTTCCATCAAATTTAGGAAGTTTTAGACCATTACTTCTTCAAATATTTCTTATATTCTTCTTTCTATTCTCTCTTTCTGAAATTCCCATGTATATGTGTGATGACATGCCTGATGGTGTCCCTGAAGTCTCTGAGCCTCTATTTATTTATGTCATTCTTTTCATTGTTATTTCCCAGACTGGATATTCTTAATATTCTTAGTTTACTATTTTTTTCTTCTGTGGTTTCATATCTGCTGTTGAGCCCCTCTAGTAAATTTAAAAATTTTAGTTATTGTACTTTTCAACTCTAGCATTTCTATTTGACTCTTTTTTAAGGATAAATTCTGTCTTCTAGTTGATATTCTCTATTTGGTGAAACATCATTATTATTATATTTTCTTTAATTATTTATATATAATTTTCTTTAGGTATTTGAACATATTCATGCTAGTTGATTTAAAAATTCTTGCCTGGAAAATCCAACTTCTAGTTGTCCTTAGAGATAGTTTCTATTGATTGTTTGCCCAATCTCATCCCCACTCCTAATGTATTAGCCATAGTTTCAAGTTTCTTTGCAGGTCTTGTTCATCTTTTATGGAAAACTGGACATTTTAAATAATATAAAGTGTCAACTCTGAAAATCAGACTATACTACTACCCAGGTTTTATTGTTGTTACTGTTATTATTGTTGTTGCTATTTATTTAGTGATTTGCCTTGGCTAATTCTGAAAGTCTGTGTTCTTTCCTGTTCACAGTCATCAGTTTGTTTACTTGGCAGGTAATAATTAGACAGAGATTTCCTTAAATACCTTGAATCAGTAAATCTCTTAGCCATTGCTAAAGGGTTCTTTGTATGTGTTGAACATGCTTTCAATACTTCAGTGAAGTTAGAATTTGTATGGACCCTCAAGTTAGCCAAAGGTGAGAATTTAGGGCCTCAGATTTTTCCTGAACTTCCACACAGCCCTATGCATGCAAACAGCCCTGTGCATGCAGGACAACCACAAGTAGCTGTGATGTTAAACAATGGCAGCTGTTATTTTGACAAGTGCTCTCTGGGTAGGACTGTTCACACAGTGTGAGTTCTGATTCAAGAAAAATAAAGACAAGCCCTGAGAATGGAGGTTTTCAACAAACTGTTAAGAGAAGTCTAATAGTGACAGTTCTCTGGGGAAGGGACTGTTGGAAGCTCCAAACCAATTTGTGTACTTCCCCAGGGGCTGCTAGACTACCGATTCTCACAGCTCTGTATTTGTGAGGCTATTAGCTTTCATAGCTACCACAGAGCTGGGGAGAGAGGCATGGGAGTAGTTTAAATATTATGAGGTTTGCTGTTCTTATGGAGATTCAGTCACTGAGTCTTGAATTAATATTCCTCAGATTGTTGCAAGCCTGTAGTTAATTTTCAGAATTCTGGAAAAGTTGATTTGATTTTGACAGTTTTTTACCAATGTTCTCATTGCTTTGATAGAGCAGATTTTTGGAGGTCTCTACTTCAGCCTTCTTGAGATCAAGTCCTATATCATTCCCTTTTGCTGTTGTCCATCAACATTACAATTAACCAAGCACATTGTTGAATGGACTAATTTCAAGAATAATCTGCCATTTTAAAAAAATTTTCTTATAGTAAATACAATTTTTAAAGCTACCTCTCTTTCTCTCAGGCTTACAAAGAGGTCAGTGGCATGTCAAAGGAGTATTAAAGGTCATAGATGTTTGGAGAAACATGTGCTTACATGATGATAGAAAACAGTAAGATTTTAACACACCTGAAAGTTAGTCACTCTGGTTAAAAGGGGAATAATATAAGAAAAAATAGGTTTATAAGGCCTTCTTTATTTTGAATACATTTGTCAAGTGGTTGCTGCATTATCAAATGACATGAATTTTAAGACAAATTATTAAATGTCTAAACACTTGGCATAAAATCAGTGAAAGAGTAGCTTCAGGACTTTACTCTCTAAATAACTTGCAGACTAAAAGAATTTGTAAAATATATAAGCATGCACTCAACAGAGTGGAAAGGCAACCCATCAAATGGAAGAAAATGTTTGAAAATCACAATTAAGAGATTAATAGAGAATATATACAAAAAGTCCTATAACTCCGCAACAACAATAACGACAACAACAACAAAAATAGCTTGGTTAAAATATTGGCAATAGACTTGAATAGACATTTGTCCAAAGAAGATATACAAATGTGCAAAAAAAAATGTACAAAGATGCTTAACATTATTAATTATTATGGAAATGCAAAGCAAAACCACAGTGAGATACCGCCTCACACTCCTAGGATGGCTACTGTTATAAATTAAATCATGTCCTCTTCTCTAAATTCAGATTGGAGCCCTAATCCCCCTCCCCTAGTACCTTAAAGTGATTGTAATGGGGACAGGGCCTTTAATAAGGTAACTAAGGTTAGCCAAGTTCTTAAAGATGGAGCATTAATCCAACAGGACTTGTGTCCTTATAAGAAGAGGAAGAGACACCAGAGATGCACACATACAGAGAAAGTCATGTGAGGACATAGCAGAAATGTGGCCATTTGCAAGCCAAGGAGAGAATCCTCAAGAGAAACTAAATCTGCTGAGATCTTAATCTTGGACTTCCAGTCCGCAAAATTTTGAAAAAATAAACTTTTGTTGGTAGAGTTACCCAGTCTTTGGGATTATGGAACTATGTTACAGCCAGGTGGTGCAGTGGTAAAGAATCTGCCTGTCAAAGCAGGAGACATAGGAGATGAGGGTTTGATCCCTGAGTTAGGAAGATTTCCCTGGAGAAGGAAATGGCAACCTACTCCAATATTCTTGCCTGGAAATTCCATGGACAGAGGAGCCTGGCGGGCTATAGTCCATGGGGTCACAAAGAGGTGGGCATGACTGAGTGACTGAGAATGAGCAAACTAATGTAGCTGCTATCATAAACAAGGTTAAGTGCTAAGTCGCTTCAGTCGTGTCTGACTCATTGCGACCCCGTGGACTGTAGTCCATCAGACTCTTCTGTCCATGGGATTCTCCAGGCAAGAATACTGGAGTGGGTAGCTATTTCCTACTCCAGGGGGACTTCCCAACCCAGGGATCAAATCCTGGGCTTTTAAGTCTCCTGCTTTGCTAGGCAGGTTCTTTACCACTGCTGCTGCTGCTGCTGCATCACTTCAATCGTGTCACCAGGCTCCTCCATCCCTGGGATTCTCCAGGCAAGAACACTGGAGTGGGTTGCCATTTCCTTCTCCAATGCATGAAAGTGAAAAGTGAAAGGGAAGTCGCTCAGTCATGTCCAACTCCTTGTGACCCCATGGACTGCAGCCCACCAGGCTCCTCCACCTATGGGATTTTCCAGGCAAGAGCACTGGAGTGGGGGGCCATTGCCTTCTCCACTAGCACCACCTGGAAGCCAAAATTCACCAAAAATAACAAGTGTTGGTGAAGATATAAAGAAATTGAAGCACTGTTTCTGTGAATGAAAAGTGATGCAGCCAAAACAGTCTGGTGTTTCCTAAAAAAAAAAAAAAAAAAAAAAAACACCTAGATTTCCAAATGATCCAACAATTCCACTTTGAGGCATGTTCCCAAAAGAACTGAAAATTGAAAACAGAGTCTCAAAGAGATACTTGTATACCTGTTCATAGCAGCATTATTTACAATAGCCAAAATGTGGAAGCAACCCAAGTGTCCATCAAAGGATTAATGGGTAAACAATATGTGATATATATGTACAATGAAATTTGATTCATATTTAAAAAGAAAGGAAATTTTGACACATGCTAAAACTTGGATGAACCTTGAGGACACTATGCTGAGTGAAATAAACCAGACACAAAATACATATACTGTATTATTCTACTATATGAGGTACCTAGAGTAGTCAAACTCATAGAGATAGAAAGTAGAGTAGTGGTTGCCAGAGGTTGGCAGGAGGGTGATGGGGAGTTGTTGTTTAATGGGTATAGGGTTTCTTTTGCAATATGGAAAGACTTTTGGAGTTTGGTTACATAAGAATGTGAATGTGCTTGATTAACACTACTGAACTGTACATTTAAAAATGATTAAGATGTTCAGTTTTATGTATGTTGCATGTGGGTATAATAATGATGAAATATGGAGATTTAAGGGAGGAACTTCTGCATTGGGGTGCATGGGTTTATATGTAGTGCTTTTTAGCAGCAGGAAAATGAGATAAGATAAAGGCAGACAGTGTTCAGAGGAGAGTGTTGGATTTGGGTGTTCCCAGATGGTGCCACGAGTCAAGGAAGTAAAAGGCCTGATTCTGGACAAGGTGGGCAATATTTTTAAAATTGATCATTTCTGTTGTCATTTTACTTTTGTCACTTGGGAAAAATACATTAGAAAGTGAGACAACGTGAACCCCCATCCAGGCAGAAAGAGCGAGCATTAATGAAAATTCTTTCATAAGACCCATCCTTTCAGCTAGAGTCTAATTACATGAGTTTATTGATCACACACATTCTGCTATCCACATCTACTCATTTGCACACTTCAAATGAAGAGAGTAGCCAGGGAACTCCGTCCTGGGCAATGAGAAAACCACTGCCATGACACTCAGATAGCATCTCACAGTTGTCATTGGGAGTCTTCTGCCATCTGTCCAAGGGAACAATCTGACAGAGCACACAGGATGAAATTTTGCTAGCTTCTGTCTTTAGATAAGGACGCTATCACTGGCTGAACATATTTTATGTATAACCTACCAGCTGCAAAGACCACTCAAGCATTATGTTTAAATATATTTGATAGTATCTTGGATTCCTGTTAACTCTTACCAGTGTGTCTGGGCTTTAAAAATCATATAATAATATTCAATAGCTGCTCAGGTTAAAAACAAAAACATGTATGATCAATGATTGTTTCATAGGGGTAAGGAGGAACTTGTATGTTGAGCAGGAAGATGGGGGTAGAAATGGATGGTGTTTGTGTACAGAGACTATTAAGGGAACATAGTATAATTCATCTCTTTTTTCTGTCTCCTGATTCCAAATGGGATCAGATATGAGGGTGCCTCAGTATTACAAAGCTTTTCTTTCCTCTGTAGCTCATCTAAACTCTCACTGTTGGTTGCTTTTAAGAGTAATTCTCATAGTTTAGACTACTTTGAATTAGACCAGTTTCAGTGTTTAGAAACCTTAAAATTTAAATTCAGGCTTATTTGTAATAATAAGCTTATTCTGGTTTCTTGTTATTATAGTCAAGAATTTGTACAAATTAATGGTAAATTTTATGTCACATGTTGTTGTTTAGTTGCTAAGTCATGTCCAACTCTTTTGCCATCCCATGGACTGTAGCCTGCCAGGCTCCTCTGTCCTTGGAATTTCCTAGGCAAGGATACTGGAGTGGTTTGTCATTTCCTTCTCCAGGGGATCTCCACCACCCAGGGATTGAACCCAAATCTCCCACATTGGCAGGCAGATTCTTTACCACTGAGCCACCTGGAAAGCCCTATACATCTCAACCTAAAGCCTTAGAAATGTCAGGATCCTCCAAAGGCAATAGCATAGTATAACTTTGTCCTGAAATCACCTTGGATACTTTATCAATAATAATAACAGTGAAAGAATGATTCTTCACCATTGGTGTAGTGTTTTTTCCCTTTCATGCCCCAACATGTGTGTATTTGCTAGCAATAAGAAAATTCTTTAATATCACTGTAGCAGTTATTAAAATCAGGAAATCTAACACTGATACAACATTATTATATAATTCATAGCCTATATTCAAATTTAATCAGTTGACCCCAAATGTCCTTTTTGTCCAAAAATTTTCCTATGAGGTTCTTATTTCTGGTTCAGATATTTTTCATGTCTTTTATTTTTGGGGGGCTCCAAAATCACTGCAGATGGTGACTGTAGCCATGAAATTAAAAGACGCTTACTCCTTGGAAGAAAAGTTATGACCAACCTAGATAGCATATTCAAAAGCAGAGACATTACTTTGCTGACTAAGGTCCATCTAGTCAAGGCTATGGTTTTTCCTGTGGTCATGTATGGATGTGAGAGTTGGACTGTGAAGAAGGCTGAGCGCCGAAGAATTGATGCTTTTGAACTGTGGTGTTGGAGAAGACTCTTGAGAGTCTCTTGGACTGTAAGGAGATCCAACCAGTCCATTCTGAAGGAGATCAGCCCTGGAATTTCTTTGGAAGGAATGATGCTAAAGCTGAAACTCCAGTACTTTGGCCACCTCATGCAAAGAGTTGACTCATTGGAAAAGACTCTGATGCTGGGAGGGATTGGGGACAGGAGGAGAAGGGGATGACAGAGGATGAGATGGCTGGATGGCATCACTGACTCGATGGACCTGAGTCTGAGTGAACTCCGGGAGATGGTGATGGACAGGGAGGCCTGGCGTGCTGCGATTCATGAGGTCGCAAAGAGTTGGACACAACTGAGCGACTGAACTGAACTGAACTGAAGATCCCTTTTACATGGAACAGCTCCTTTAGGTTTCCTTTATTTTCTTGATAAATTTTTGCAGAGTACAGTTAGTTTTGCGAAGTATCCCTCAATTTGATTATGTCTATTTCCTCATGATCAGATTCAGGTTTTTCATCTTGGGCAAGAAGGCTGTAGACATGAGGCTGAATCCTTCTCAGTGCATTATATTAGGAAATACATGATTTCAGTTTGTTCCAATATTAATAGTGTTAGCCTTGATCACCTTATTTGGGTTATGTCTCCCAGGTTTCTCTACTTAAAATTGCTATTCCCCTTTTGCAAATAATATGTAATTTGTGGGGAGGTAGTCAGCAATTATGTGAGTATCTCATCAAACTTTCACCCAGTACTATTTATATTTTTATGTATGTTGTAGGTGAGTTATGTTTCTCAATCTTGTAGAAGTGGCCCTCTGTAGGAGATGTCCTATGCACCCTAGCAGTCCACTTCCCTCACATCACCCAAGGGCCAGGAGCCAACTGGTCCCAGGATAGGGTCTGCCCTGCATTTGTAAACTCTGCAGGCTATAGGATCTTGGTTTTCTTGCTTCTGGTGTTTGCCCCCTGGTGGGTGAGGCTGGTCTAGAGGTTTGTACAGGCATCTGGGGGAAGGGGCCAGCACCTGCCCACTGGTGGGTAGAGCTTGGTTTTGGCCCTCTGGTGGGCAGGGTCATGTCTAGAGGTGGCTGTGGGCTCAGGAAGTCCTTAGGCAACCTGTCTGCTGATGGGTGAGGTTGTGTCCTTGCCTAGTAGGTTACTTGACCTGAGACATCCAGCACTGGGGTCTTCAAGCTGTTGGATGGGGTGAGAGATCTTGGTCCCAGTAGCCCAAAATATTGGCTCTTTCTGAAGTCGTGTCCTAGGCATTCAGCGGAGTCTTTTCACTGGCCGGTCAGCACTTGAACAACTCCCAGCCTTAAGTATGTTCTGGCAGTTGTTCAGCTTTCAGCTCCCTAGTAGTGTTTTTCTCAGCCTCATGGTTGTTGTTGCTGTTCAATCGCTAAGTTATGTCTGATTCTTTGCAGCCCCAAGCCCTGCAGCACTCCCCTGTCCTGCATATTTCCCAGAGTTTGCTCATAGTGTTTCATCTTATATTACAGCTTAGTATTAAATAGCAATCAAGGCAACCCACTGTGGTGATTTCTGGAGTTCTTCGATTTTTTATTTCTCACCTTTCCAATACTATGCCTCACACATTCCTAACGCCTTAGTCTTTTCCAATTTCAATCTTTGTATTCTCAACTCAGCAATCACTATGCTCTGCTATGTTTTCCATCCCTGAACCATAGTCTAGAAAGTGCTTCCAAGGTGAACATAGAGTTCACATTGTGTCTTTTATGTTCTTTCAGAGATTAGAGTCCTATACTATCTGTTGTGCAAAGTCAGAAAAAATTTTTGTTTTGTCCAGTTTTTTACTACAAGAGATATTATACTGATTATCATGTTCAGAAGCAGAAGAGTATATGAAGGCTTTTTATTATAAAATTAATTTCTTTAATAGAATTAGGTCTATTCAGATGTTTATTTTTATGCCAGTTTCGAGAATAGTAGCTTCTTAAGTTTCTGTCCTTTATCGAGCCCATCTTTGCATGAAATGTTCCCTTGGTATCTCTAATTTTCTTGAAGGGATCTCTAGTCTTTCCCATTCTGTTCTTTTCCTCTATTTCTTTGCATTGATCACTGAAGAAGGCTTTCTCATCTCTTCTTGCTATTCTTTGGAACTCTGCATTCAGATGCTTATATCTTTCCTTTTCTCCTTGGCTTTTTGCTTCTCTTCTTTTCACAGCTATTTGTAAGGCGTCCCCAGACAGCCATTTTGCTTTTTTGCATTTCTTTTCCATGGGGATGGTCTTGATCCCTGTCTCCTGTACAATGTCACGAACCTCATTCCATAGTTCATTAGGCACTCTATCTATCAGATCTAGGCCCTTAAATCTATTTCTCACTTCCACTGTATAATCATAAGGGATTTGATTTAGGTCATACCTGAATGGTCTAGCAATTTTCCCTACTTTCTTCAATTTCAGTCTGAATTTGGTAATAAGGAGTTCATGATCTGAGCCACAGTCAGCTCCCGGTCTTGTTTTTGTTGACTGTATAGAGCTTCTCCATCTTTGGCTGCAAAGAATATAATCAGTCTGATTTCGGTGTTGACCATCTGGTGATGTCCATGTGTAGAGATGTCCATGTGTAGAGTGTAGAGTCTTCTCTTGTGTTATTGGAAGAGGGTGTTTGCTATGTCAGTGTGTTCTCTTGGCAAAACTCTATTAGCCTTTGCCCTGCTTCATTCCATATTCCAAGGCCAAATTTACCTGTTACTTCAGGTGTTTCTTGACTTTTTACTTTTGCATTCCAGTCCCCTATAATGAAAAGGACATCTTTTTTGGGTGTTAGTTCTAAAAGGTCTTGTAGGTCTTCATAGAACCATTCAACTTCAGCTTCTTCAGCATTACTGGTTGGGGCATAGACTTGGATTACTGTGATATTGAATGGTTTGCCTTGGAAACGAACAGAGACCATTCTGTCGTTTTTGAGATTGCATCCAAGTACTGCATTTTGGACTCTTTTGTTGACCATGATGGCTACTCCATTTCTTCTGAGGGATTCCTGCCCACAGTAGTAGATATAATGGTCATCTGAATTAAACTCACCCATTCCAGTCCCTTTTAGTTTGCAGATTCCTAGAATGTCGACGTTCACTCTTGCCATCTCCTGTTTGACCACTTCCAATTTGCCTTGATTCATGGACCTGACATTCCAGATTCCTATGCAATATTGCTCTTTACAGCATCAGACTTCGTTTCTATCACCAGTCACATCCACAACTGGGTATTGTTTTTGCTTTAGCTCCATCCCTTCATTCTTTCTAGAGTTATTTCTCCACTGATCTCCAGCAGCATATTGGGCACCTACTGACCTGGGGAGTTCCTCTTTCAGTATCCTATCATTTTGCCTTTTCATACTGTTCATAGGGTTCTCTAGGCAAGAATACTGAAGTGGCTTGCCATTCCCTTCTCCAGTGGACCACATTCTGTCAGACCTCTCCATCATGACCTGCCCATCTTGGGTTGCCCTGCGGGCATGGCTTAGTTTCATTTAGTTAGACAAAGCTGTGGTCCTAGTGTGATTAGATAGACTAGTTTTCTGTGAGTATGGTTTCAGTGTGTCTGCCCTCTGATGCCCTCTTGCAACATTTACCATCTTACTTGGGTTTCTCTTACCTTGGGCATAAGGTATCTCTTCACGGCTGCTCCAGCAAAGCACAGCCACTGCTCCTTACCTTGGATGAGGGGTAGAGGAACCAGAGATCAATTTGCCAACATCTGCTGGATCATCAAAAAAGAAAGAGAGTTGCAGAAAAACATCTATTTCTGCTTTATTGACTATGCCAAAGCCTTTGACTGTGTGGATCACAATAAACTGTGGAAATTCTTCAAGAGATGGGAATATCAGACCACCTGACCTGCCCCTTGAGAAATCTGTATGCAGGTCAAGAAGCAACAGTTAGAAGTGGACATGGAACATCAGACTGCTTCCAAATAGGAAAAGAAGTATGTCAAGGCTGTATATTGTCACCCTGCTTATTTAACTTATATGCAGAGTACATCATGAGAAACGCTGGGCTGGAAGAAGCACAAGCTGGAATCCAGATTGCTGGGAGAAATATCAATAATCTCAGATATGCAGATGACACCACCCTTATGGCAGAAAGTGAAGAGGAACTAAAAAGCTTCTTGATGAAAGTGCAAGAGGAGAGTGAAAAAGTTGTTTTAAAGCTCAACATTCAGAAAATGAAGATCATGGCATCTGGTCCCATCACTTCATGAGAAATAGATGGGAAAACAGCAGAAACAGTGTCAGACTTTATTTTGGGGGGCTCCAAAATCACTGCAGATGGTGACTGTAGCCATGAAATTAAAAGATGCTTACTCCTTGGAAGAAAAGTTATGACCAACCTAGATAGCATATTCAAAAGCAGAGACATTACTTTGCTGACTAAGGTCCATCTAGTCAAGGCTATGGTTTTTCCTGTGGTCATGTATGGATGTGAGAGTTGGACTGTGAAGAAGACTGAGCGCTGAAGAATTGATGCTTTTGAACTGTGGTGTTGGAGAAGACTCTTGAGAGTCCCTTGGACTGCAAGGAGATCCAGCCAGTCCATTCTGAAGGAGATCAGCCGTGGGATTTCTTTGGAAGGAATGATGCTAAAGCTGAAACTCCAGTAGTTTGGCCACCTCATGGGAAGAGTTGACTCATTGGAAAAGACTTTGATGCTGGGAGGGATTGGGGGCAGGAGGAGAAGGAGACGACTGAGGATGAGATGGCTGGATGGCATCACGGACTTGGTGGACGTGAGTCTGAGTGAACTCCAGGTGTTGGTGATGGGCAGGGACTCCTGGTGTGCTGCAATTCATGGGGTCACAAAGAGTTGGACACAACTGAGCGACTGAACTGAACTGAAGTGATATTTTTATATCTGATTTTTTTTCCACATTCAGATTTTCCTTAATATCAATTCCAGATTATTCTTCTGAAAGCTTGGTTTTCATTTGCTGTTGCCAAAATCTTCAATGTCTTCCCTTTGCTTTCAGTATATTCTTCCACTTCCTCAGTTACGATTCTATACTTTCTATAATCTGGTCCTAAACACTGAGTTAAATACTACCTTTCTTAGATACTTTTAAGAAAATGTTTGAGTACAAATTAACCTGTCAGAATCATATCAATAAATACTTCTTTCTCTGTATTTCAGTACCTTTTTAAACATGCATAAATGTTTAATGTATCATGTACATAGTGTGCCTCTTTTAGCAAACCTTTTTTTATAGAAGCCTAGTGCCTTGTACAATATGTGGACATTGTTGGTATCCCATGATTAATTTTCTTTCTTTGAGAGAGGGGATCCTGGACCCTATAAAACATTAAAATGTTTATAAGAATGAAGGGGTATTGAGAAGATTAGAATAGAATGGAGGATATAGCACCAGACAACAGCTGAAGATACACTATTGTCCCTTCAAAGTTTTTCCAAAAGAAAATTCATTTTTCAGGCTGTGCTTCTCTAGTGGTGCATTGTTTAAAGCCATTATACTGTGAGTTGGACAGCTGAGAAGGGTCAAGAAACTAATAATTTTAAGATCACTTACAGTCTAGTTGGAAATCTAAACACACACAAATAAACATGAATGTGCCATTTATTTTGTTCAACTGCCTTTCCTCCACCTCTTCCGCTTCTCAAATGATCCTTTTAATTTTGGTGGAGTGTTGAGTTAAATATCATCTGCCTGACAAATCAAGACCATTTATCTTAGATACTGAAAGAATAATGAGAAAGTTATTTAACCTTTCATAAGAAGGTTTTGCATAGAAAAAGAGTCATC
Source organism: Oryx dammah (assembly GCF_014754425.2). NCBI lineage: Eukaryota > Metazoa > Chordata > Mammalia > Artiodactyla > Bovidae > Oryx > Oryx dammah. The sequence continues at coordinate 25,669,911 of NW_024070186.1, read as the reverse complement.
TTATTTAATATGGTAACTTTTCACTAAATTTAATAAATTGGTTTATAGTCTCAATAATTTAGGAAACTTCAGCGACATCATCCGAATCATTATAAAAAAAGGAGGCATTTTAATGGTTTGTTGACTGAGTGTCATGAGCTATATGATTTAAAACTCATACATCACATTCAATAACATGCAAGTGAAGTGTTAATCAATTTTGTGTAAATTTACTTGGACGGTGAGTACATATCATGTCTTGGAGACTCTGGGATGAGTGGCCCTACTAGCGGGATGAGAAAAAACTGAAGTTTTGTTGTTGGCCCAAGTCAGTCTTTAGGAATAGTGGTTTAAATTAAGCCATCTGCACAAATGAGATACTCTCTTCTATACCACTATTGTCCTAAAGAGGATTAGGCGAGAAGCAGGGCAGTACTATTCAAACTTAATCCTTTTTAAGTCAGAGACCTCAGTAAGCCAGGAGCCCAGGTCAACCTGGAGCCAGGAGTGAAGCTAAGATGGAAGGAGAATAATGCGTTTTATTTGTTATCTAATCATATGCCAACCAACTTCGATATACACCTTCTTTCCCATTAGATTATCAATTCTGAGAGCTCAGGAAAGAAGCCAAGGCTATGCACAGAGATGTCCAGTAACTACTCATAGACATAGTCGTTCAGTTGTATCCAACTATTTGCAACCCCATGGACTGTAGTCCATCAGGTTCCTCTGTCCATGGGATTCTCCAGGCAAGAATACTGGAGTGGGTTGCCATGCTCTCCTCCAGGGGATCTTTTCAACCCAGGAATCAAACCCAGGTCTCCTGCATTGCAGGCAGATTCTTTACCATTTGAGCCACCAGGGAAGCCCAAAAATACTGGAATGAGTAGCCTATCCCTTCTCCAGGGGATCTTCCTGACCCAGGAATTGAACCAGGGTCTCCTGCATTGCCGGCAGATTCTTCACCTGCTGAACTACCAGGAAAGACAATTTAGAGCTATCCAAAGTAGTGTTTTTGTTCAGTGAGTGTGGATAAAGCTTTTAAGATTCATACTTGCTGTCTTTTTACACTAAGACTCTCGCATAAGCATCCTCACACAACTTAATTGAAAACAATGATGAATTTAAACAAACAACTTAATCTTTGGTGATTGACTCTGTGGAGGTTAACTTTAAGCAGATTTTAAAAATAATCAATGAGTGCTTGAACCAGGATGTTGAGTTTCTTTTTTATTTATTTGGTAAAATAGTGTGCACTGTATGTATGTACAGTGCTAGAACAATATCCATCTTTGCACATATTTCATGGTAATCCAAACAAATAATGAGCAAAGGGGTCAACATGAATTTTTTGGACCCTTGAAGTCAAAGGTAACTTTTAGTTCTTAAGTATTAAACTTGGCATAACTCTTTGATAGTAAAACCTGATTAGTTGTTATCACAAATATGTATATTTGAACTTGGAAATACCATGTCTCATAAAGAGACTCAGAGAATGGGAATATATATAAATCACTGAGCAGGTCACCTAGTCTAGACCATTCATCAAAGGGAAAAAAAAATGTATCAAGGGCCTCATGTGTTCCAGGCACTGCAATTAAAACAGAAAGCAGGTTTCTGCCTTTGGGATTGGGGCATAAGGTGTAAGGGTGACAAATATTAGAAATAAATAAGCAAGTAGTTATATAGTATGTGCTGTGCTTGTTCACTCAGTTATATCTGACTCTTTGTAACACCATGGACTGTAGCCCACCAGCCTCCTCTGTCCCTGGAATTTTTCAAGCAAGAATTCTGGAGCAGGTTGCCATTTCCTACTCCAGGGGATCTTCCAGACCCAGGGATCATTTCTGCATTGGCAGGTGCATTCTTTACCACTGTACCACCTGGGAAGCCCATGTAGCCGGTCATGTGATAATAAATACCAAGGAGAAATCAAAGCAGGGCAATACAGATGATAAGTTCCAGGTCGTTTCAAGCTAAAGTTCACTACATGGGATGGAAGGGGTGGGTTTCATTGACTGTGTGACATCTGAAGAGACCTGAAGAAAGTGCAGGAGAGAGTCAAGTGGATATCTGGAGGAGAAGCATTCTGGGTAAAGGAAACAGCAAGTATAAATCTCTAAGCTTCCAGCATGCCTGATGTTATAGCAAGAAAGCTATGGTAAGGTGGATTAAGGGTGGGGGAGACGTGATTGATGAGTCAGAGAGTCAGAGAGGCGATGGGAACCAGATTGTAGGCTTGTTGGCTTTGGCTTTGAATAAAGTGGAGAGTTAGATGCAAGGGAAGGACATGATGGAATTTACATAGTAAAAGGGTAGAGAATCAGTAATAAATGGGGGTTTTGTGGTGGTAGTAGTGTATCACTGGGATATAATTGCTGGAATTTTAGACTCATGGTTAGAAAATAAAAATTGCAATCACAGCTCTCCCCCAGGACCTCAGGGAACCTTCACATTTTCAGAATATTAGTTTCCTCAGCAATGAAACAAAGATGATGATATCAGTCACACCAAGCCTCTTTGAGAATTACCAGAGATGTATAATATGTAAGTTATTATAAGTGAAAGACAGCCTAAGAAGAAGGGTGTAAAATATGATATTGATTTTACAAAATAAAATTCCTACTATGTGTAGGAAAATAACCTCTCTGACATGCTAAGGAAAAGAAGAGAAAATGGGTTATCTCTGATTGATGATATTTACAAATTATTTTCACTTTTTTCTTTAACTTTTTTGTGTTTTCCAGATTTTCTTGTTGAACATGTGTGGTTTTTTTGTTTGTTTGTTTTTGTTTTTTAATATCTCTTTGGCTGTGTCAGGTCTCACTTGTGGCACGTGGGGTCTTTGTTGTGTCACACAGGATCTTTCATTGTGGCTCACAGATTCTCTAGTTGTGGCTAATGGACTTAGTTGCTCCACAGCATGTGGGATCTTAGTTTCATTACCAAGAATGGAACCCATGTCCCCTGCATTGCAAGGTGGATTCTTCCCACCAGGGAAGTTCCAAACATGTGTAATTTTTAAAAACAGGTATAACTTTTTCGATAAACATAAAAGCAGTTAATGAATATCAAAGTCATTGTCATTGTTCAGTCACTCAGTTGTGTCCAGTTCTTTGTGGCCCAATAGACTCTGATATACCAGCCTTCCCTGTCCTTCATTATCTCCCACAGCTTGCTCAAACTCATGTCCATTGATTCATGTTGCCATCCAACCATGCCGCCCCCTTCTCCTCCTGCCCTCAATCTTTCTTAGCATCAGTGTCTTTTCAAATGAGTCATCTCTTTGCATCAGGCGGCCAAAGTACTGGAGCTTCAGCTTCAGCTTCAGCTTCAGCATCAGTCCTTCCAATGAATACTCAGAACTGATTTCCTTTAGGATTGACTGGTTTGATCACCTTGCTATCCAAGGTGCTGTCAAGAGTCTTCTCCAATACCACAGTTCAAAAGCATCAATTCTTTGGTGATCAGCCTTCTTTATGGTCCAACTCTAACATCCATACATGACTACAGTATATTACTACAAAGTCATTATTTCAATTAAAAATAAAGTAGTGAATGTTTCCTAGGTGGTTCAGTGACAAAGAATCTGCCTGCTGATGTAGGAGATGTAAGAGATGCAGGTTAAACCCCTGGGTCTCGAAGATGCCCTGGAGGAGGAAATGGCAACCACTCCAATATTCTTTCCTGGAAAATCCCATGGACAGAGGAGCCTAGTGGGCTACAGTCCATGGGGTCACAAAGAATCGAACACAACTTAGCAACTGAGCATACTTCAGTTCAGTTCAGTTAAGTCGCTGAGTTGTGTCTGACTCTTTGTGACCCCATGGACTGCAGCACGCCAGGTCTCCCTGTCCATCACCAACTTCCAGAGTTTACTCAAACTCATGTCCATAGAGTTGGTGATGCCATCCAACCATCTCATCCTCTGTTGTCCCCTTCTCCTCCTACCTTCAATCTTTCCCAGCATCAGGGTCTTTTCAAACAAGTCAGTTCTTTGCATCAGGTGGCCAAAGTATTGGAGCTTCAGCTTCAGCATCAGTCCTTCCAATGAATACTCAGGATGGATTTCCTTTAGGATTGACTGGTTTGATCTCCTTGCTGTCCAAGGCACTCTCAAGAGTCTTCTCCAACACCACAGTTCAAAAGCATCAATTCTTCTGTGCTCAGCTTTCTTTATATTCCAACTCTCACATCCATACATGACTACTGGGAAAACCGTAGCCTTGACTAGACTGACTCTTGTTGGCAAAGTAATGTCTCTGCTTTTTAATATGCTGTCCAGATTGGTCATAGATTTTCTTCCAAGGAGCAAGCATCTTTTAATTCATGGCTGCAGTCACCATCTGCAGTGATTTTGGAGCCCAGAAAAACAAAGTCTCTCACTGTTTCCACTGTTTCCCCATCTATTTCCCATGAAGTGATGGGACTGGATGCCATGATATTAGTTTTCTGAATGTTGAATTTTAAGCCAACTTTTTCACTCTCTTCTTTCACTTTCATCAAGAGCCTCTTCAGTTTTTCTTCACTTTCTGCCATAAGGGTGGTGTCATCTGCATATCTGAGGTTATTGATATTTCTCCCAGCAATCTTGATTCTAGCTTGTGCTTCATCCAGCCCAGCGTTTTTCATGATGGGCTCTGCATATGAGTTAAGCAGGGTGGCAATATACAGCCTTGACATACTCCTTTTCCTATTTGGAACCAGTCTGTTGTTCCCTGTCCAGTTCTAATTGTTGCTTCCTGACCTGCCTAAGGATTTCTCAAGAGGCAGGTCAGGTGGTCTGGTATTCCCATTTTTAAAGAATTTTCCAGTTTATTGTGGTCCACATAGCCAAAGGCTTTGGGAGTCAATAAAGCAGAAATAGATATTTTTCTGGAACTCTCTTGCTTTCTCGATGATCCAATGGCTGTTGGCAATTTGACCTCTGGTTCCTCTGTCTTTTCTAAATCCAGCTTGAACATCTGGAAGTTCTTTTTTCATGTACTGTTGAAGTCTGGCTTGGACAATTTTGAGCATTACTTTACTAGTGTGTGAGATTACTGCAATTGTGCGGTAGTTTGAACATTCTTTGGCATTGCCTTTCTTTGGGATTGAAATGAAAACTGACCTTTTCCAGTCCTGTGGCTATTGCTGAGTTTTCCAAATTTGCTGGCATATTAAGTGCAGTACTTTCACAGCATCATCTTTCAGGATTTGAAATAGCTCAACTGGAATTCCATCAGCTCCACTAGCTTTGTTCATAGTTATGCTTCCTAACGCCCACTTGACCTTACATTCCACGACGTTTGACTCTAGGTGAGGGATCACACCATTGTGATTATCTGGGTCATGAAGCTCTTTTTTGTATAGTTCTTCTGTGTATTCTTGCCATCTCTTTTTAATATCTTCTGCTTCTGTTAGGTCCATACCATTTCTGTCCTTTATTGAGCCCATCTTTGCATGAAATGTTCCCTTGGTATCTATAATTTTCTTGAAGAGATCTCTAGACTTTCCCATTCTTTTGTTTTCCTCTATTTCTTTCCTCAATGATCTCTGAGGAAGGCTTTCTTATCTCTCCTTGTTATTCTTTGGAACTCTGCATTCAAATGGGTATATCTTTCATTTTCCCCTTTGCCTTTTGCTTCTCTTCTATTCACAGCTATTTGTAAGGCCTCCTCAGACAGCCATTTTGCCTTTTTTCATTTCCTTTCCTTGGGGAATCTGAGCACAAGGATGAGTGAATGCAAAACTGTTAAGAATTCTCAAGAAGTGTGCAAACATGAGTTGTTATAATGGGAAGAACAGCACGAATAATCCCTTCCTTTTCCAGTTTATCTTGAGACTCAGCTTCAAGGAGAAGACTGGTCAGCAGATAATCAAAGGGAGGATTTGAGCAATGGGTCCAGGATTTCTGAATTGAAAGGAGTAGTGTTTCATCTTTAAATTTTTTTTAAAGACAAAACGATAAGTTAAGTCGGGATCAACCTGGGTTTGCCAAGCTTTGTCCTTAGAAAAGAAGTAGAAGGAAAAGCTACTGGAAAAGGCAAGCATCCATCCATTCTTGCCCCTCCTCTTTACTCTCCATCTCCAAAATGACTTTTAGAATAAAACTAATACTTTTACCTTCCCCATAGGCTCTATATGACCTGATGCCTGTTGCCTCCCCAGTCTCATTTTCCATCCTTTCTCTGCTTCTTTCATCTTGTTCTGGACATTCAAGATTTTTGTTCTCTGGAAGAAAGTTTATTCCTGACTCAACATTTTTGCTGCAACCCTTTCCTGGACCAGAACCACTGTTACCCTTATGTCTAGATGGCACACGCCTTGTCATTCCAATCTCAGATTAAACATCAATTCCTCATGACCTCATTCTCCAAACTAGCCCACCCACTCCATCAGCAAATTCTGTTTCATCACTCTGATTGTATCTTAATATTATCATCACCTAGTATTTTGATATAGAGCTCATTTTTTAGTGTAGTTTTCAGTTCACTGCAAAATGAAGCAGGTCATCACCTAGTATATTTTGATATAGAACTAATTTTTTATTGTAGTTTTCAGTTCACTGCAAAATGGAGCAGGAGAAAAAGAGGGTTCCTTTATATCCCTACACACACACACACACACACACACACACACACAAACACACAATCTCTCCCACTATGAACAGCCCAAACTAAAGTGGTACATTTGTTACAGTCAATGAAGCAGTATTGACACATAGCTATCAACAAAAGTCCATAGTTTACATTACAATTCACTCGGTATTATACATTCTATAGGTTTTGATGAATGTATAATATCATTTATCTACCATTGTATTATCATACAAAATAGTTTCACTGCCCTAAAAATCCTGCGTGTTCCACACATTCATCTCTACCTCCTCCTAAACTCCTGACAATCACTGACTTTTTGTCTCCCTAGTTCTACCTTTTCCAGACTGTTGTAGAGTTGGAGTCATACAATATGTAGCCTTTTAATATTGGCTTCTTTCACTTAGCAATATGTACTTAAGTTTCTTCCATGTCCTTCTGGAAGGCTTGATACTTCATTTCTTTTTAGTACTGAATAATATCCCATTGCCTTGATGTGGGTGAGGTGAGGTGAAGTCACTCAGTAGTGTCCGACTCTTTGCGACCCCATGGACTGTAGCCCACCAGGCTGCTCCGTCCATGGGATTCTCCAGGCAAGAGTACTGGAGTGGGTTGCCATTTCCTTATCCAGGGGATCTTCCCAACCCAGGAATTGAACCCAGGTCTCCTGCATCGTAGGCAGAAGCTTTAACCTCTGAGCCACCAAGGAAGCCTTGATGTACACTGGTGTATTTATCCATTCACCTACTGAAGGACATTTTGGTTGCTTACAGATTTTGGCAATTATAAATCCAGCTGCTATAAACATTTGTGTGCACATTTTTTGTGGTCACAAGACTGGTTCCAAATAGGAAAAGGAGTACATCGAGGCTGTATATTGTCACCCTGCTTATTTAACTTATACGTAGAGTACATCATGAGAAATGCTAGGCTGGAAGAAGCATAAGCTGGAATCAAGATTGCTGGGAGAAATATCAATAACCCCAGATATACAGATGACACCACCCTTATGGCAGAAAGTGAAGAGGAACTAAAAAGACTCTTGATGAAAGTGAAAAAGGAGAGTGAAAAAGTTGGCTTAAAGCTCAACATTCAGAAAACAAAGATCATGGCATCTGTTCCCATCACTTCATGGGAAATTGATGGGGAAACAGCAGAAAGTGTCAGACTTTATTTTTGGAGGCTCCAAAATCACTGCAGATGGTGATTACAGCCATGAAATTAAAAGATGCTTACTCCTTGGAAGGAAAGTTATGACCAACCTAGATAGCATATTCAAAAACAGAGACATTACTTTGCCAACAAATGTCCATCTAGTCAAGGCTATGGTTTTTCCAGTGGTCATGTATGGATGAGAGAATTGGACTGTGAAGAAAGCTGAGCCCTGAAGAATTGATGCTTTTGAACTGTGGTGTTGAAGAAGACTCTTGAGAGTCCCTTGGACTGCAAGGAGATCCAACCAGTCCATTCTAAAGGAGATCAACCCTGGGATTTCTTTGGAAGGAGTGATGCTAAAGCTGAAACTCCAGTACTTTGGCCACCTCATGCGAAGAGCTGACTGATTGGAAGAGACTCTGATGCTGGGAGGGGTTGGGGTCAGGAGGAGGAGGGGACGAGAGAGGATGAGATGGCTGGATGGCATCACAAACTCGATGGACGTGAGTTTGCGTGAACTCCAGGAGTTGGTGATGGACAGGTAGGCCTGGCGTGCTGCGATTCATGGGGTCGCAAAGAGTCGGACACGACTGAGTGACTGAACTGAACTGAGCTGATGTTTTCAGTTTGTTTGGGTAAATACCAAAGAACATGATTTTAAGTCATATGATAAGCATATGTTTAATTTTGAAAGAAAACAATAAACTCTCTTCCAAAGCGTGTATATCATTCTGCATTCTGCATCAATGGATAATATTTCCTGTTGCTCCACATTCTCACCAGCATTTGATGTTGTCAAGGTTTTGGAGTTTTGTGATTCTAAAAGGCGTACAGTGGTATCTCATTGATTAATTTGCAATTCCCTAATGATGTATGATGTTGAATATCTTTTCATATGCTCACTTGCCATCTGTATTTGCCAAGGTGTATCTCCTTTGGTGAGATATCTACTCAAATATCTTGCCTGTTTTTCCATCAGGTTGTTCACTTTATTATTGTTAAGTTGTAAGAGTTCTTTGTATATTTTGGATAAGTCATTTATCAGATATATCGTTTGCAAATATTTTCTTCCAGTGTGTGGCTTATCTTCTCATTCTCTTGACAATGTCTTTCTTCATGCAACAATTTTTGTGTCTAGTTATTTATGTTCATATTTTGTTTACCCCAACTAGAATATAATCCCCACGACAAAAGAGACTTTGTGCCTTGCAAATAATCGGTAGTTAATAATTATGGTTGAAAAGAAACAGAAGGTATAAGTCAGAGGGTACAGATTTTCAGTTGCACAATATGAATAAGTTCTAGAGATTTACCATACAATGTAGAGCCAATAGTAAGCAATACTGTATTATATACTTTAAAAATGTGCTAAGAGGGTGATCTTGTCCTAAGTGCCCTTAACACACGTAAAAAATAATAATTATAAAGAGAGCAGTTGGAAACTTTTAGAGGTAATAGATATATTGATGGCATAGACTGTAGTGATGGTTTCATGGATATATACTTAACTCATTAAGTTGCATACATTAAATAAGTACATTTCTTTGTATGCTAAGCATACCCCCGATAAAGTGGTTCAAAGAAATAAATAATGGTGGAATTGTTTAGAATAACCAGTTATTTTCAACCCACTATAAAAGTCGGCAAAAACCCTGAACAGACACTTCACTAAAAAGATACTCAATTCATTAGCTCTCAAAGAAATGCGGATAAAAACTACAGTGAGATAGCTTTGCATTCACCTATCAGTATGGCTAAAATATAAGATTAATCATACAAAGTGAGGGTGAGAATATGGTACAGCCATTTTGGAAAACTGTTTAGTAATATTTATTTAAAATATTCACACACCCTATGTGAATTTCCACTTCTAAATATAAAGCCAACATAAACATATACATATCTTCACCCAGAGGTGTATTAGAACATTCAGAGAAGCACTATTATTATAGCCAAAAGCTAGAAACAGTCTGAATGCATATCAACATGGATGAATTGGACAGTCACACAGTGGAATGCAACACAAGAAAGATAGTACAGTATGCAACAATGTGAATAAATCTCATAAACATAATGTTAAGCAAAAGAAACCAGATACAAACAAAACATAAAGAAAAATCCATCATGCCATAAGATTCCTTTTATATGTAATTCAAAACAGTCACAAATAACTTGCAATGTTAGAAGTCAGGATGGTGGTTACCCTTGGGGAGGGCTGGTTAGTGACAGAAACGGGGCTTGAGGGGAACTTTTTGGGGTCCTGGAAGTGCTCTCCTCCTTGAGCTGGGTTCTAGTAATTCAGGTATATTCACTTAGCAAAATTCATTAAGCTCACACATAGCTCATGCATTTCTCTATACCTGTATTATATGTTGGTTAAAACAGTCTTTACAAATATATTTAATTATGCTGCCACTAATTACCACCTTTTGTAGGAGAAGGCAATGGCAACCCATTCCAGTACTCTTGCCTAGAAAATCCCTTGGATGGAGGAGCCTGGTGGGCTGCAGTCCATGAGGTCGCTAAGAGTCGGACACGACTGAGCGACTTCACTTTCGCTTTTCACTTTCATGCATTGGAGAAGGAAATGGCAACCCACTCCAGTGTTCTTGCCTGGAGAATCCCAGGGATGGGGGAGCCTGGTGGGCTGCCGTCTATGGGGTCGCACAGAGTCAGACACGACTGAAGCGACTTAGCAGTAGCAGTAGCAGTAGATGATTCAGAAGGCACCTTAGAATGTTCTGGGATATTCTCATTATCATGAGCTAGGTTTTTTAAGGGTACCTAGGTTTTTAAGAACTTTTCTTAAATGTACGTGTGTGTGTGTGTGTGTGTGTGTGTGTGTGTGTTGGGATGGAGAACATCACACTGAAACACTAATGTAACTCTAACCCTAATCTTCCTAATGTATTTTTTACATTAGCCGCCCACAATCGCGGGTGGCTGCAACCACGCAGAAGCACAGCGGAGAGGAGCTACCCCACGTCCGAGGTCAGGGGCAGAAGCTGGGAGGACCCATGCCCAAGGGCGGCGGCCAAGAGGATTGACCCCACGACCAAGATCAGGCATGGCGGCTGGGAGGAGCTACCCCACCTCTGAGGTCAGGGGCGGCGGCTGGGAGGAGCTAACCAACGTCCAAGGAGCGGTGGCTGTGCAGGCGCTGGAGGGCCGAGAGGAGCTACTCCACATTCCAGGTCAGGAGGGGCAGTGGGGAGGAGATACCCCTTGTCCAAGGTAAGGAGGAGAAGATGCGCTTTGCTTGGGCAGCCATGAAGAGATACCTCATGTCCAAGGTAAGAGAAACCCAAGTAAGATGGTAGGTGTTGTGAGAGGGCATCAGAGGGCAGACACACTGAAATCATAGTCACAGAAAACTAGCCAATCTGATCACATGGACCACAGGCTTGTCTAACTCAATGAAACTGAGGCAATGAAACCCAAGATGGGCGGGTCATCGTGGAGAGGTCTGACAGAATGTGGTCCACTGGAGAAGGGAATGGCAAACCACTTCAGAATTCTTGCCTTGAGAACCCCATGAACAGTATGAAAAGGCAAAATGATAGGATACTGAAAGAGGAACTCCCCAGGTCGGTAGGTGCCCAATATGCTACAAGAGATCAGTGGAGAAATAACTCCAGAAAGAATGAAGGGATGGAGCCAAAGCAACAACAGTACCCAGCTGTGGATGTGACTGGTGATAGAAGCAAGGTCCGATGCTGTAAAGAGCAATATTGCATAGAAATCTGGAATGTCAGGTCCATGAATCAAGGCAAATTGGAAGTGGTCAAACAGGAGATGGCAAGAGTGAACGTCGACATTCTAGGAATCTGCAAACTAAAAGGGACTGGAATGGGTGAATTTAATTCAGATGACCATTATATTTACTACTGTGGGCAAGAATCCCTCAGAAGAAATGGAGTAGCCATCATGGTCAACAAAAGAGTCCAAAATGCAGTACTTGGATGCAATCTCAAAAATGACAGAATGGTCTCTGTTCGTTTCCAAGGCAAACCATTCAATATCACAGTAATCCAAGTCTATGCCCCAACCAGTAATGCTGAAGAAGCTGAAGTTGAATGGTTCTATGAAGACCTACAAGACCTTTTAGAACTAACACCCAAAAAAGATGTCCTTTTCATTATAGGGGACTGGAATGCAAAAGTAAAAAGTCAAGAAACACCTGAAGTAACAGGTAAATTTGGCCTTGGAATATGGAATGAAGCAGGGCAAAGGCTAATAGAGTTTTGCCAAGAGAACACACTGACATAGCAAACACCCTCTTCCGATAACACAAGAGAAGACTCTACACATGGACATCACCAGATGGTCAACACCGAAATCAGACTGATTATATTCTTTGCAGCCAAAGATGGAGAAGCTGTATACAGTCAGCAAAAACAAGACTGGGAGCTGACTGTGGCTCAGATCATGAATCCCTTATTGCCAAATTCAGACTTAAATTGAAGAAAGTAGGGAAAACCACTAGACCATTTAGATATGACCTAAATCATATCCCTTATGATTATACAGTGGAAGTGAGAAATAGATTTAAGGGCCTAGATCTGATAGATAGAGTGCCTGATGAACTATGGACGGAGGTTCGTGACACTGTACAGGAGACAGGGATGAAGACCATCCCCATGGAAAAGAAATGCAAAGAAGCAAAATGGCTGTCTGAGGAGGCCTTACAAATAGCTGTGAAAAGAAGAGGAGTGAAAAACAAAGGAGAAAAGGAAAGATATGAGTATCTGAATGCAGAGTTCCCGAGAATAACAAGAAGAGATAAGAAAGCCTTCCTTAGCGATCAATGCAAACAAATAGAGGAAAACAACAGAATAGGAAAGACTAGAGATCTCTTCAAGAAAATTAGAGATACCAAGGGAACATTTTATGCAAAGATGTACTCGATAAAGGACAGAAATGGTATGGACCTAAGAGAAGCAGAAGATATTAAGAAGAGGTGGCAAGAATACACAGAAGACCTGTACAAAAAACATCTTCACGACCAAGATAATCACGATGGTATGATCACTCACCTAGAGCCAGACATCCTGGAATGTGAAGTCAAGTGGGCCTTAGAAAGCATCACTATGAACAAAGCTTGCAGAGGTGATGGAATTCCAGTTGAGCTATTTCAAATCCTGAAAGATGATGCTGTGAAAGTGCTGCACTCAATATGGAGCAAATGTGGAAAACTCAGCAGTGGCCACAGGACTGGAAAAGGTCAGTTTTCATTTCAATCCCAAAGAAAGGCAATGCCAAAGAATGCTCAGACTACTGCACAATTGCATTCATCTCACATGCTAGTAAACTAATGCTCAAAATTCTGCAAGCCAGGCTTCAGCAATACATGAACCAGGAACTTCCTGATGTTCAAGCTGGTTTTAGAAAAGGCAGAGGAACCAGAGATCAAATTGCTAACATCCGCTGGATCATTGAAAAAGGAAGAGAGTTCCAGAAAAACATCTATTTCTGCTTTATTGACTATGCCAAAGCCTTTGACTGTGTGGATCACAATAAACTGTGGAAAATCTGAAAGAGATGGGAATACCAGACCACCTGACCTGCCTCTTGAGAAACCTATATGCAGGTCAGGAGGCAACAGAAGTGGACAAGGAACAACAGACTGGTTCCAAATAGGGAAAGGAGTACATCAAGGCTGTATATTGTCATCCTGCTTATTTAACTTCTATGCAAAGTACATCATGAGTAATGCTGGTCTAGAAGAAGCACAAGCTGGAATCAAGATTGCTGGGAGAAATATCAATAACCCCAGATATACAGATGACACCACCCTTATGGCAGAAAATGAAGAGAAACTAAAAAGCCTCTCGATGAAAGTGAAAGAGGAGAGTGAAAAATTTGGCTTAAAGCTCAACATTCAGAAAACTAAGATCATGGCATCTGGTCCCATCAATTCATGGGAAATAGACGGGGAAACCTCTGATTTGGGGGCTCCAAAATCACTGCAGATGGTGATTGCAGCCATGAAATTAAAAGACGCTTACTCCTTGGAAGAAAAGTTATGAACAACCTAGATAGCATATTCAAAAGCAGAGACATTATTTTGCCAACAAAGGTCCATCTAGTCAAGGCTATGGTTTTTCCAGTAGTCATGTATGGATGTGAGAGTTGGACTGTGAAGAAAGCTGAGCGCCAAAGAATTGATGCTTTTGAACTGTGGTGTTGGAGAAGACTCTTGAGAGTCCCTTGGACTGCAAGGAGATGCCACCAGTCCATTCTGAAGGAGATCTGCCCTGGGATTTCTTTGGAAGGAATGATGTTGAAGCTGAAACTCCAGTATTTTGGCCACCTCATGTGTAGAGTTGACTCATTGGAAAAGACTCTGATGCTGGGAGGGATTGGGGGCAGGAGGAGAAGGGGACGACAGAGGATGAGATGGCTGGATGGCATCACTGACTCGATGGCCATGAGTTTGAGTGAACTCTGGGAGTTGGTGATGGACAGGGAGGCCTGGTGTGGTACGATTCATGGAGTCTCAAAGAGTCAGACACGACTGAGCAACTGAACTGTACTGAACTGAATGTATTTTTAAAATCATTGTATTTAATGATTTTTAGAGTAGGTCTTATAAAGCAAAAAGTTAAAAATTCTAAAGGCATAGGAGGGTGTTCTAGGAAGAGTAAATTTCCTTCCTAATCTTATGCTCAAGATACTAAATTTGCTACTTCAGAGACAAGTACTACCAGTCTAATTTTTTGTGTGTCATTGCAGCTTGGAAATGCCTATGCAATCATATACACATATGTATCAGTCAGTTCAGTTGCTCAGTCGTGTCCAACTCTTTGTGACCCCGTGGACTGCAGCATACCAGGCATCCCTGTCCATCACCAATTCCCGGAATTTACTCAAACTCATGTCAGTTGAGTCGGTGATGCCATCCAACTATCTCATCCTCTCTTGTCCCCTTCTCCTCCTGCCTTCAATCTTTCCCAGCATCAGGGTCTTTCCAAATGAGTCAGCTCTTCGCTGCAGGTGGCCGAAGTATTGGAGTTTCAGCTTCAGCATCAGTCCTTCCAATGTATATTCAGGAATGATTTCCTTTAGGACGGACTAGTTGGATCTCCTTACAGTTTCAGGAACTCTCGAGAATCTTCTCCAACACCACAGTTCAAAAGCATCAATTCTTAGGTGCTTAGCCTTCTTTATAGTCCAAATCTCACATCCATATACATGACTACTGGAAAACCATAGATATGCCTTATTTTCTTAAGTGGTTGCATAATATTCAATTGAATGTGATATACCCTAATTTATTAACTAGATCCCAATTGATGTATGCTTGAATTGTTTCCAATCTTTTGCTATTTAAACAACATTGCAATGATTACCTAGTGTTTGCCATATGCTATGGATGTATATATGCAGGATATTTGGTGAATAGATTTCCAGAACTAGAATTGCTGGATCAAGTAATTTGTATTATTAATCAATATTATAAAATTTTCCTCCATAAAGGTTGAATCAAGTTTTACCCTCATAGGAAACATAACTATGCTCCCTCTAGACTCATTAGCACAATGGGCTATTAAACTTTTAAATCTCTACAGATCAGTTAAGGAAATAATAGTATAATAATTTGAATTTCTCTTCTCAGGAGTGAGATTGTGCCTCCTTAGACATTTAAGAGTCATTTGTACATCCCTTTCTATGAACTGTTTATATCTTTTGCCCATTGTTTCCTAAATTTCTTTTCTATTGAATTGTAGGAGTCCATGTAATAAGGAGGGCTTCCCTGGTGGCTCAGACCATAAAGAATCCACCTGCAATGCAGGAGACCTGGGTTCGATCCCCGGGCTGGGAAGATCCCCGGAGAAGGGCATGGCAACCCACTCCAGTATTCTTGCTTGAAAAATCTCCACAGACAGAGGAGCCTGACAGGCTATAGTCCATGAGGTCACAAAGAGCCAGACATAACTGAGTGACTAAGAAAAGCATCACATATATTAAGGAAGTTCTTTTTTCAGTAAGTGGATCACAGATATTTTCACAATTTATCATTTGTCTTTTGCTTTTATTTTTTATAGAAGTTTTTATTTTATGTGGTTGGATTTATCAATCTTTTATTTATGGATTCTAGACTCAATGTTAAATTTGAAAGATTGTTTCCACCAAAGAATGTTCAAACTACCACACAATTGCACTCATCTCATATGTTAGCAAAGTAATGCTCAAAATTCTCCAAGCGAGGCTTCAATAGTACATGAACCAAGAACTTCCAGATGTTCCAGCTGGATTTAGAAAAGCCAGAAGATCCAGAGATCAAATTGCCAACATCTGTTGGATCATCGGAAAAGCAAGAGAGTTCCAGTAAAACATCTACTACTGCTTTATTCATTACACCAAAGCCTTTGACTGTGTAGATCACAACAAATTGTGGAAAATTCTTCAAAAAATGGGAATACCAGACAATCTGAGAAATCTGTATGCAAGTCAAGAAACAACAGCTAGAACTGGGCATGGAACAATAGACTGGTTCCAAATTGGGAAAGGAGTATGTCAAGGCTGTATATTGTAACCCTGCTTATTTAACTTATAGGCAGAGTACATCATGAGAAACACTGGACTGGATAAAGCACAAGGTGGAATCAAGATTGCTGGGAGAAATATCAATAACCTCAGATATGCAGATGACACCACCCTTATGGCAGAAAGTAAAGAGGAACTGAAGAACCTCTTGATGAAAGTGAAAGAGGAGAGTGAAAAGGCAGGCTTAAAACTCAACATTCAGAAAATGAAGATCATGAAATCCGATCCCATCACTTCATGGCAAATGGATGGGGTAACAATGGAAACAGTGACAGACTTTATTTTGGGGGGCTCCAAAATCACTGCAGATGGTGACTGCAGCCATGAAATTAAAAGATGTTTGCTCTTTGGAAGAAAAGCTATGACCTACCTAAACATATATTAAAAAGCAGAGACATTACTTTGCCAACAAAGGTCCATCTAGTCAAAGCTATGGTTCTTCCAGTAGTCGTGTATGGATGTGAGAGTTGGACTAATAAAGAAAACTGAGTGCTGAAGAATTGATGCTTTTGAACTGTGGTGTTGGAGAAGACTCTTGAGAGTCCCTTGGACTGCAAGGAGATCAAACCAGTCAATCCTAAAGGAAATCATTCCTGAATATTCATTGGAAGAACTGATGCTGATGCTGAAGCTCCAATACTTTGTCCGCCTGCTGTGAAGAACTGACTCATTTGAAAACACCCTGATGCTGGGAAAGATTGAAGGTAGGAGGAGAAGGGGACAGCAGAGGATGAGATGGTTGGATGGCATCATCAACTCGATGGACATGAGTTTGAGTAAACTCCGGAAGTTGGTGATGGACAGGGAGGCTTGGCATGCTGCAGTCATGGGGTCACAAAGAGTTGGACACTACTGAGCAACTGAACTGAACTGAACTGAACTGTTCCCACCACAATGAATGTCTAGGTTATTTACTAATTCTCCTAGAGTTTAAATGTGTATTTTTATAGTTTCATTCTCATGCTCAAGATTTCATTCATCTGGAATTAATGTTGATAAAAAGTGTGAAGTAGAAATCCAGCTAAAATTTTCATAGGATTTCCTGGTTTTTATGATACCATTCTTTGAATCACTATTTTTCTCTCACTAGTTGGCTCACTATGTTTACCAAATACTTAAACTTTTACATGTATTTGCATCTCTTTCTCTATGACCAGTATGTTTTAATTATTGTAATTATAATACATCTGACTGTTTTGTTGTGATTATAGCATTCCATCAGGTTTATGGGAGAGGTCTGTTTTTATTTATTTGATATAAACGTCAGAGGCAGTTTATCTACTCCCAGAGAAAAAAAATTTATTGATGCTTTGATCAATATAGATTACATTCAAGATTAACTTTGGAAGAAATGGTTTTATAATTTTTGATTCTTATTAAACAATAATATGATATTATATGATTAATATGGTATTTTTTTATTAATATGTATTTCTATTTAATTTTTTCTTTGTTTTGATCTTGCACATTTTCCTCTTTTATTCCTAGATACTTTTTTCTTTTTTTATTTTTATTTTTTATTTTTTTATTATTTATTTATTTATTTATTTATTTATTTTTAATTTTTACTTTCCAATTCTGTATTGGTTTTGGCATAGATTGACATGAATCCACCACAGGTGTACATGCATTCCCAAACATGAGCCCCCCTCCCACCCCCCTCCCCACAACATCTCTCTGGGTCATCCCCGCGCGTCAGCCCCAAGCGTGTCATATCCTGCATCAGACATAGACTGGCATTTCGATTCTTACATGATATTATACATGTTTCAATGCCATTCTCCCAAATCATCACACCCTCTCCCTCTCCCTCTGAGTCCAAAAGTCCGCTATACACATCTGTGTCTTTTTTGCTGTCCTGCATACAGGGTCATCATTGCCATCTTCCTAAATTCCATATATATGTGTTAGTATACTGTATTGGTGTTTTTCTTTCTGGCTCACTTCACTCTGTATAATCGGCTCCAGTTTCATCCATCTCAGCAGAACTGATTCAAATGTATTCTTTTTAATGGCTGAGTAATACTCCATTGTGTATATGTACCACCACTTTCTTATCCATTCATCTACTGATGGACATCTAGGTTGTTTCCATGTCCTGGCTATTATAAACAGTGCTGCGATGAACATTGGGGTACATGTGTCTCTTTCAATTCTGGTTTCCTCTGTGTGTATGCCCAACAGTGGGATTGCTGGGTCATAAGGCATTTCTATTTGCAATTTTTTAAGGAATCTCACACTGTTCTCCATAGTGGCTGTACTAGTTTGCATTCCCACCAACAGTGTAGGAGGGTTCCCTTCTCTCCACATCCTCTCCAGCATTTATTGCTTGCAGATTTTTGGATCGCAGACATTCTGACTGGTGTGAAGTGGTACCTCATTGTGGTTTTGATTTGCATTTCTCTAATAATGAGTGATGTTGAGCATCTTTTCATGTGTTTGTTGGCCATCTGTATGTCTTCTTTGGAGAAATGTCTGTTTAGTTCTTTGGCCCATTTTTTGATTGGGTCGTTTATTTTTCTGGAATTGAGCTGCAGGGGTTGCTTGTATATTTTTGAGATTAGTTGTTTGTCAGTTGCTTCATTTGCTATTATTTTCTCCCATTCGGAAGGCTGTCTTTTCACTTTGCTTATGTTTTCCTTTGTTGTGCAGAAGCTTTTAATTTTAATTAGATCCCATTTGTTTATTTTTGCTTTTATTTCCAGAATTCTGGGAGGTGGATCATAGAGGATCCTGCTGTGGTTTATGTTGGAGAGTGTTTTGCCTATGTTCTCCTCTAAGAGTTTTATAGTTTCTGGTCTTACATTTAGATCTTTAATCCATTTTGAGTTTATCTTTGTGTGCGGTGTTAGAAAGTGATCTAGTTTCATTCTTTTACAAGTGGTTGACCAGTTTTCCCAGCACCACTTGTTAAAGAGATTGTCTTGACTCCATTGTATATTCTTGCCTCCTTTGTCAAAGATAAGGTGTCCATATGTATGTGGATTTATCTCTGGGCTTTCTATTTTGTTCCATTGATCTATATGTCTGTCTTTGTGCCAATACCATACTGTCTTGATGACTGTGGCTTTGTAGTAGAGCCTGAAGTCAGGCAAATTGATTCCTCCAGTTCCATTCTTCTTTCTCAAGATTGCTTTGGCTATTCGTGGTTTTTTGTATTTCCATACAAATCTTGAAATTATTTGTTCTAGTTCTGTGAAAAATATCGCCGGTATCTTGATAGGGATTGCATTGATTTTGTAAATTGCTTTGGGTAATATACTCATTTTCACTATATTGATTCTTCCGATCCATGAGCATGGTATATTTCTCCATCTATTAGTGTCCTCTTTGATTTCTTTCATCAGTGTTTTATTGTTTTCTGTATATAGGTCTTTAGTTTCTTTAGGTAGATATATTCCTAAGTATTTTATTCTTTTTGTTGCAATGGTGAATGGAATTGTTTCCTTAATTTCTTCTTTACTTTCTCATTATTAGTGTATAGGAATGCAAGGGATTTCTGTGTGTTGATTTTATATCCTGCAACTTTACTATATTCATTAATTAGCTCTAGTAATTTTCTGGTAGAGTCTTTAGTGTTTTCTATGTAGAGGATCATGTCATCTGCAAACAGTGAGAGTTTTACTTCTTCTTTTCCAATTTGGATTCCTTTTATTTCTTTTTCTGCTCTGATTGCTGTGGCTAAAACTTCCAGAACTATGTTGAATAGTAGTGGTGAAAGCGGGCACCCTTGTCTTGTTCCTGACTTAAGGGGAAATGCTTTCAATTTTTCACCATTGAGGATAATGTTTGCTGTGGGTTTGTCATATATAGCTTTTATTATATTGAGGTATGTTCCTTCTATTCCTGCTTTGTGGAGAGTTTTTATCATAAATGGATGTTGAATTTTGTCAAAGGCCTTCTCTGCATCTATTGAGATAATCATATGGCTTTTATTTTTCAATTTGTTAATGTGGTGAATTACATTGATTGATTTGCAGATGTTGAAGAATCCTTGCATCCCTGGGATAAAGCCCACTTGGTCATGGTGTACGATCTTTTAATGTGTTGTTGGATTCTGATTGCTAGAATTTTGTTGAGGATTTTTGCATCTATGTTCATCAGTGATATTGGCCTGTAGTTTTCCTTTTTTGTAGTATCTTTGTCAGGTTTTGGTATTAGGGTGATGGTGGCCTCATAGAATGAGTTTGGAAGTTTCCCTTCCTCTGCAATTTTCTGGAAGAGTTTGAGTAGGATAGGTGTTAACTCTTCTCGAAATTTTTGGTAGAATTCAGCTGTGAAGCCGTCTGGACCTGGGCTTTTGTTTGCTGGAAGATTTCTGATTACAGTTTCAATTTCCGTGCTTGTGATGGGTCTGTTAAGATTGTCTATTTCTTCCTGGTTTAGTTTTGGAAAATTGTATTTTTCTAAGAATTTGTCCATTTCTTCCAGGTTGTCCATTTTATTGGCATATAATTGCTGATAGTAGTCTCTTATGATCCTTTGTATTTCTGTGTTGTCTGTTGTGATCTCTCCATTTTCATTTCTAATTTTATTGATTTGATTTTTCTCTCTTTGCTTCTTGATGAGTCTGGCTAATGGTCTGTCAATTTTATTTATCCTTTCAAAGAGCCAGCTTTTGGCTTTGTTGATTTTTGCTATGGTCTCTTTTGTTTCTTTTGCATTTATTTCTGCCCTAATTTTTAAGATTTCTTTCCTTCTGCTAACTCTGGGGTTCTCTAATTCTTCCTTTTCTAGTTGCTTTAGGTGTAGAGTTAGGTTATTTATTTGACTTTTTTCTTGTTTCTTGAGGTATGCCTGTATTGCTATGAACTTTCCTCTTAGCACTGCTTTTATAGTGTCCCACAGGTTTTGGGTTGTTGTGTTTTCATTTTCATTAGTTTCTATGCATATTTTGATTTCTTTTTTGATTTCTTCTGTGATTTGTTGGTTATTCAGAAGCGTGTTGTTCAGCCTCCATATGTTGGAATTTTTAATAGGTTTCCTCCTGTAATTGAGATCTAATCTTAGTGCATTATGGTCAGAAAAGATGCTTGGAATGATTTCGATTTTTTTGAATTTATCAAGGTTATATTTATGGCTCAGGATGTGATCTATCCTCGAGAAGGTTCCATGAGCACTTGAGAAAAAGGTGAAATTCATTGTTTTGGGGTGAAATGTCCTATAGATATCAATTAGGTCTAACTGGTCTAATGTATCATTTAAAGTTTGCGTTTCTTTGTTAATTTTCTGTTTAGTTGATCTGTCCATATGTGTGAGTGGGGTATTAAAGTCTCCCACTATTACTGTGTTGTTGTCAATTTCCTCTTTCATACTTGTTAGCATTTGTCCTACATATTGCGGTGCTCCTATATTGGGTGCATATATATTTATAATTGTTATATCTTCTTCTTGGATTGATCCTTTGATCATTATGTAGTGGCCTTCTTTGTCTCTTTTCACAGCCTTTGTTTTAAAGTCTATTTTATCGGATATGAGTATTGCCACTCCTGCTTTCTTTTGGTCTCTATTTGCATGGAATATCTTTTTCCAACCCTTCACTTTCAGTCTGTGTGTGTCCCTTGTTTTGAGGTGGGTCTCTTGTAAGCAGCATATAGAGGGTTCTTGTTTTTGTATCCAATCGGCCAGTCTTTGCCTTTTGGTTGGGGCATTCAATCCATTTACGTTTAAGGTAATTATTGATAAGTATGATCCCGTTGCCATTTGTTTTATTATTTTGGGTTCGGGTTTATACTCCCTTTTTGTGTTTCCTGTCTAGAGAATATCCTTTAGAATTTGTTGGAGAGCTGGTTTGGTGGTGCTGAATTCTCTCAGCTTTTGCTTGTCTGTAAAGCTTTTGATTTCTCCTTTGTATTTGAATGAGATCCTTGCTGGGTATAGTAATCTGGGCTGTAGGTTATTTTCTTTCATCACTTTAAGTATGTCTTGCCATTCCCTCCTGGCCTGAAGAGTTTCTATTGAGAGATCAGCTGTTATCCTTATGGGAATCCCCTTGTGTGTTATTTGTTGTTTTTCCCTTGCTGCTTTTAATAATTGTTCTTTGTGTTTGATCTTTGTTAATTTGATTAATATGTGTCTTGGGGTGTTTCGCCTTGGGTTCATCCTATTTGGGACTCTCTGGGTTTCTTGGACTTGGGTGATTATTTCCTTCCCCATTTTAGGGAAGTTTTCAACTATTATCTCCTCAAGGATTTTCTCATGGTCTTTCTTTTTGTCTTCTTCTTCTGGGACTCCTATAATTCGAATGTTGGAGCGTTTCATATTGTCCTGGAGGTCTCTGAGATTGTCCTCATTTCTTTTAATTCGTTTTTCTTTTTTCCTCTCTGATTCATTTATTTCTACCATTCTGTCTTCTATTTCACTAATCCTATCTTCTGCCTCCGTTATTCTATTATTTGTTGCCTCCAGAGTGTTTCTGATCTCATTTATTGCATTATTCATTGTATATTGACTCTTTTTTATTTCTTCTAGGTCCTTGTTGAACCTTTCTTGCATCTTCTCAATCCTTGTCTCTAGGGTATTTATCTGTGATTCCATTTTGACTTCAAGGTTTTGGATCATTTTCACTATCAATATTCGGAATTCTTTCTCAGGTAGATTCCCTATCTCTTCCTCTTTTGTCTGGTTTGGTGGGCATTTCTCCTGCTCCTTTACCTGTTGGGTATTCCTCTGTCTCTTCATCTTGGTTATATTGCTGCGTTTGGAATGGCCTTTTTATATTATGGTAATTTGTGGAGTTCTCTTTATTGTGGAGCTTCCTCACTGTGGGTGGGGTTGTATCAGTGGCTTGTCCAGGTTTCCTGGTTAGGGAAGCTTGTGTTGGAGGTCCGGTGGGTGGAGCTGGGTTTCTTCTCTCTGGAGTGCAGTGGAGTGACCAGTAATGGGTTATGAGACATCTAAAGTTTTGGAGTAACTTTGAACTGCCTGTATATTGAAGCTCAGGGGTGTGTTCCTGTGTTGCTGGAGAATTTGTGTGATATGTCTTGCTCTGGAACTTGTTGGCCCTTGGGTGGAGCTTTGTTTCAGTGTAGGTTTGGAGGCATTTGATGAGCTCCTATTGCTTAATGTTCCCTGAATTCAGGAGTTCTCTGATGTTCTCAAGCTTTGGACTTAAGCCTCCTGCTTCTGGTTTTCGGTTTTATTTTTACGGTGGTCTCTAGACTTCTCCATCTATACAGCACCAATGATATAGCATCTAGGCTAAAGATGAAAGGTTTCTCCACATTGAGGGGCACCCGGAGAGGTTCACTGGGTTACACAGAAAAGAGAAGAGGGAGGGGGTAGTTAGAGGTGACTGGGATGAGATGCGGTGAGATCAAAAGAGGAGAGAGCAAGCTAGTCAATAGTCACTTCCTTATGTGCGCTCCATAGTCTGGACCTCTCAGAGGTATTCATGGAGTTATACAGGGGAGAGGAGAGAGAGGAAGTAGACAGAGGTGGCCAGGAGGGTAAGAGAGAGGAATGAAAAGGAGAGAGACAGGTCCAGCCAGTAATCAGTTCCTTAGGTGCTCTCCACCATCTAGAACACACAGAGAATCACTGAGTTGGATATAGGAGAGATGGGGGGAGGGGGGGGAGAGACAGAGGCCACCTGGTGGAGAAAAAGGGGAGTCCAAAAGGAGGAGAGAGTGGTCACGCCAGTAATCTCGCTGTCAGGTAAGATTGGGTTATGAAATGTACAAGATTGACAACAAAAACCAAAAAGCAAAGATTAAAAACCTAGAGTATAGGTTAGATTTTCAAAAATACAATGTTAAAGAGACGAAGCAGAAGGAAGAAAGAAAAAAAGAGAAAAGAGAAAAAAAAATAATAATATTAAGAAAAAGAAATAAGGAAAAAAAATAAGGAAAAAATATATATATATAAGAAAAAAAAAAAAAACCCCAAGATTAAAAAAGAAATACCAACAACAACCACGCGAAGACTATATATGGTGTTTGCTTCAAAAAAGTAGAGTCTTTTTTTTTTTGAAAAGTAATAGTTATAGAAATATAAAGTAGAGAAATAGAAGACTTAACAGTTAAAAAAAAAGTTTGAGAAAAAAAAAGAAAAAAAAAAAAAAACAAACAAACAAAAAAAGAAATGATTGTAAAAATTGTGAAGATATATCTGGCCCTTCTCTGATGTTGTGGGCCGTGTTGGTCACTTCCAAGGCGTTTCCCTCTGTTTAACTTCTGTTTGCTGGTCTCTTCAGGGTCTGAATTCCGTCCTGACTAATGGGGGCGGTGGTGGACACTTTTTTTTTTTTTTTTAGGCTCACTAGTTCAGTCGCGCTGTGGGGAGGGGGGAATGCTGTTTTTGAAGACAATGATCTGCTTTTCTGGTTGCCTGATATCCTCTGCCTGCATTCAGAGGTTGTTTTGTGGAGTTTGCTCCGCGTTGAAATGATCTTTTGAGGAGTTTGTGAGGGAGAAAGTGGTCTTCCCTTCCTATTCCTCCGCCATCTTTTTTTCTTTTTTTTAATGTTATTATAAAGTGGGGCCTTTTACCTCAACATATTCTATATAGTTGTAGTTTGAATATATCATGACTTTTGATTTCTGGATACTAATTTTCTACCCAACTGCTTCACTGAATTTTTTTGTTATTTATAGTCATTTTACTGCAGATTCTTTAAGTTTTAGATAAAAGAAATATATCTGTAAATAATTATTATTTTATTTAGAATTTTATATTTATAATTTTTTCCTCTTGGCCATCACCAAAGAGACAATAGATTTAAAAATGCTATCATGGATGCAGCAAAAATGGAACACTTACGCACTACTGATGTGATTGTAAGTTGGTACCGTCACTATGAAGGATCCTCAAAAAGTTAAAAATTGAGTTATCTTATGATCCAGCAACTTCACCTCTTGGAATATACCTAAAGGAAATAAAAACACTTACTCAGAAAGATACCTGCACCCCCATGTTCACTGCAGCATTATTTATAATAGCCAAGATATTTGTTGTTGTTTAATTGCTAAGTCATGTCCAACTCTGCAACCGCATAAACTGCAGCCAAGATTTGGAGACAACCTAAGCAATCTAAGTGTCTACTGATAGATTAATGGATAAAGAAGTAAAGAACTGTGGTATATTTGTGGTATATATATATATATATATATATATATATATATATTCATTTATATAAATATATTAATTTATGTTTGTATATTATATTATGTTTGTATTATATATTTATATAAAATGAGTATATATATGCTTTTATATAAATATATATATATATAAATGAATTTATCTTTATATATAAATATGTGAAGTGAAGTGAAAGTGCAAGTTGCTCAGTCATGTCTGACTCTTTGTGACTCCATAGACTATACAGTCTGTGAAATTCTCCAGGCCAGAATACTGGAGTGGGTAGCCTTTCCCTTCTGCAGGGGATTTTCCCAACCCAGGGACTGAACCCAGGTCTCCCACATTGCAGGCAGATTCTTTACCAGCTGAGTCACAAGGGAAGCCCAAGAATACTAGAGTGAGTGGCCCATCCCTTCTCCAGCAGATCTTCCCTTCCCAGGAACTGAACTGGGGTCTCCCACATTGCAGGTGGATTCTTTACCAACTGAGCTATCAAGGAATATATTTATATATAAAAGAATATATATGAATATATAAGTATATATGATTTTTACATATACATATAATTGAAACATATAACCAAGGAATCCTACTATTTGTTAAAACATACACTGGAGTGGGAAAACAAAATTGTTCACCCACTTTGGAAGCCAGATGGCAGTTTGTTTTAAACATACTTTACATATGATCCAGTTGTCCAACTAGTAGGTATTTATTAAAAGAAGTGAAAACTTATGTTTATACAAAACCTTGTACACAAATATTTATGGCAGTTTTATTCATAATTGCCAGAACTCTTGACTGCTCCTTCTCCGTGAGTAAAGGGTTTATTGTTTTACCCTGCCCCCCGCCCTCTCCTCACCAGCTACAATTGGTTTTCACCTTGAGGAGAGATTCAGGTTGGCTCTGTACACTTCCCACAGAAGCAGCCACTCCTCTCTTCCAGGTTGCACCTCCGAGGGAAACTCTCTCCCACTTCTTGCCCTGTTTTTCTTTGGTTTTGTGTATATGTGAGACCCTGTGGAGATCGGTAGAGAATGGCTTATGAATGTGAGTTCCATTCATATTTGTAGTTCCTAGGGATTCTGTATCATCACATAGCTCATACTTGGCCTTCGCTTCAATTCTTTTCACATTCTGGATGGTTGGTCCCTTTCTCCAAGGCTCTGCCATAGATGATCCAGTGTTCAGGTCTGTTTCTCCTTGGATGGGCCCATTGGTATCTGGATTTGTGGATACTTTTTGCCCTGGGATCTCAAATCTCTGTTGGGTTAAATAAAAGCTATGATCTTGTGGTTTATTTTATGGTTTATTTTGACTTTTTTGAGCTAGTCATGCAGGAATGACACACAATTTAACTTTCTGCATTCTAGACAGTAGTGAAACTCTGACTGCAGTTGTTTTTAATCAATCAAAAAGCTACAGTTGTTTCCAAGAATACACTTATGGTTTGTTTTTCTCATTGTTTTTGTTTCTTAAAATGCAGAGAAAATTTCTTGATTAGAGTTACCTGCATCAATTTCAATACCATTATATTTATAGCTCATTTATTTTGAAAATATTTGATCTAGAATTTTATTGCAATCACAGCTTTTCTTGCTGACTGTCATATCATTTTACCTTTTGAAGACTATGAAAGTATAGAAGAACACTTTTCAAATGAATGCTCTTTTGTTTGATTTGAAATTCAAATACAGTGTAATCTTTCAGTACAGAAGAACTTTGCACAGCATGAGATTTTAGAAATAAATTAATAATTGTGCATTAATATTTATCTCAAAAGTAAATGATTTCAATTTCAATTTCAGTTGTTTTTTTTTTTCAATTTCAGATTAAAAAAACTAACTAACAAAGTAATAACCTCTCTCTCTCTGGCAACTCCTGGCTCATATCCTTTCCCCCATTTTACCCTTTTGCTTTTAGGGCAAAGTTGTCACTTCTGATGAGGCGGGTCCATCAGTGGAGGTCCCCTTCCTTAGAGCCTCATTCAGTTCTACTGAGAAGAGCTTCCATAAACATGGTTTTGATAGTCCTTCTCCTAAGCTGAATTTTTTTTCCCTTTCTCTTGCTTCTTAAGTTCTAATGATAACATTTAATTGCAACTCTGAGCTCCTGTGTCTTCATTTTGTACAATTACTTTAAGATTTTAATTTTTGCCATCATGCTAGTCACTGTTTTCATCCTACTCTGTGGCAAAGATTTGTTGAGTTACTTTTCTTTGCTGATTTTTTTTTTCTTTCTTTGCTCTGTCCCCCCTGCTTCCCCTTTGAACTGTTTCTACTTAGGTCCTATTCGAGTTTCCTTTGTATCATGACTCATTTTAAATATAAAGACTCTTCCATACCAACTATTTGCCAGATGTTTGTGTTAGGAAATTTCCTGGGCTGTCTTCCAGGTTTGCAAGGACTCCCCATATAGGGCAAGGTTGAGTCTGAGACTTCTTTTCCCTTTTCCCAATCGACTGAGATTGGCACTGCTAGGCTGCTCCTTGGGTTCCTCTCCTTCACCTCACTTCATAGGCAATTCATATTTTTCAAATATAACTTCCCTCTATGAGGTCCACTCCCTCCTTCTTGAGAACCAGCAGCTAAACCTCACTCAGGGATGCCCTGCCACCACTCTGAGCACCCGTTCTCAATACTCTGAACAAGGGCTTGCTATACAGGTATGACATCTGCCTTGAAGAAACAGTCTCTGGCAATTGTGTCTGAGGTTCGCAATCATTAGAATCCTCTCTAGTCATCTTCTGCATCTGTACTTGACTTTCATGGTATTATTTTCCCATGTATCATGATTGGAGATTTTAGTTCTATAATTTCATTGAGAATGGATTTGTATTTAGATTTCTTATTTTCCTATTGCTTCTAGGTGAATTTTAAAACTAGCATTTCTCCTTTCTTCCTCTTACTCCACCCTAGCATTGTCTTTTTAATACAACTTGTCTTATAGTACAATTTGTATTAATACAGTGTATGGAATATAATAATATATTGTATGGAATATACAATATATGTATCTTTTGATGTCGAATCACTTTTCTAAAATAAACAACCTTGCATATTTGATAGGTTATATTTCTGGGAAGTTTTTACCACTTAGATCATGACAAGGATTCCAAGACTGTCCTATTGAAACTTATGTATGGAGATTTCATTGCTAACTGACCTCTTGCCTCTTAGCTTTTGATGGGAATGTTCTTAAATTTGACCAACTATGGATGATACCATGTAGAGGTAGATGACTATATAACAACAGCAACAATAAAGAAAAAAAATTAAGTGAGGATGAAGTGACAAAATAAGGGCATGATAATGACTTTTCTTAATAAGTTTTGAGTTGATACATATGTAAATGAAAGAATGAAATTATAAGAAAGTTGGCACTAGAGTTGATTGCCTTCAGAGCCAAACAAATCAGCTGGCCAGCGTATTTGACCAGTAGCCAATTAACCAGTAATTGATCCCACAAAAATGTTTCCTAAAATAACAGAGGAGCCTGGGGCAGCATCTAAGAAGGAGATGAGGGCACAGCTGTTTAGGTGAGGAATGATGTCCAACTGGGGCTTCCCAGGTGGCTCAGTGGTAAAGAATCCACCTGCCAATGCAGGAGATGGGGTTTGATCCCTGGGTCTAGAAGATCCCCTGAAGGAGGGCAATGCAACCCACTCCAGTATTCTTGCTTGGAGAGCCCCATGGACAGAGGAGCCTGGTGGGCTGCAGTCCAGGGGGTCACATAGAGTCAGACTCTATGAGCACACATGCAGGGGCCTGACTGCCCTCTCTCCTGTAAGCTTCACCTTGACCATCCTGCAGTTCTCACAATGGTTTCCCCTCAGTCACCCTGGCAACTTCACTGCCTACCACCTGCCTCTGGCGTCTTGCTTAAGCAGCTCCTGTCTGCTCTCAGTTCCTCTAATCAGCCAAACTCTTATCCAACTTAGGAGCTTCATATACATTGTCCCATCTGCCTGGCATGCTCTTCTGCTTCTTATCATCTTCTATTCCTTCCTTAAATGCTCCTTCCTCCATAAACCCTTCCTTCAGATCTCCATGGAACTCTGATTTGCCTTGTCAGTCTGCCTTGAGTATACCTATGTCCCTCAATCCAGTACAAGTTTCCCAAGGCAAGGACTATGTCTTGGTCCTCTTCATATATGTTTATTACATGTTTATTTAGATTTTTATTTATTTTTATTTTTTTGGCCACTCCCCATGGCATGTGGGATCTTAGTACCCCAACCAGGTACAGAATCCATGCCCCCTGCAGTGGAAGTGTAGAGTCTTAACCACTGGGCTGCCAAGGAAGTACAATGCTTATTTAGTTTTAATTGATTTACTCACTTAAAAATTTTTTTGAGAAAGCATTAGATTCCAAAAAAAAATTCCCATGAGTGATAAGTGTCATGGTTAAAATGAAGATAAAAGAAAGGTCAGAATCCATAAGAAATAGGTGGAAATAATTGTATTTGCTGTGAAGTCATTCGTGAAAGTGAATTTACCTTTGTCTTCACAGCATTAGCATAGGGTTCTCATTCCAAATGAATATTAATTAGTAAGAGTTTAGTTGAGTTGCCCATCTCCCAACACCAACAGAGAGCAACTCACTGACCAGCACAGATGGCTAGATATTGTGAAATCTCCACCTGAGTATTTTACTTTTGACTTGTCATCTAGAAGCTACTCCTGAGACAACTGTGGGAAATCTGTGGCCTCAGAAAAGGTGACAGGACTAGTTTGTGGGTCTCAAACTCCCCATAGGAGGCTCACAGGCAACGTTGTGTGTGTGTGTGTTTGTGTGTGTGTGTGTGTGTGTGTGTGTGTGTGTGTATGGTGGGGAGGGATGGCAGTCCATTGAGGCTTTCTTTCCTGCTTCTCTGGGGACTGCAGCCAACCCAGGCTTCTTCTGGTCTCACTGGGGGACAACATGAGCTCTCCAAGTTCTGTCCCCTCACATCTCCCCTTAACATAATGGCTTCTCTATGTTTCTTATCAGAACCATCAGGGGAGCAGTGCCCTTTCCTTTTATCTGCCACTTTTAAGTATTCAAAAAGATTGAGTGCAGTCCTTTCTGTCTTCGTCTGCCCTCTAATCTCCTTCTTTTCTCTCACAGGCTTTGTTCCACCCACAGTGTGCTGCTTCCTGCCCCACAGGTGATCCAGCCAGCAAAGGCAGCCTGATGCCACCTGCACAGGTGTGCTTACCTGTGCAAAGCCAAAATCATCTAAACTAACCCCTTGCCCACTTGCAGCACATGACAGATATAATACAGGGAGGTTTATAGGGATAAAAATGCTTTTTAAAATTAGTTCTAATTTCCCTGTCTTGTGGGCTAGGGTGTTTCTTGGTAATAGGAGGGCCTTAGTAAGCTATATGCTCTCAACAGTGAAGCATGCATGTTCAGGGGCAGAGTTACATTGCTCTGCGTGATGAGAGGGTGAGAGTAAATGAAATAGAAATAGAGAAATACAAGAGGAAAGAAGCTAGGAGGCCTCCTTCTAGCCTTCCCCTTCCAGGAGGCCGACTCTGCTGCAAAGACTTATGCAAAGGGGATTTTTCCCAGGAAATGCCATCTGTTATGCAACCATGTTCTGGGAATTTTCATCAAAATTATAGAAAGCATGGTGTACTGTAGACTTGCATTTCTTATAGTTGAGAGTGGTGAAGAGCATGTGTTGTCAAGCTGGGAGGTTGGTACAGAACAAAATGAACCTGCACAAACCTTGATTCTGATTTTGGTTAATATTTATGCATGGTGTTTACTCATCAGTAACCCACATCTCCCAGTCATGATTGTCCTATTTGGTATCCAAGATGACTTTCCTTTGGAGAGAAATATTTTCCAAAACTTCTGTGGCCAAAAGATTGAAAATAATTTTTTCAAGTGGAAATATAAAATAATTAATAACTACTATACATTTTAAAGGACTAAAGTCAGATTGCTAATTTATGAATAGTATATATTACAAGTTTTATATAAATAAAACCTGTGCTCATAAAATTATCATAATCTTAAATATGTTTATTCAGCCAGTTATTCCAAATGTATTTATTAGAATTAGTTTAAGTTTTGTTTGAGGTGATAGTTTAAGCTGCTGAACTCAAATACATATGGAAGTTTTTCATTTTTTCCCAGTTTGTATAAAAACACTATAACAAGCATGAGAAGCAATTACAGTTTTCAAGACTGTATTGTCCATTATTTCCAGTAGATGACATAAAAATCAGCCTGTTTTGAGTTTGGAATTCTTGTGTGGCTTTCTTCAGACCTTCAGAGCCTATTGCTGAAATTCTAGGACCACACAGCAGAAACTCTTGGCATAAGCTCAGGAACCAGTGGGGTTTCTCTGAAGTAGAATTCACTTTGTATATGTTAGGTAGGGATTGTTCATGCCAGTTGTCCATCAGAGGAATTCAGGACAGAATTAAGGGACTATCTTTGGGAAAAACAATCTGTTCTGTCTCTAAGTGGCTAGGAATGAGTCCTCCATCATATCATAAAGGAAGTATAGTGTCCAGGCTCCATGAAACCAGAAGACAACGCTCCAAATCCGTTATAAAAGAAACACGGGAGACCAAAGACCTTGAAAGTGGTGGGGCCCTTAAATCTGCAGATGAGAGTGTCTGTAACACTCTGCCAGAGCCTGGAAGATGGAAGCCACACCTCACCATGTGCGGTAGGGATTATGAAAAACTGCATTTATTATACACTGTAAAATAGGATCATTATGTTATATCTGGCATCAATATAATAATAGAAAGTTTGTGATAGACACAGTTGGCTCATCTTTAGAGGAAGACAGAACTCAATTAAAATAAAGAAATGGCTCTGCCTTGTCTCTGAGGGAGAGATGATGCTTTTACAATATTTAGATATACTTTTTGGGGCTAGAGAAGGACAGGGAGGGATGAGTAACTAGATTTGGTAATCCAGTCTATTAATTAATTGTTGCATTTTTAAATACATGATAAATTAAACTCATTTTTTACTAAATATACATATGTGAATTTGAAGGATGAGATGGATTTGGATAGATAGATATTAGGGAATGGGAAGATTGACATTCCCAGGATGGAATGCAAAATAGGCAAAAAGTTAGGAAAGGAATGGGTGTGGTGATGGAGAAAGCAAGCTATAATGTTGGAACAAGAAGACAGAAGCTCTTGCATACAGGGTCATCATTACCATCTTTCTAAATTCCATATATATGTGTCAGTATACTGTATTGGTGTTTTTCTTTCTGGCTTAGTTCACTCTGTATAATGGGCTCCAGTTTCATCCATCTCATTAGAACTGATTCAAATGTATTTTTTTTAATGGCTGAGTAATACTCCATTGTGTATATGTACCACAGCTTTAAGAAACGATGCCCATCTATGTTCGATACAGGATACAGGATGCTTGGAGCTGATGCACGGGGATGATCCAGAGAGATGATATGGGGTGGGAGGTGGGAGGGGGATTCAAGATTGGGAGCTCGTATACACCCATGGTGGATTCATGTCAATGTATGGCAAAACCAATACAGTATTCTAAAGTAAAATAAGTTAAAATAAAATTTAAAAAAAATAAAAAGTCAAAAGACAGAAGCTCTTTAGTGTTGTTCTTGGATTTAAATTCAAGAGAAATAATTGAAAGGGGCAGAGAGACAGGAGTAGAAGGAGCTGGGAAGCTCTGCAAAAAAACCTTTTAAAGAGAGGGATAAACTTCCCCAGTGGTCCAATGGTTAAGAATCCACCTTGCAATACAGAGGACATGAGTTCCATCCTTGATCAGCAAACTAAGATTTCACATGCTGTGGAGCAACTAGACCTGTGTGCTACAACGAAAAACCCAACACAACCAAATAAATAAATTTTTAATAAATAAAGTGAGGGCTGAAGCAGTGTGAGCTTGAGTTTGAGTGCTGGCAATGTCAGTCCTAAAGGAAATCAGCCCCAAATACTCAATGGAAGGACTGATACTGAAGCGGAAACTCCAACACTTTGGCCACCTGATGTGAACAGCTGACTCATTGGGAAAGACTCTGATACTGGGAAAGATTGAAGGCAGAAGGAGAAGAGGGCAACAGAGGATGAGATGGTTGGATGGCATCACCGATTCAATGGACATGAACTTGGGCAAACTCCAGGAGATGGTGAGGAACAGGGAGGCCTGGCACCCCACAGTCCATAGGGTCACAAAGAGTTGGGCACCACTTGGTGACTGAACAAAACAAAAATGAGAATGGAGAGTAAGGGGGTATATCCAAGGGGCATTTCATAAAAAGAATGATATGATTTGGTGACAAATCAGTGAAAGGGGCTGAATTAAAAAAAAACTAAAGTGAAAGATGTCTTCAAATTTCCTTAACTGGGAGACCAGAAGACTTCTGGTGCCCTTAAGTAAAATGGTAGAGTTGAAAGGGATTCAGTTGGAAAGAAAATGAAGAAAAAGGGGTTAAGGCTGCGTTTTGGTTCCATCGAACCTGATATGTCAGTTGAGTATACAAGTGGAAAGTATTAAGAGACCTTAAATTGGGGGTGTTCTGTGGAGGTGAGAAGTCAGGATAGACATCGTTGATCTAAAAGTTATCAACATCGATTCCATACAGATAAAAGAACGAAATCTCAGAGTGAAAATAAAGGCATAAGTTCTGACTCTAAGAATTGGGAATTGGTGCTACATGAGTTTTTTATGTAGTTATTTTTGGCAGCCAGTACTACGTTTCATTCAATTGAGGATAACAGTAAGATTGGGGAAACATAGTTCCTGTTTATCTATAGGTTTTCCATTATTTCTGTAGTCAAATTTATCCATTACCATCAAGAAGCTATATTTGTTTCAGTGATGAACTTTCCTCTAGAAAGCATTAAAAAAGAGTCCTGTCTGGCTGCAGATTTTTTAAAATGACACAAACACAACCTATTTTCCCCCTTAGTTTTCAATTCTGAGTTTTCTGACGATGAACTACACTGTGGTAGAAGAGAGAGGAGGAAGGCAGTGGGTAGAGACAGATCTTTTTATAAAGATCAGCAATTCTCCGTGCTTTTATCCCAGGCAAAGATTACATTTAACACCCAGGGGTCTCAGCTGCCTCAGATCCTTTTCAGAGCGAGGAGCTGTGGCACTGCAGATAGTTTAGGGTGTCCTTTCATTTTTTGACAGTATTAAATATATATCCCAGTGAGCCATAAATCAATGATTTATCTAAGAATAAATCATATCTCTAATAAGGGACCACTTCTTTTAAATTGGACAGTGCATTACATTAAACAGACTGACTTTCTCAAAAATACAAACTGTGTCAGCCAGCCATTTTTAATGAATACAACTTAAAATTTCTCTTTCTTTAGGAAAAAGAGATTTCCTTTCAAAAGGGCAAAACTGGGGGCTTTGCTGAGTTTTGTTGGCTATTGTGTATACTTTATTTAATCTTTCAGCTAAGATTAAGGGAGAGTTAAGATTCCTTCCAGATTTTTCCCTGAGAAGGTTGCATTAGGGAAGGGGAAGGAAAGAAATAGGGAAGGAAGGAAATAGAGGGGAGAACTCTCAGGAGTTAAACTTGGTACACGTGCTTTGGGACACGTGAACTGATTTTGCTTGTGCATGTGTTAGTATTGCACACTGCATGTGCTCAGTGTCATGGGATGGGGCTTGGGCAGGGCTCATTTGCTGTTTTATCCCTGGTGCTTAGTAACTATCTACTGAATAGATATATTTTATCTGATGAAATGATATGATTATTTCTTAAGTATTCAGATTCCATCTTTGGCTATTCTGATTTACCAGAGATGCGATCTATGCCTTTACCACTGTTAGACTGGAAGCAAAGCTGGAAAAGGGAAAAGATTTTAAATATAAAAATGCACCTTTTATTTTGATCTTAGCAAAGATGTTTTATAAGCATATATATCTTTGATGGAAGACATTACTGTCTTCTGTTTGGATTCATTTTAATTAAGAGATTTTAGTGGTGGGCAGTGGAAAGAAGAAGGGTGTGGACATGCGCAGAAAGGAAAAGCTGAGTCCTTTAAAGGACTGTAATCTAAGAGTTGTACATAAAAAATAAATAAGTTGTTCAACTGTATATGCATGTGAAATTTGAACGAGTTGGACACAGAAATAAACATGATGGAGGTACCTGTTTCTGGGCATATAGTGAGCTAAAATATTCTGAAACCCCCTCTCATGTAAAATACCTGAAAATACTGGATAAAACATTTAAATATACATAGGTTTAACTCGTAGCTAAGCTGATAAATGGAAGGACAATACTTACAGCTGAAAATAATAATAAAGCAATAATCCAGAAGAATACATGGCCAGTGAGCCAATGGCTGCCCTGGGATATCTGCTTATTCCAAGCAAATTAGAGTTTCCATTTTCAAGGGCTGATCTGGGAACAGGGACAAAGCTTAAGGTCGGCACAAGGTGGGAAGTCAGATCAGAGCTCCCTCCCAAAGGATGACACTCAGGGAAAGGACAAACTAGGGGTGGAAGGAATGTGCCCTACAAAGGGAGACAGAAAGGACACTTTCCTTAGCTTGAAATATAAAGGAAATAGTATCTTCCTTGGGAATTTATAGTATAAACTCTGTAAGTTTGGAGCCAAATTTTGCAGTACACATATAAGCCAAAAAAAAAAAAAAAAAGCATTTAATTGAAAATGCTTTCTGGTGGGTAATTCTTCAAGGAACTCTATCAAAGAACATACCTTAACCCAGACTTCTAATAATTCTCCATATGAAAGTCAATAAATGCAAGCAAACAATTAAAATACAAATAGAATCCTTAGGAGAAAAGGCACCACGAGTGAGAGTTTCCTCACACTTCCTACAAATAGTAAAATCATCCCACAAAGACCAGATTTCCTAATTAGCAGGCACAGCATATAAAATGTGCTCACTGTCTAACTCTTTGTGACCCCGTGGACTGTAGCCTGCCAGGCTCCTCTGTCCAAGGGATTTTCCCAGGCAAGAATACTGGAGTGTGTTCCCATTTCCTCCTCCAGAGGACCTTCCCAATCCAGGGATTGAACCCACATCTCTTGCATCTCCTGCATTGGCAGGTGGGTTCTTTACCTCTGAGCCACCTAGGAATTCTACAAAATAAGCACACATAAATATTTAAAGAGATAAAAGAAGAAATTTAACCTATGACTATCAAAGAAAAGACTAAGAAGGGACAATGGTTCTAAAGAGAACCAAACAAACCTCCAGAAACAAAAACAGAATACTTGAGCTTAAAAAATAATGAATGGTTTAAAAGCTAGTTAGACATAGTTGGATAAAGAACTGATGAATTGGAAGGTGAATCTGAAAAATTATCCACAATGTAATTCAAAGAGGCAAACATGAAGTAACACACATGAAATTAGACTCCCAGAAGGACAGAAACAAGCTAATGGACAAGAAATAATATTTACAGAGATAAAAAATGAAAATTTTTCTGCATTGATGAGAGATAGAATTATGATATTTAAAATAAATTAAAATGTCTGTTTATTCATCTTATAGCAAAACTACAGAATACGTAAGAAGAGAGAATCTTTAATACAGCTGGAGAGAAAAGAACAGTTACTTACAAAAGAATGACAATCAGACGTGGCTTAGTTTAAGGTAAGACCCGCAAGATACCTAGGATACAAAATGAAGTTTAATGTTTAAAGTTTGTGAGTTGACAAAGAAGGTTAAACCTGTCCACCATTATGTATCAAGGCAATTATTAATAATAGTAAATAACAGTATCTAGAAAGGTAAATTTTTTATACAATCTACTTCCCTAGGAAAGGTGGGTTCTAAGAAGTTAAGACCTCTTGAACTGGGAATGTGATGTCCCAGTGAAACAAACTGAACATAAAAGAGTGATCTAGTTGATGTGTTTGGAACTTAGGTGAGTCTTAAAGGTGATGCCTGTAGATTTTTGGCTGGCTTCCCTTACAATTTGTCCATCAGTTTTCTTGAGAATCAGACTATAAGAACCAGCAGCTATGGAGACTAGTGCGTCTGAACCAGAGTTAGTTCTACCAGGCCTGCTGAATAAACACCTGAGAACTAATGATGAGGGATTCATGAACTGAGAATCAGAGAAGAGCTCTGATGCTTGGAAGTCTGTGTATCCTAACAAAAAAGGGCCGTATCAGCTTATGTATTTCTGGAAGGACCATCCCATTTCCATGGCAAAAATGGCTCTGAGACAGAGTTTCTGTCTACCCTTCATCCATCCTTCTCTACATGACTATGGCCCAATTACCACAAATAAGAAATTAATATTGGCACAACATTATTAACTCAACTACAGGCTTTATTTAGATTCCACTAGTTTTTTCAAGACTATCCCTTATTGTTCTTATTCCACCATCTAATCCAAGATACCACTTGGTATTTAATTGTTGGATTTTCTTAGTCTCTTCCAAGTTGTGACAGTTTCTTTCCTTGTCTTTTTTGACATTAACACTGTTGAGGAGTACTGGTCAGGTATTTTGTTGAGTGTCTCCCAATATGGGTTTGTCTGTGTTTTCTCATGATTAGGTTGAAGTTGTGGATTTGTGGTGTGCCCTTCTTAGTGAATCATATCAGTGGGTACAGGATGTTGATATGTCTTGTTACTGGTGATGACAACTTTGATCCATGATTAAGATGGTGTCTGACCAGTTTGTCTTATATAACGTTACTGTTTTTCCCTTTAAAATTAATGAATATTTGGAAAGGGAGATCTTTAGTTGGCCAAAAATTTCATTCAGGTTTTTCCATACACGATGGTGGTTTAGTTGCTAAGTCATGTCCAAGTCTTTGCAACCCCACAAACTGTAGCCTGCCAGATTTCCCTGTCCACGAGATTTTCCACGGAAGAATACTAGAATGGATTGCCATTTCCTTCCATAGGGGATTTTCCTGAAGCAGGGATCAAACTCTTGTCTCCTTCTTGGCAGGTAGATTCTTTACCACTGAGTCACCTGAGAACGGGAGGAAAAACCAAATGAAATTTTGGCCAACCCAATACTTTGTGATTTATATTTATTAA
Organism: Oryx dammah; assembly: GCF_014754425.2. NCBI lineage: Eukaryota > Metazoa > Chordata > Mammalia > Artiodactyla > Bovidae > Oryx > Oryx dammah. The sequence continues at coordinate 25,631,566 of NW_024070186.1, read as the reverse complement.
CTGGAGTTCTTCTGTAAAGAAAAGTTGTCCTTTCTTCCCCATTTATTTATTTATTTGGTCATTTATTTGTGTTGGTATCAGCCCATGGATATTTATTTTATTCTGTGAGATATAATCCAATAGTACCATTTTTGCTCAAATTGTTTAGACCATTGGGGAGCTCTTCCAGGCTGGTTTCTGTATCCTTTTGACTGACTTCACTTTTTAAAAAGATTTAGCTCTTTCTTAATTTCTGGCATAACAACAAATTCATGTTATATTTTCTTGGCCCAACCCTTGAACTCTAGTTACCATTTCTCCAAGGAGACATAGTATTTCAAAATCAAGATCTGGGCAATAGTTGTGGTTGTTGCTACTAAGTTATCTCTGCTTTCAGACAGAGTTAGCAATTAGATATATACTAACTAACCTACATACATACATAACATGTCCTCTATGTAGACAGATGATAAACAGGTAGATAGAATCACTTGTTAAAAGACCCCTGAATTGTTTCCAGATTTTAATAATCATGAATAAAGCTGTTATAAATATTTACCTACAGGTTTTTGTGTGAACATAAGTTTTTATTTCATTGGAAATATACATGTAAAGACACATACATGTACATACTTTTTTTTTAATTGAAAGTTCATTCAACTTCAATCCAGCACAAGAGGGTTTATTTTTAGCATTCCTAGTTTTCTTACAACTTCTTTAACAATGATAAACCTGCCTTTCAATATCTACACTGTATTTACTTATTTGTTACACATGTAATTATAGTAGTTTCAGAATTGCTCACTCCTATGCTTGTGAGAAACAAGTTACCCAAGAAGTGTACAAAGTTGATATATAGTTCTTTTTGTCTTCAACCTAACAGGATCTAATGAAAACCTCCTTTGGAAAGTTACTTAGATCAGTTCCTGTTTTGTCTTAGCCCCTTCAGTGTGGCTGAGTCATTTATTTGTAAAATGGTTAGATTCATTTGTCACAGTCTGCATTTCATGTTGGGTTTCCTGGACACCTTCGTTCATTTTTAAAACTTTGCATAGTAGAATTCAGTCTTTGTGGTGTACAGTTCTATAGGATTTGACAAATGCATGCTGCTGCTGCTAAGTCAATTCAGTCGTGTCTAACTGTGCCACCCGATAGACGGCAGCCCACCAGGCTCCTCCATCCCTGGGATTCTCCAGACAAGAACACTGGAGTGGGTTGCCATTCCTTTCTCCAATGCATGAAGGTGAAAAGTGAAAGTGAAGTCACTCAGTCGAGTCCGACTCTTTGTGACCCCATGGACTGCAGCCTACTAGGCTCCTCCGTCCATGGGATTTTCCAGGCAAGAGTACTGGAGTGGGTTGCCATTGCCTTCTCTGTTGACAAATGCATGAAGCCATATATTTACAACCACAACACCATACCAAACAATTCCATCAATCCAAAAATTTCCTTGTATTTGTTTCCCCCCCCCCCCATGGTGTATAATTGTTTTGTTTTTTTGTTTTTGTTTTTTTACTTTATTTTACTTTAAAATACTGTATTGGTTTTGCCATACATTGACATGAATCCACCCCATGGGTGTATACAAGCTCCCAATCCTGAATCCCCCTCCCACCTCCCACCCCATATCATCTCTCTGTAACCAACCACTCCCATCATTCCTAATACCCCACAATGATTAATCTCTTTGTTTTCTGTATAATTTTGCTTTTCAAGAACATTATTTACATTCCATGTGTCTTTGGGTCTCTCTTCTTTCTGTTAACAAAATGCATTTAGGATTCATTCATGTTGTTAGATAAATCAATAGTTTATATCTTTTTATTGCTGAATAATATTCTACTATATGAATGTACCAAATGTGTTTATCCATTCACCTATAGAAGGACATCTGTGATGTTTTCAGGTTTGGGCAACTGTGAATAAAGCTAGTATAAACATTTGCATGCCCGTTTTGTGTGAACATAATTTTTCCCTTCACTGGGTAAATACCTAGGAGTAAAAATTTCTGGGATATATGATAAGTGTATGTTCAACATAATAAGAAAAAAACAAATTCTTTTCCACTATGGCTATATAATTTTCCATGTCATCAGCAATGTATGAGTGTTTTAATTGCCTTGAATCTTTCTCAGCAATTTGTACTGCTAGTTTTTCTGTTCTCCTGTTTTCATTTTTAATTATTCTATTAGATGTTTAATAATATCTCAAGGTGGCTTTAATTTTTATTTCTTTAATGGCTGCTGTTCTTGAATATATTTTTTATGTGCTTATTTGCCATCCACAGATCTTTTTTGGTGAAGTGTCTCTTCAGTTGTTTTGCCTATTTTAAAAATTGGGCTGTTAGTTTATTTGTTGAAATTTGAGATCTGTATTCTGAATCTCAGTCCACTATGACTGAACTGAACTGAACTGAACTGATGAGATATGTAACTCAGTTCAGTTCTGTCGCTCAGTCATGTCCGACTCTGCGACACCATGAATCGCAGCACACCAGGCGTCCCTGTCCATCACCAAATCCTGGAGTTCACTCAGACTCACGGCCATCGAGTCCGTGATGCCATTCAGCCATCTCATCCTCTGTCGTCCCCTTCTCCTCCTTCCCCCAATCTCTGCCAGCATCAAAGTCTTTTCCAGTGAGTCAACTCTACACATGAGGTGGCCAAAGTACTGGAGTTTCAGCTTTAGCATCATTCCTTCCAAAGAACACCCAGGGCTGATCTTCAGAATGGACTGGTTGGATCTCCTTGCAGTCCAAGGGACTCTCAAGAGTCTTCTCCAACACCACAGTTCAAAAGCATCAATTCTTCTGCACTCAGCCTTCTTCACAGTCCAACTCTCACATCCATACATGACTACTGGAAAAACCATAGCCTTGACTAGACGGACCTTAGTTGGCAAAGTAATGTCTCTCTCTGCTTTCGAATATGCTATCTAGGTTGGTCATAACTTTTCTTCCAAGGAGTAAGCATCTTTTAATTTCATGGCTGCAGTCACCATCTGCAGTGATTTTGGAGCCCCCCCAAAATAAAGTCTGACACTGTTTCCACTGTTTCGCCCATCTATTTCCCATGAAGTGATGGGACCGGATGCCATGATCTTCGTTTTCTGAATGTTGAGCTTTAAGCCAACTTTTTCACTCTCCTCTTTCACTTTCATCAAGAGGCTTTTTAGAATCCTCTTCACTTTCTGCCATAAGGGTGCTGTCATCTGCATATCTGAGGTTATTGAGATTTCTCCCGGCAATCTTGATTCCAGCTTGTGTTTCTTCCAGCCCAGCGTTGCTCATGCTGTACTCTACATATAAGTTAAATAAGCAGGGTGACAATATACAGCCTTGACGTGCTCCTTTTCCTATTTGGAACCAGTCTGTTGTTCCATATCCAGTTCTAACTGTTGCTTCCTGACCTGCATATAGGTTTCTCAAGAGGCAGGTCAGGTGGTCTGGTATTCCCATCTCTTTCAGAATTTTCCACAGTTTATTGTGTTCCACACAGTCAAAGGCTTTGGCATAGTCAATAAAGCAGAAATAGATGTTTCTCTGGAACTCTCTTGCTTTTTCCATGGTCCAGTGGATGTTGGCAATTTGATCTCTGGTTCCTCTGCCTTTTCTAAAACCAGCTTGAACATCTGGAAGTTCACGTTCATGTATTGCTGAAGCCTGGCTTGGAGAATTTTGAGCATTAGTTTACTAGCATGTGAGATGAGTGCAATTGTGTGGTAGTCTGAGCATTCTTTGGCATTGCCTTTCTTTGGGATTGGAATGAAAACTGACCTTTTCCAGTCCTGTGGCCACTGCTGAGTTGTCCAAATTTGCTGGTATATTGAGTGCAGCACTTTCACAGCATCATCTTTCAGGATTTGAAACAGCTCAACTGGAATGCCATCACCTCCACTAGCTTTGTTCGTAATGATACTTTCTAAGGCCCACTTGACTTTACATTCCAGGATGTTGGGCTCTAGATGAGTGATCACACCATTGTGATTATCTGGGTCGTGAAGATATTTTTTGTACAGTTCTTCCATGTATTCTTGCCACCTCTTCTTAATATCTTCTGCTTCTGTTAGGTCCATACCATTTCTGTCCTTGATCGAGCCCATCTTTGCATGAAATGTTCCCTTGGTATCTCTAATTTTCTTGAAGAGATCTCTAGTCTTTCCTATTCTGCCTTTTCCTCTATTTCTTTGCATTGATCACTGAAGAAGGCTTTCTTATCTCTTCTTGCTATTCTTTGGAACTCTGCATTCAGATGCTTGTATCTTTCCTTTTCTCCTTTGCTTTTCGCTTCTCCTCTTTTCACAGCTATTTGTAAGGCCTCCCCAGACAGCCATTTTGCTTTTATGCATTTCTTTTCCATGGGGATGGTCTTCATCCCTGTCTCCTGTACAATGTCATGAAGCTCATTCCATAGTTCATCAGGCACTCTATCTATCAGATCTAGTCCCTTGAATTTATTTCTCACTTCCACTGTATAATCATAAGGGATTTATTTAGGTCATACCTGAATGGTCTAGCAGTTTTCCCTACTTTCTTCAATTTAAGTCTGAATTTGGTAATAAGGGGTTCATGATCTGAGCCACAGTCAGCTCCCGGTCTTGTTTTTGCTGACTGTATAGAGCTTCTCCATCTTTGGCTGCAAAGAATATAATCAATCTGATTTCGGTGTTGACCATCTGGTGATGTCCATGTGTAGAGTCTTCTCTTGTGTTGTTGGAAGAGAGTGTTTGCTATGACCAGTGCATTTTCTTGGCAAAACTCTATTAGCCTTTGCCCTGCTTCATTCTGCATTCCAAGGCCAATTTGCCTGTTACTCCAGGTGTTTCTTGACTTCCTACTTTTGCATTCCAGTTCCCTGTAATGAAAAGGACATCTTTTTTAGGTGTTAGTTCTAAAAGGTCTTGTAGGTCTTCATAGAACCGTTCAACTTCAGCTTCTTCAGCATTACTGGTTGGGGCATAGACTTGGATTACTGTGATAGTGAATGGTTTGCCTTGGAGACGAAAACAGATCATTCTGTCATTTTTGAGATTGCATCCAAGTACTGCATTTTGGATTCTTTTGTTGACCATGATGGCTACTCCATTTCTTCTGAGGGATTCCTGCCCACAGTAGGAATCTGAGTCATCTGAGTTAAATTCACTCATTCCAGTCCATTTTAGTTCACTGATTCCTAGAATGTCGACATTCACTCTTGCCATCTCTTGTTTGACCACTTCCAATTTGCCTTGATTCATGGACCTGACATTCCAGATTCCTATGCAATATTGCTCTTTACAGCATCAGAACTTGCTTCTATCACCAGTCACATCCACAGCTGGATATTGTTGTTGCTTTGGCTCCATCCCTTCATTGTTTCTAGAGTTATTTCTCCACTGATCTCCAGTAGCATATTGGGCACCTACTGACCTGGGGAGTTCCTCTTTCAGTGTCCTATCACTAAGCACACTAAGTGCGACAGAGAGGAGCTACCTCACGTCAGAGGTGAGGGGCAGCTGCCTAGAGTGCCAGGCTGTGACAGGGCAGGAATGGCCAAGAGTAGCTACCCCACATCCGAGGCCAGGGACGGAGTCCAAGGCCAGGGACGGCAGCCGAGAGGAGCCACCCGCAACCGAGGCCGGGGCGGCGGCCGGGAGGAGCAACCCCACGTCCAAGGAGCAGTGGCTGTGCAGGCACAGGAGGACCTCGAGGAGCCACCCCTCATTGAAGGTTAGGAAGGGCGGCGGTGAGGAGATACCCCTCGTCCAAGCTAAGGAACAGCGGCTGCGCTTTGCTGGAGCAGCCATGAAAAGATACCCCACGCTCAAGGTAAGAGAAACCCAAGTAAGATGGTAGGTGTTGCAAGAGGGCATCAGAGGGCAGACACACTGAAACCATACTCACAGAAAACTAGTCTATCTAATCACACTAGGACCACAGCCTTGTCTAACTCAATGAAATTAAGCCATGTCTGCGGGGCAATCCAAGAGGAGCGGGTCATGGTGGAGAGGTCTGACAGAATGTGGTCCATTGGAGAAGGGAATGGCAAACCACTTCAGTATTCTTGCCTTGAGAACCCCATGAACAGATATGTAACTAGGAAATATTTTCTTCCACTTTGTGGCTTGTGCTCTTGGTTTCTTAACATTGTCTTTTGTGGAGCAAAATTTTTAATTTTAATAGTAGATTTTTCTTTTACAGATTCTGCTTTTAATGTATTTAAAAACTCTTTGCTAAATGAAGATCCTGCAGATTTATGATGTCTCCTAGAAATTATGTAGTTTAATTTTTTGCATGTAGGTCTAGATCCATTTTGAGTTAATCTTTATATAAGGTTTATAAGATTTAGATCAAGGTTTTATTTTCATATGCATATGCAAATTTATTACCAATTTATTACCATCTATTATGCAAATTTCATATGCGTATCCAATTTATAACCATTTGTTGAGATTACTATTCTTTCTCCCATTTAATTGCCTTTGTATCTTTGTCAAAAATAAAAAATTCAGTCAAAAATTGACTATATTTATATAGATCTTCTGGAGGGTTCCTTCTTCAGTCTCAGGGCTACCCACTCCAGTATTCTTTTTTTTTTTTTTTTTTTTTTACTTTATTTTACTTTACAATGCTGCATTGGTTTGACCCACTCCAGTATTCTTGCCTAGACAATTCCATGGACAGAAGAGTCTGGCAGGCTACAGTCTATGGGGTTGCACAAAGTTGGATATGACTGAGCAGCTAACACTTTCACTGTTTTTTCTTACTTTTGAGACTTTTATTCTTTTCTAATAATAAGCTTTTAATGGCACAAATTTCACTCTGAACACTATTGTAGCTGCATTCCAAAAGGCAATTTTGACAGGTTGTATTTTCATTTTCATTCAGCTCAAAATAAATGATTCATAGCAAAATATAAACTACCAATTCTGACCCAAGAAGAAGTAGGAAACTTAAATCAATTACAAAAGAAGAGATTGTAAAGTTGATAAGAGATCTGCCAGCTAAGCTTAAAAACCTGAGCTCTAGCTAATAAATTTAACAATCAGATAATTTCAATATTATTAAAAAGTGTTCTAAACTATTTAAAGAAGGAAAGCTCTTACAATTCATTTTAGGAGATAAATATATTTTTGGCACAAAAACTTTATAAAGTGATAGAGGGGAAAAAATTATAAAGACCAAGCTCATTTGCATCAAGACAAATACAAAAATATTATGTAAAATATTATCTATTAGAGAATAAAGCAGTATAAAAAAGAATAATGTATTATAATCAAGTAGGGTTTATACTAGGATTATATCTGATATTTATGAATTATTTAATTAATTAATTAAGTAGAAATATGATGATTTTGATAAATTTAAAAAATCAGTTAACACAATTTAGCAACTATTTCTAATAAAGAAATTGTTAGGCTAGTAATAAAAGGAAACTCCTTAAACATAATAAAAATAAGTTACCAAAACTTAACACCATTTTCAGTTTTATATTACACTAAACCCATTTCATTAGTTCTAGTAAATTTGATAATAAAAGAAAATTAAGTAAATATTTCACAAATAAAATTTACTTTTATTGATATTATTGGACATATAAAAGCAAGAGATTCATTAAAGAACAACTATTTATTAATAAGAGTAGGTAGGGTAGTCTAAGTGAAACATACAAAGTTGATAGATTTTTCTATATGCCAGCTATAATGAACTAAAAGAAAAGAGAAATTATTCTATCCATATAGTGACAAAGAGTACCAAATTACTGGAAACAAATTTAACAGGAAAGGCAAAGGATATATGTTCATGTATGCTTAGTTGCTCAGTTGTGTCTGACTCTTGCAACACCATAGACTGTAGCCTGCAGGGCTCTTCTGTCCATGGGATACTCCAGGTAAGAATACTGGAGTGGGTTGCCATTTCCTTCTCCTGGGGATCTTCCCAACCCAGGAATTGAACCAAGGTCTCCTGCATTGATTGCAGCCAGATTCTTTACCCACTGAGCTATGAGGGAAGCTCTATGTTCATAGAGTAATATAATTTTAATGAAAGACACAAAATATGTTCAAACTGAAAGATATACCATACTCCTGGATGAGAAGACTTAATGTTACCCCCAAAATATCTATTGAACCAATATCAATATATTTTTGTTTTTGAAGGGGGAGTATGGGAATCAGTTTACATTTTTATGGAAAAATAAATATTTGAGAATGGCTAAAATTGTTATGAGATTTGAGGAAGTTTAAGAAGTTGTCCTATATTGGTTAAAAAAAAAGTAAATAAATCATTGAAAGGTAATTAAGAGCCCAGAAATAGATTTTGATATGTGAGAGAATTTAATATGTAGAAACAGTGATATTTTAATCTAGTGGAAAATTGACTGTTTAATAAATAGTGCTGGCACAATTGGCAATCCATTTGGGGGAAAAAGTAAAGTTGAACTACTTTTTTACACAATATAAAAATAACAAATGGATAAAAGACAAATGTAAAATAGAAAAGCTACAAAATCTTAAAAGAGAAAATAGATTACATGTGTAAACTTGGATTGGAAATACGATTTTAATCAAGACAGCAAACCCAGAAATTTTAAATAAATAATAAACAAACATACTTTATTACATAAAGAATTTTAAAAAGTACAACCAGAAAATATAAATTGATTATTTTTTATTTGAATATTCAAATACATTTATATAAACATAAACCAAATAATGGGAAACTAAGATCGTGGAATAGAAGTACATTTGCTCATCTTCTCCTGTGTGAACACCAAAATTACCACTAGCTGCTGAACAACCATCAACAGGAGAATGCTGGATCCTACCAAAAAAAGATACCACGTGTCCAAGGACAAAGGAGAAGCCCCAACAAGATGGTCCAGAAAAAAGATTCTGAAATGCACCACTTGGGTGCAATCTCAGAAATGACAAAATGATTTTTGTTCATCTCCAAGGCAAACCATTCAATATCACAATAATCCAAGTCTATGCCCCAACCACTAATGCTGAAGAAGCTGAAATTGAATGGTACTATGAAGACCTACAAGATCTTCTGGAACTAACACGCAAAAAAAAATGTCCGTTTCATCATAGGGGACTGGAATGCAAAAGTAGGAAGTCAAGAGGTACCTGGAGAAACAGGCAAATTTGATCTTGGAGTACAAAATGAAGCAGGGCAAAGGCTAACAGAGTTTTGCCAAGAGAACCCACTGGTCATAGCAAACTCCCTCTTGCAGCAACACAAGAGATGACCCTATACATGGACATCACCAGATGGTCAATACTGAAATCACATTGATGCTATTCTTTGCAGCCAAAGATGGAGAAGCTCTATACAGTCAGCAAAAAAAAGACCAAGAGCTGACTGTGGCTCAGATCATGAACTCCTTATTGCAAAATCCATACTTAAATTGAAGAAAACTGGGAAAACCACTAGGCCATTCAGGTGTGACCTAAATAATATCCCTTATGACTATATAGTGGAAGTGACAAATAGATTCAAGGGATTAGATCTGATAGAGAGAGTGCCTGAAGAACTATGGACAGAGGTTTATAACATTGTACAGGAGATAGTGATCAAAATCATCAACAAGAAAAAGAAATGTATAAAGGCAAATTGGTTGTCTGAGGAGGCCTTACAAATAGCTGAGGAGAGAAGAGATGGGAAAGGCAAAGGAGAAAAGGAAATATATATCCATCTGAATGCAGAGTTCCAAAGAATAGCAAGGAGAGATACGAAAACCTTCATAAGTGATCAATGCAAAGAAAGAAAGGAAAACAATAGAATGGGAAAGAAGAGATCTCTTCAAGAAAATTAGGGATACCAAGGAAATATTTCATGCAAAGATGGGCACAATAAACTACAGACACGATATGGACCTAACAAAATCAGAAGATATTAAGAAGAGTTGACAAGAATACACAGAAGAGCTAAACAAAAAAAAAATGTTAATGACCCAAATAACCACGATGGTGTGATCACTTACCTAGAGCCAGACACCCTAGGGTGCGAAGTCAAGTGGGCCTTAGGAAGAATCACTACAAACAAAGCTAGTGGAGCTGATGGAATACCAGCTGAGCTATTTCAAATCCAGAAGATGATGTTGTGAAAGTGCTGCCTCAATGTGCCTGCAAATTTGAAAAACTCAGCAGTGGCCACAGGACTGGAAAAGGTCAGTTTTCATTCCAATTCCAAAGAAAGACAATGCCAAAGAATGTTCAAACTACCTCATAAATGCATTCATTTCACACACTAGCAAAGTAACACTCAAAATTCTCCAAGCTAGGTTTCAACAATACACTGAGAAATTCCAGATGTTCAAGCTGGATTTAGGAAACGCAGAGGAATCAGAGATCAAACTGCAAACAGCTGTTGGATCATCAAAAAAGCAAGAGAGTTCCAGAAAAACATCCACTTCTGCCCGCAATGCGGGAGATCCGGGTTCGATCTCTGGTTGGGAAGATCCCCTGGAGAAAGAAATGGCAACCCACTCCAGTACTCTTGCCTGGAGAATCCCATGGACAGAGGAGCCTGGTAGGCTACAGTCCATGGGGTCGCAGAGAGTCGGACATGACTGAGCGACTTCATTCACTCACTCTGCTTCACTGACTACACAAAAGAGGAGGTTGACTGTGTGGATCACAACAAACTGTGGAAAATTCTTAAAGATGTGGGAATACCAGGTCACCTTACCTGCCTCCTGGGAAATCTGTATGCAGATCAAGAAGCAACAGTTAGAACCAAACATGGAACAACACAGTGTTTCAAAATTGGGAAAGGAATACATCAAGGCCGTATATTGTCACCCTGCTTATTTAACTTATATGCAGAGTACATCATGAGAAATGCTGGGCTGGAAGAAGCACAAGCTGGAATCAAGATTGCCGGGAGAAATATTACCCTCAGATATGCAGATGACACCACCCTTATGGCACAGAGTGAAGAAGAAGTAAAGAGCCTCTTGATGAAGGTGAAAGAGGGGAGTGAAAAAGCTGGCTTAAAACTCAACATTCAGAAAATGAAGATCATGGGATCAGTTCCATCACTTCATGGCAAATAGATGGGAAAACAGTGGAAACAGTGAGAAACTTTATTTTGGGGGGCTCAAAAATCACTGAAGATGGTGACTGCAGCCATGAAATTAAGACACTGCTGCTTGGAAGAAAAGCTATGACCAACCTAGACAGCATATTAAAAAACAGAGACATTACTTTGCTGACCAGGGTCCATCTAGTCAAAGCTATGGTTTTTCCAATAGTCAATGTATGGAAGTGAGAGTTGTACCATAAAGAAGGCTGAGCACTGAAGAATTGATGCTTTTGAACTGTGGTGCTGGAGAAGACTCTTGAGAGTCCCTTGGACTGCAAGGAGATCCAACCAGTCAATCCTAAAGGAGATCAGAACTGAATATTCATTGGAAGGACTGATGCTGAAGATGAAGTTCCAATACTTTGGCCATCTGATGCTAAGAGCTGACCCATTAGAAAAACTCTTATGCTAGGAAAGATTGAAAGAAATAGGAGAAGGGGATGACAGAGGGCAAGATGGTTGGATGGCATCACCGACTCAATGGACATGAGTTTGACCAAGCTCTGGGAGATAGTGAAGGACAAGGAAGCCTGGTTGCAGTCCTTGCTGCAGTCCACGAGGTCACAAAGAGTTGGACACGACTGAGCAACAGAAGAACAACAATAACAAAACCACATTAATAGTATAAAAAACGGATTAAAAAGTTCAGAAAAGCATGAATTCTTTTTAAAAACGGGAAAGAAAGTCTAATGTATTCCTATGTCTGAATATAATTACATAAGCATGCAGAAAGTTCTGGAAAATATATATGCAGTTGTTTCCATTAGTTACATGAGGGGATAGCAGAGAGAAAGAATTTGTAGGGAGGAAAATGGTAACACAAAAGTAAAAGACTATATAACATGTGATCATGACAAAAAATTTGTATATAAGACAACCAGTTTATCAAAACAGTATATTTACCAAATCCATAAAATATATTTTAAAAGAAGGCTAACAAAATTTTGTTAATGATGGATACCTCAGAAGTCGTGATTCCATTCGATTTTGTTCACCTATAATGTCATACTTTAGTATATTACTCATTTTTCGTAATGAAGACATATCATTTTTTAAATCAGAAATATAAAGCATTTCCACAGTGAGAAATAAAAATGAAGCAAGATGTAGTCACCAATGCAAAAGAATTTAATGAAAAATTTGAAATTCAGGTGAGAAGGTGGAGACTCAAGGTAGTCCTGGAAGCAATGGGAAACAAGTTTTATTTTAGTCTTAGTCATGGCATTGGGGTCAAGGCAAATGCTTTAAGTGGGAAGTGTTCTCAAAGCCCCCAATTGGACTTAAGTCACTTCTTTGTTTTCTTTATCTCAACATCAGAAAAACAAACAAAACCCCCCAAACTGTATAATAGAGTCCGAATTCTGGGGCTGAACACTTAGGAAACATTTTAAAGAGCAAAATTTTTTTTATTTACACTCTCGTGTTTGGACAAAATGTAGCTCAGAAGGAAAAACCAGAAGACAGACTGTTTCGTCTCCATTCAACAAGGAAGAAAGGTTTAAACTAGTTATCATCTTGTTACAGAGTGAAATAACTGATTTCAGACTCTGTTTTTGCAATAGGACCAGTGCCATTGGTGAGGAAGACTTGATCAGTTCCCCAGAGATGGTGTCAAAGATAAGTTGTACTATTAAATTCTGCAAGAATTGTTGCACTGAGATGATGTTCAAAGAAAATCCCAAGAAAGGAAAATTACAGCATTCTGTCCTCAAGGTGATAAAGAGCTACATTCCAGCTTGAACTCTGGCTTTGGAATCTGGTGCTCAGAACTCACAGTTTTTATCTAAAACCTATTTTCACTTATCAAGTTAGGTTATGGGAGTTTTTCGTTCTTTCTGACTCTTAGTTTTTTCATCTATAAAATGGGAGTGATGATAATAACATAGCATAGAAAAGAACACTTACTTGATCTATTTTATGTGTCAGTGGTATAATTCAAATGTAAACATAATCATGAAAATTTTCATTCGAGCAGGTAAAGCTCACAGATGCCATAACCAAAGAAGCTTAAATAAATGTTTATTTTTTCCCCTCCAAAGCTATAATTGGAAGCTGCTTGAGATCACTGATAAGGTCTGATAAGTAAATAGCAACAGAGAAAGTTTTTAATGTGTTGTCAAATCATGAAACAGAGCAAAGTCAGACATCATGTGGGACAATGTCTTGCTCTAGCTGAAACAATTAAGGCTCCAAGTGGTAAAGTGAGTGGATCAAGTTTGCATGGCTTCTCTGTGATAGTTTTGGGACTAAAATTTCCTTGATTTTCCACCTAGTGTTTTGGTTCTCATGAGTCAGAGAAGACTCACTTTTTGCTAGAGACACCCCCACCCCCTTGCAAGATGTGAGCCTATAAAAGTTTTCTTGACCCTACCTTCTATCCAAGGAAATGACCTCTTCTGTTACCCTTGTATCCACCTTTAACACTGAACCTCAATGACTTGTTGCATTGGCCTATCTTCTCTACTAATCTGGTGGTTTCTTATGGGCAGGAGTTAGGATGAATATAATCTTTTCTTTTCTTTTCCCTCTGTCTATTTCTCTCTCTCTCTTCCTTTATATCATGGTGCCTCAGTCCTTGCTCTGATTGGATGAGGCCCACCCACATTATGGAGAGTAGCCTGCTTCACTTTATGTCTACCAATTTAAATGTTAGTGTGTGTGTGCTCAGTCATATATGACTCTTTATGATCCCATGGACTGTAGCCCACCAGGCTCCTCTGTCCAGGAATTTTACAGCCAAGAATACTGGAGAGGGTTGCCATTTCCTCCTCCAGGGGAATCTTCTGGACCCAGGGATCAAACTTGAATCTCTGGTGTCTCCTGCATTGGCAGGTGGATTCTTTACCTCTAACGCCACTGGGAAGTAAAAAATACTTTCACAGCAATGTATAGACTGAATGCTCAGTTGCTTCAGTTGTGTACGACTCTGTGTGACTCTATGGACCGCAGCCCCCCAGGCTTCTCTGTCCATGGGACTCTCTAGGCAAGAATACTGGAGTGAGATGCTGTGCCCTCCTCCAGGGGATCTTCCCAACCAGGGCTCGAACCCGTGTCTTTTACATCTACCTGCAGTGGCAGGCAGATTCTTTACCACTATCGCCACCTGGGAAGCCCTATAGTTAGACTGGTATTGGCCAAACAACTGGGCACAAAGCCTCGCTAAATTGATACATAAAATTAACCATCACATTTATGATGAAAGGAGAGGAGATTGTAGTCAGAAACTTGGATGCTTGAATTAGTGAATTTGGAGGTACAGCCTCCAAATTGACAGAGTCTGTGAAGTGATCATGGATACAGATAGCTAGGGTGGAGAAGGGCTAGTGATATGAAGGCCAAGGAACTGAGATACCAGGATAATGACTGGATTCATCTACGTGGACCACGAAGTCATGGCGGATGCTGTCAAGTGAAGCAGAGAGGAAGAATTTAAGCCACGACGTAAGTATTTACTGAATGATAGGTAATGGTCAGGAGGAAGAAAGATGAACAAGAAGGAGGAAAGAGGATGATATGGTAAAATGGCATGAACCTCAATGAAAAGGACTCTTAATTGTCAGCTCCACCACTGGGTAGCTCTAAACAAATTACTTAATCCCTGTGTCCCTGTGCTTCTTCATGTCTCAAGCAGAAATTGCAATCCTACCTTTCTGGCCAAGGACTGTTGTAGGAATCAAACATGGTGGTAAGTGAAAAAGCAGATTGAAAAATGGAAAGGCCACAAAACTGATTAATGATAGGATTTCTTGATAATGATATTTATTAACACTGGAGTATGTCTCGAAAGTTAGGGAATTTCTAGTTTTCATTCAATGAAATTGAGGTATCCAGCCTCCAAGATGGCCCCCAAATAACCCCCCTACTTCTGGTATTCACACTTTTATGTAGCACCCCTCCCTACCCCCCGCATTTAATAAAATTGACTCCTGTAAAGAATGCGACCAAAGTGACACTTTGTGCTTCCATGATTAGGTCAAAGAACGCTGTGGTTTCCACCTTGCTCTTGCATCACTTGCTCTGGCAGAAGACAGTTGTCATGTCATGTGGGAGCCTATTACTAGGAGGTGAGGCCTCTTGCCAGCAGCCACATGAGGGAGTTAGATTGGCTGAAAATCCTGTAGTTCCAGGTAAGTTTCCAAACGGCTGCAGCCCAGCTGGTATACTGACTGCAAGATGAGGGAGCCTGAGCCAAGAACATCCACTTAAGCTGCTCCTAAAGCCCCGATCAACAGAAGTTGTGCATGAAAAACCTTTATTGTTTCAAGCTACTAAACTTTAGTTTGTTCAGTTCAGTTCAGTTCAATCGCTCAGTCATGTCCGACTCTTTGCGACCCCATGAATCGCAGCACCCCAGGCCTCCCTGTCCATCACCAAACTCCCAGAGTCCTCTCAGACTCATGTCCATCGCATCAGTGATGCCATCCAGCCATCTCATCCTCGGTCGTCCCCTTCTCTTCCTGCCCCCAAACCCTCCCAGCATCAGAGTCTTTTCCAATGAGTCAACTCTTTGCATGAGGTGGCCAAAGTACTGGAGTTTCACCTTCAGCATCGTTCCTTCCAAAGAAATCCCAGGGCTGATCTCCTTCAGAATGGACTGGTTGGATCTCCTTGCAGTCCAAGGGACTCTCAAGACTCTTCTCCAACACCACAGTTCAAAAGCATCAATTCTTCTGCGCTCAGCCTTCTTCACAGTTCAACTCTCACATCCATACATGACTACCGGAAAAACCATAGCCTTGACTAGATGGACCTTTGTTGGCAAAGTAAAGTCTCTGCTTTTGAATATACTATCTAGGTTGGTCACAACTTTTCTTCCAAGGAGCAAGCGTCTTTTAATTTCATGGCTGTAGTCACCATCTGCAGTGATTTTGGAGCCCCCCAAAATAAAGTCTGACACTGTTTCACTGTTTCCCCATCTATTTCCCATGAAGTGATGGGACCAGATGCCATGGTCTTCGTTTTCTGAATGTTGAGCTTTAAGCCAACTTTTTCACTTTCCACTTTCACTTTCATCAAGAGGCTTTTTAGTTCCTCTTCACTTTGTGCCATAAGGGTGGTGTCATCTGCATATCTGGGGTTATTGATATTTCTCCTGGCAATCTTGATTCCAGCTTGTACTTCATCCAGCATTTCTCATGATGTACTCTGCATATAAGTTAAATAAGCAGGGTGACAATATATAGCCTTGACATACTCCTTTTCCTATTTGGAACCAGTCTGTTGTTCCATGTCCACTTCTAACTGTTGCTTTCTGACCTGCATACAGGTTTCTCAAGAGGCAGGTCAGGTAGTCTGGTATTCCCATCTCTTTCAGAATTTTCCACAGTTTCTTGTGATCCACACAGTCAAAGGCTTTGGCATAGTCAATAAAGCAGAAATAGATGTTTTCTGGAACTCTCTTGCTTTTTCCATAATCCAGCGGATGTTGGCAATTTGATCTCTGGTTCCTCTGCCTTTTCTAAAGCAGTAAATAGTATAAGAGGTATTCATTCTGATTGAATCTTAAACTTCTTTATTCATATTTCATACGTGTGTGAAATACATATTTAGAATTGCAAACTAACAGAAATCAGGAGGTATTTATCTCTGTCATGAGGCATTGGTGAGTCTTTTTTTATTCCTCAGACTTGGACTTCAGTTCAGTTCCCTCAGACATGTCCAACTCTTTGTGACTCCATGAACCACAGCATGCCAGGCCTCCCTGTCCATCACCAATGCCCAGAGTCCACCCAAACCCATGTCCATCGAGTCGATGATGTCATCCAACCATCTCATCCTCTGCCGTCCTCTTCTCCTCCTGCCCCAATCCCTCCCAGCATCAGGGTCTTTTCCAATGAATCAACTCTTCACATGAGGTGGCCAAAGTATTGAAGTTTCAGCTTCAGAATCAGTCCTTCTAATGAACACCCAGGACTGGTCTCCTTCAGAATGGACTGGTTGGATTTCCTTGCAGTCCAAGGGACTCTCGAGAGTATTTTCCAACACCACAGTTCAAAAGCATCAATTCTTTGGCACTCAGCTTTCTTCACAGTCCAACTCTCACATCCATACATGACCACTGGAAAAACCATAGCCTTGACTAGACGGACCTTTGTTGGCAAAGTAATGTCTCTACTTTTGAATATGCTATATAGGTTGGTCATAACTTTTCTTCCAAGGAGTAAGCATCTTTTAATTTCATTGCTGCAATCACCATCCCAGGTGTAAAATGAAGGGCCTGACCCTCTCCAGGCCCGTCTAGCTGCCCAGTTCTGTGAGCAACCTCTTTATGAGAAAGTTGTCATCAAATATATGATCTTACTATGACGCCAAATTGAAGTTTAACATATCAATTTCATTGACCGAATTTTCATAAAACTTTTTCTGAGAGAAGGCAGACTAGAACAAGGCTAAGGAAAGGTTGCCAGAGTGTATGTCTCAGGTCCAGGGGCAGGAAGCATGGTCAAAACAACTCAAGAGAATGTAGACAAGTCTAAATTCAACCTTTATAAAGAGGCTTCTCATGCCAGACACCAAAAATGTGTTCCCAGCAGATCTGCCTTAGTGATATTCTTGGTAACATATAAAAGTTAAAGTTGGTCATTCATGTCCAACTATTTGCAACCTCATGGACTATACAGTTCATGGAATTCTCCAGCCCAGAACACTTGAGTGGGTAGCCGTTCCCTTCTCCAGGGGATCTTCCCAACCCAGGGACTAAACCGAAGTCTCTCTCAAAGCCACTAGGGAAGCCGAGAATACTGGAGTGGGTAGCCTATTCCTTCTCTAGGAATAAAACCAGGGTCTCCTGCATTGCAGGCAGATTCTTTACCAGCTGAGCTACCAGGAATATAATAAATAATATCATATACTATTTATAATATATAAATATATATATTTGTTCCTTTTAGATTTGCTTCACTTTATAAATAATACTGAATTTCACTAAATTAAACTCTTTTATTTCCTTCTATAGCTATGTCTTTCCAATAACTGATTTGAAAATTGAAAAAAAAAATAGTATTTTAGGTATGTGTAATATTCACACAGCAATTTTTTTCAGCTATGATTAACTCCATAGATTTCCCCCATTTGCCTATTTTAAAAAGTAGGAGATTAATATTAAATTAAATTGTTTTCCTATTTTTTATCCTCTGACCTAGGTTTCCATACTACTTAATTGACTTTAATGTCTGTAGGACATTCTTATAGTCCAAACTGACCTAGTGAAATAACAGTATAGCTAAATTGATGTTTCCAAGAGAGTGCCAAATCTATGTCATTCTCTATTATATTTTTTGGGTTACAACTAGATAATTCTTCTCCCAATCCATGTTTCACTCTTCCTCTTATCACACACACACACACACACACACACACACACACACACACACAATCAATATGATATTGTGAAATATATATATGTACATATTCACCTCATATGTGAGATATATGTATGTGAGATATACATACTATATGTGATATATCTATCATATGTGGGATATATATATATATATATCTCACTAATCTCCTACACAGTTTATCCCAAACAGAGAAATGATATCCTGTGTCACTTGTTTTTAGGGCTGTATAAATATTTGCTTTTGATAAATATTGCTGTTTTCTGATTATATCAGATCTACCTTTTGTGCCTTCTCAGATATCTCAGCATTGCCACCTCTGGGCCCTCAGTCACTTGCTCTGTCTCAGTCGCTGCTCCTGCCTACCAAGCCCACCCAGACTCCACATTTCCCACTGCCTGTGGCCAACCAGTTGCTGGCCTGGGGATGCTGGGTCATTCCCCTCAGCTGTTGCTGTGCATCCAAGTTAACCAGAAGCAGGTCTAGTGTCTGTCCCCTTCTGACATTTCTAGACTTTAGGGAGATGCTACATCACAGGCATGGGAACTGGACAAGGGAGCCAGACTTCACAACTTGGAAGTCCCAAGCGGGAGTCTTACGGAAAGTGAGGTCCGGCTGCTTGCTGCTCAAAAACCAGTAGAGAGGCCACGTTGGTGGAAATGAAAGTTTGCTCTATTTCAGACGCGTGCAACTGGGGAGAGGGTGGACTCCAGTCTAAAAGCCAGCTCTCCCACTGACAACCAGTGGGCAAGAGCTTTTATAGGCATAGTGAGGGGGCTACATGCAGAAATAGCACAGTCAGTTCTGATAGTCGTCTTGAGAATGGTCATCGGTGGTCTGACCAGCATCATCTTAATTGTTTTAGGTAGTTTATCTTCAGTTCCAGCGTTGGTCTGTTCCCATTTCCTTAAGGACAATTCTTGGAACTGTGGCAGCTTATGTCATGGCTACAAGTCTGGTCATCATGTAGTTTAACTTCTCCTACCTGGCGGGAGTTTCAGTCTCTGCAAAACAACTCACAGGATATGGCCCAGAACATTATCTAGTCTTTGAGGAGGAACTAAAAGTCCTTGATTTTGCTTAATGACTAAACTATTATTGTTTTGTTTGACTACTTTTCTTTGCTTTTGTATTTTTTCACTTCTCTGACTTAACTTACTTTTTAGCTAAAGTTTTTTTTTTTTTTTTTAATAGACAAAAGGCAGGTAGACAACATGGTGTGTGTGTGTTGGGGGGGTGGGGGCGGATGGTCCTGCTCATTTCAGGAGTTAAGGGTAGGTAGTCATGGTTAAGTACTTTCAAGATGAAATCTGACCAGTGGGAAACAGGTGATGACAGGGAGCCCACCTGTAAATTTCCTTTAGTTTCTCCCTCCCATGGACTAGACCAAACATAGGTTCTGGAGCAGCCCTGCATGGCTCTGTAATTGCCCCTGTGAGGTCACCTACGCTTCTTCCAGGCTCCTGAGAAGACGTGACCAGATTCACACACCATCTTGACCTGCTTCCCCTCCTCCCTACCTCACTTCCCTCTCTGTCCTTGGATTTTACCTCTCAGAAACTTGGCTATTCATTGCTGACTCGGATGTTGCTTTCTAGGGAACCTGGGCTAAAACACTAACATTCCAGTACTGTTTTTTTTAATAGTAATGCATTTATACACCTTTCCTGTCTTTCTGTATAAAATTCATGTCTAGATTTTGGAGATCCACCTGCCCATGTGGGTCTATATTAAACTTTCACTAAGGTTTACATACACATATACCTAAATGATAGAATTTCTCTTCTATGATTAGAGGTACTTGAGCTACCCTGTCTTCACTGTTGCTTTTTAGACATTTCGGGCACATTCTCATCTTCATATTTGCTTTTCCTCCAGATGTCCATGTTCCTTCATCTCCTTCCAGTCTGTGTTTGTGAGTTTCCCCCTGATCTTTCTGTGTAAAACTGTAGCCTTTCCTTCTCCTACCAACTCCCTATCTCCTCTCCTGCTTCATTTTTCTCTATAGCTTTGTTTATCTGTTTCTTTCAACTGGAATATGGGCAACTCAATGAGGGCAAACATTTTCTGTAGTTTCTTCACTTCTATATTCCCCAATGCCTAGAATAGTAGCTGGCACCTAAAAGTGATCAAAAGAGTTTCTTAAATGTGTGAGTGAATTGATCAGTCATTGCTATTATTATCTGTTAGACAGACATTTTCTAGTGTTTCAGCTTTGATTCATTTGGCTCAATTTTAAGGAAGAGTAGGATAACATGTAGCATTAGAACACGTAAATTGGGTTTACACAGCAGTTGAGTGATTATGGTGAAAATGATCCAGTTCATAGGGAAAATCCATACCTTTATCATTAAGTAGTTTCTGAGACTATACTGTGTACCTACTCCAAATGAGAACCTGGGGAGATACAAACAAATATGAAATATAATTGTCCTTTTCACAAAGTTTTTCACTTTCCTTAAGAAAATTGATGTTGTCATATGAAATAATCACAAAACTTTAAACCACTAATCCATGTGAGTTTTGACTTTCACAATTAGGGACAAGAGACGATGAATATGTTAGAACCCTACCTCCAACTCTCCCACTCAAGCCTTATTTGACCTTTGACATTCAACCTAGCCTTTCTCTGGTCCCAGTCCTCACCTATGAAGTTGGGATAATCTCATAAGGGATTATTAAAAGGATTAAATGATACAACCCAAGTAAGTTGCCTAAGATACTGGAAATACTTCATAAATATTCAGTTTTCATTATTATAATATTCAAGGTTTCATTATTGTTATTTTTAAGAAGCTACATAGAGATACTGTCACAGATAATGGGACCTGAGGAATAACTAGGACTTGAGGGAAGAAGAAAAAATAGAGGAAATGAGGGAAAAACAAGTCCAGAAACCCAGAGACAGAGGTGCATGAGACAGGTTAGAAGGAGCAGGGCCACAGGTGATGGAGTGGGGGAAGGAGGGGGGAGGTAGACAGGTTATGTCGGGAGCTTGGACTTTAAATATCACTCTCTTCACTGGGCTTTGAAGGTCTTAGGAATGGAGAAAATAGGGGAGAGAGGGCAGGTAGATAAAGGGAAAGAAGAGAAGATGGAAAAAAGTTGAGAAGCAAAAGTAAAGGCTGGCCATTGGCCAAAAATAGCCTTCTCATGTGTGATATTCTCTTAGAATGTCTTTAAAGCAATAAGATGAGAGGGCAGTTCAGAGCACTGGATTAATTCCCTTTTCTCTCTCCCCCTCTCTTTCTCTTGCCCTTTTATTAAGAAAATAAAAGAGACTTTGAAATATTAAGAGATAGTGGGATTAGAACCTTCTCCTGCCAGCCCCAGTCTTTCCTCTATTAATTTCCACTTGATTAGAATTCTTTTTGAAGTGTTTAAATATGGACAATAGGAAATAGAAGGGTGAGTTATTGAATATCAGTTAGACAGTATTAATATAATCGCAGCTCCCATTTTTTATATAGACGCTTCATCTATATGTAGTGTTTCCATTAGGAATAAAGTAGATACCTCTCTCCCCTACCTCAAGTAATTATGATTTTTTAAACTATGATGAAACTCTTAAAAGTTAATAGCTGATTTGTAAATCCTCAGCTTAAAATCTTTAATTTAAAAAATAAGTCTTAAAACTAGAAAACTGAGAATTATTTTTTTCTACTTGCTTAAGAAAAAAAGACATAAGGAAATTCCCTAGCACTAAATCCTCTTGAATGAGTGAAGGCTTTTAGCACATGCATAGTTTATAATGAGCCAGTTTAAAACTCATAGACATGAGTTTGAGTGAACTCCAGGAGTTGGTGATGGACAGGGATGCCTGGCGTGCTGCAGTCCATGGGGTTGCAAAGAGTCGGATATGACTGAGCTGAACTGATAAAAACACGGAAAATGCAAACACACAGAAGAGAGGGTAATGTGATGATACAGAAGTTGGAGTGATGTGTCCACAAGCCAGGGAACCCCAGGAATGACAACAACAGAGCTGGAAAGAGGTAGAGCTATAGCAGGGAGCAATATGGGCCACCCCAAAATGCGTCTCTTTGACGTGGGGGTTATTTTAGGCTGATTATTTTTAAGAACTGGAAGACTCAGGAAGTCTTGTTTTTTACCTTTCCCTTGGCTACGTAAAGAATTTAAACAAAGGGCCTCTTCCCAGAAGATAGCCATCACCAACGATACCTGCAAAGAATATGGGCCAGGCGAGATGGGGACACTGGCAGGGCCTAGAGATCAGGGTTCACCTGTGTCCATTGTCCCTGCAGGGCCAGCAAACACTTATTTACCAGACATTTGCTTTTCCATCTCTTTGAGAATCACTCTCTTCTGCTTTGAAGCCCCATCCACTTCCCCAACCTCCTGTATTGTCTTTAGCTGAAGATAGTGTTTAAGGGAAGGGCTTCAGCCATTTTAGTGAGCCACTCAGTTTTCCTGGGTCTCTCCCATGTGGACATTATTAAACTTTTGTTTGCTTTCTTTTGTTAATCTGTTTCATGTCAATTTAATTCTTAAATCAGTCAGAAGAAGCTAAGAGAGGAAAACGTTTTCCTCCACTATATAAAGATCTTTTTCCAGAGCACCGGTCCCCACACTTTTTGACATCAGGGTCTGGTTTTGTGGAAGACAACTTTTCCATGGACTGGGCAGGAGTGGGGTGGGCTGGAGATGATTCGAGTGCCTCAGATTTATTGTGCACTTTATTTCTATTATTATCAGCTCCACCTCAGATCATCAGGCATTAGATCCTGGAGGTTGGGGGACCCTGCCCCAGAGCTTTTGGAGGGAGCACGGCTCTGCCAGAGTCTTTGTTTCAGGCCTCCAGAACTGTGAGAGAACACACATCTGCTTGGAGCAAATAATAGCATTCCTAGGAAACTAACACCATGCCATATTTCAATACAAATTTTACTTAAACACAGACAAACAAAAAGTCAACTAAAACTCGAGTTGGCAGAAGTGTGTAATCTATATGGTGACTGAGAGCTCTTTTGGAAAGCTATGAAGTTACTGATCTAAATCATTAAACACATACTTTTGTTTTACTCCATTCACAGAACTATCACCTAAGGAGTAATTACAGGTGTCCACAGTGATGTTCACCCCAACATGACTCTTTGCCCTCATGGACTATAGCCCTCCAGGCTCCTCTGTCCCTGGGATTCTCTAGGCAAGAATACTAGAGTTGGTTCCCATTTCTTACTCCCAGGGATCTTCCCGACCCAGGGATTGAACCTGAATCTATGGATTCTCCTGCATTGGCAGGTGGATGCTTTGCCAACAAGCCACCTGGGAAGCCTGAAGGAGTTTAAGCAATCTCTCTCCCCTGAAGGAGAATAAGTATCAATACAGCTGTGGCAAGCACTTTCAGTTCAGTTCAGTTCAGTTGCTCAGTTGTGTCCAACTCTTTGTGGCCCCATGAATCGCAGCACACCAGGCCTCCCTGTCCATCACCAACTCCCAGAGTTCACTCAGATTCACGTCCATCAGGTCAGTGATGCCATCCAGCCATCCCATCCTCCGTCATCCCCTTCTCCTCCTGACCCCAATCCCTCCCAGCATCAAAGTCTTTTCCAATGAGTCAACTCTTTGCATGAGGTGGCCAAAGTACTGGAGTTTCAGCTTCAGCATCATTCCTTCCAAAGAAATCCCAGGGCTGATCTCCTTCAGAATGGACTGGTTGGATCTCCTTGCAGTCCAAGGGACTCTCAAGAGTCTTCTCCAACACCACAGTTCAAAAGCATCAATTCGTTGGCCCTCAGCTTTCTTCACAGTCCAACTCTCACATCTATACATGAGCACTGTAAAAACCATAGCCTTGACCAAATGGACCTTAGTCCGCGAAGTAATGTCTCTGCTTTTGAATATGCTATCTAGGTTGATCATAACTTTTCTTCTAAGGAGTAAGCGTCTTTTAATTTCATGGCTGCAGTCACCATCTGCAGTGATTTTGGAGCCCCCAAAAATAAAGTCTGACACTGTTTCCACAGTTTCCCCATCTATTTTCCATGAAGTGATGGGACCGGATGCCATGATCTTCGTTTTCTGAATGTTGAGCTTTAAGCCAACGTTTTCACTCTCCTCTTTCACTTTCATCAAGAGGCTTTTTAGTTCCTCTTCACTTTCTACCATAAGGGTGGTGTCATCTGCATATCTGAGGTTATTGATATTTCTCCTGGCAGGCACTTTAGTGAGATATTAATGTGTGTTCTTTCCTTCTGAATTTTTCCTTTCTCCTTCAAAGAAAGTAGCCAGGCTATATGAGTGTCCTACTACTATATAATAAATACCATTAACTTAGGAACTCGAGACAAAATCTATTTATAGCTTACAGTTCTGGATTTCTGGGTCAGAATTCCAGGCAGGGCTCACCTCATTTCTGTGCCCAAGGTTTCACAAGATTTAAGTCACAGTGGTCAGCAGCCTACTTTCATTGCTGGTGGCTCTAGGTGTAAATCTACCTGCAAGCTCATTCTGATTGGTGGCAGGGTTCAATTTCTTGGGTTTGTAGGACTGAAGTCCCTGTTTCTTGAGGACCATCAGCCACAGGTGCTGGAGAAGACTCTTGAGAGTCCATTGGACTGAAAGAAAATCAACCCTAAATATTGATTGGAAGGACTGATTCTGAAAAGGAAGTTCCAATCCTTTAACCTCCTGATGTGAAGAGCCAACTCATTGGAAAAGACCCTGATGCTGAAAAAGATTGAAGGCAAAAGAAGGGAGCAGCAGAGGAAAAGATGGTTAGATAGTATCACTGACTCAATGGACATGAATTTTTTGTAAACTGTGGGAGATAGTGAAGCATGGGGGAGCCTGGAATGCTGCATTCCATGGGATCACAGAGTCAGAGACAACCTAGCGACTGAACAACAACACCAGTGTCTAGCCCTGACATTAGCTTTCATGTTGAAAGCTTGATCTGAAGACCCTGGAGGAACAAAACAGGGGTCTCAGAGTCTATCTAATGAATGGAGATGGAGCTTTCTGAGAGTCACTTCACATAATGTAATTCCTGGTGTTTTCTAGCACCAAAGATGCATAGCTCTTTAAAAATAAGTTCTTGGCAATTTTGGAGGTAGCCCTGGTTATGGAGGAGGAAGAGGAGGGTATGGTGGTGGAGGACCTGGATATGGCAACCAGGGTGGGGGCTACGGAGGTGGTTATGACAACTATGGAGGAGGAAATTATGGAAGTGGAAATTACAATGATTTTGGAAATTATAACCAACAACCTTCTACCTATGGTCCAATGAAGAGTGGAAATTTTGGTGGTAGCAGGAACATGGGGGGACCATATGGTGGAGGAAACTATGGTCCAGGAGGCAGTGGAGGAAGTGGGGGTTATGGAGGGAGAAGCAGATACTGAGCTTCTTCCTATTTACCATGGGCTTCACTGTATAAATAGGAGAGGATGAGAGCCCAGAGGTAACAGAACAGCTTCAGGTTATTGAAATAACAATGTTAAGGAAAATCTTATCTCAGTCATGCATAAATATGCAGTGATATGGCCGAAGACACCAGAGCAGATGCAGAGAGCCATTTTGTGAATGGATTGGATTATTTAATAACATTACCTTACTGTGGAGGAAGGATTGTAAAAAAAATGCCTTTGAGACAGTTTCTTAGCTTTTTAATTGTTGTTTCTTTCTAGTGGTCTTTGTAAGAGTGTAGAAGCATTCCTTCTTTGATAATGTTAAATTTGTAAGTTTCAGGTGACATGTGAAACCTTTTTTAAGATTTTTCTCAAAGTTTTGAAAAGCTATTAGCCAGGATCATGGTGTAATAAGACATAACGTTTTTCCTTTAAAAAAAATTTAAGTGCGTGTGTAGAGTTAAGAAGCTGTTGTACATTTATGATTTAATAAAATAATTCTAAGGGAAAAAAATAAAAATAAGTTCTTGATAAACATCAATTCACAAATCTTTTTTTAAAGATCTAGAAATGTTATGGGATTTATAAATTGTATCTTTTAACATTAGTATTAACTACTTGAATCCCAACTGTTTAACTGACTTACAAGAAAAACATTCTTCACAAATCTCTCCACCCAAACACAAACTATGCTAATACATTCTTTTATTTTAAACATGCTGATCTGTGTGCATATGAAATCTAATGATTCCTTTGGTGCACATGAAACTGAGTCCCTGTCACCACCAGTGTGGGAAAGGCCAGAGATACAGGACTAATTTGAAATTTGAGCAACCATAGGAAATATAAACCAATGAAAGAGATAGGGAACCAGGACACAGATATGCAGCTACAAAAGTTCAGCAAAAGTTCTGTCAGACTAATTAGGAGATTAACAGTCTGAATAAGTAAAAAGCTTGACTCACATTCATCCATTAGTATTTTAGAGGAGTAAATTCTCTGTCCCTCATTATTCCCCTACCTTGTAAATACTGCTGCACCACAGAATTAGTCCCATGAACTATGTAGGTAATGATAAATGAAGTGATCCAAAGCCACCGCAAAAGGCAGATATGATCAAGTGGTGGGCTGCTCAACCCCAGCCTGTAGACATGAATCAAATGCATGCTCAGGGACTTCCCTGGTGGCCCAGTGGTTAAGACTGCACTTCCAAGGTAGGGGGCATGGGCTTGATCCCTGATTAGGGAACTAAGATCTCGAATGCTACATGGTGTGACGAGAAAAAAAATTGTGTTTTAGCAAAGGGTTTTCACTAAAATAATTTAGTCATCTTTGAATCTCTTTCAAATTACCAAACTCCTAAATGCTAAGCCTGAAAATGTCACAGGTCTGATCCACAGACTATGGTTAACAGGAAGTCCATTTGTTGTGTCCAGATTTACAAAATTGCACCATCTGATGACTGACAAAGTATCTGAATGGAGAGGGGCTTCTGGGCTTGCTTTGTCAAGTGGTTGAGCATCATTACTCCTTGAAGCCAAGGGCATTGTCCTTATTTTCAGTACAACTTAGAACATTAATCCAATACATAATTTTTGTATTGAAATAAAAGGACAAAATATATGCACATTTTTATATATTTGATGTCTGTCTTCTGAGCAAAAAACAACAAAAAATAAATCATGAGATAGTCAGGCAATGGACAATAATACTAGAGAATGCTTTTAATTATAATCACCTAAACAGCACAGAACATTTTAAGCTTATACACACCCACTGTGTGGAACCCAGTCAATTGGATGCTAGGCTGAGTTCATTGCACAAAGTAAGCAACATGACCTCTCTGGACTGTCCTCATTCTGCTGGCCCAGCAGTCACCTTCCTTACCTCCCCTGTGAGAGCACCCAACAGGGCCAGTTTCATGGGGATATAATCAGATTACTAGCAAGGATTAGGAAATAGAAGCTCAGGGATGAGGAAGGATTTGCCCAAGGTTGATGCTGGTGATTTACAAGCAGTGAAGACTGAATCTAGGTCTCTGCTGATTTCTTGTGATTCCTCATCACCCACGTTGGAGCCTTGGTTGTGTGGAATAAGTCTGACATTATTTCATTGCTAGTGGGATGCAGTGGGGAGGAATCAGAAGCCATCAACACTGAAGTGATGTCAGATCCAGTACCCTCTGTTCTGAGCAAGTGTTCATGGAGACTCAAAACAGGATTGAAAGTAGCCTTATGAAAGCATGTATGTTCACCTTCCTAAGTTGCAGGTTGTGAGCATTATGTAACCATGAAGACAGTCCTTAAGGGAGGCCTGGAGGTCATTGGCTTCTCTCTGGAAGCCCATGGTCAAGAAGAGACCTTTTCATCCTGTAAGGCTTAGACAAAGCTTAATTTGCCATTGGTGGTGGCCTCAAGCCATCACCATTTTCCCATCCTGTTGGTTTCACTAGCACCTGATATATCTCACTACATGGACCAGAACCTGACTATTACATTTTTGTGTGCTTTTAATTCATAATTGATTCATCTGTGTTAATTTGGGCCCAAGGTTACATTCCTGGAGACCAGCAACCAGTCCTTGTTCATCTTCTGAGTCTGAGTAAAATATGCTTATTAGCTTGATTCACCCATTGATATGGCTTTAAATGATGAGAGAAGAGCATGACTGAAAAACATCCTGGATTGACTAATGTTTCTCTCCTCCTGCCCTCCCCCCCTCCCTACCATACACATGTGGAAAGAATTGGGTGTCACAGTCAGAGAACTCTTAGGCCTCACCTATACTCCTTCTCTTAGAGTACAAAAGTGAGACAGAAAAACAATGGGGAAGTTACAGCTGTGTTGCCCCACCCCCAACCTATTCCTGGCATCTATTCTTATCTGTTCTGCCTTGACCAGGAAGGAAATATAGGCTTCTGGCCCCCCTGAGAAAAGAAAACTAAAGAAATCCCTCCCCTATCTCTGCTCCCTCTTGTTTCCAGGTTGCTTTAAGACAACCTACCTTTGGACTAAATCCACATTTTCTATGGTTTTAAATTGTGTTTGCTGTAACAGTTGAATTTCTAAATGTAGTGAACCCTAGAATTTGCTTTTACCAAATTCTAGCTGAAAGATCATGAGAGAGAGAGAGAGAGAGAGAGAGAGAGAGGTTGAGTGAGAGAGATCCCAAAGACAACAGACAGGAAGGGAAATGAAAGGAGAAAAAGAAAAAAATGTCATAAAGTAATGGCTGCAAGGTTTTTGTTTGAGGCTTTTGTAAAAGATTTTTAAAGCCAAGAATAAGGCAAGGTAGAAAATTATACGGAAACACCGTACAACTGAAAAAAGGAAAGGGGCAAATACAATTGTTCCTTCTCTGGTTTTTCTCAATACAGAAAAGGAAAGGAAAAAAAAAAACCTGAATGAGAAAAGCAGAATTATTCTGAAAACCTCTCATGATATAAAATCAATTGGTGAGGAGTATTACTAGCTTGGAGCGAGGGAAAAAAATCATTTCTGAAGTGCATGTTTAGAGAGTGGTTTCTTTAATGCAATAAAAATGGAAAAGAATTTGGGGGCGGGGTGGAGGGAAGCCTTCCAGCAGCAGTCACTGCTTCTGTCTTGAGGCTCTGGGCTAAGAGGCCTCGGCCCATCCTTTCAGCAACCTATTATCGGTTTCGCTCCTCCACATTCTTCTCCAGCAACCTTATCAGACACAAGCATCGCCTCAGATGCTGCGACTGGAGTCTTGTAATTGTCCCCGGTTAGAGCTCAATAGCACCTTGAACCATCAGAGCAATCTCAGCTTTTAAGAAAAGGTCTCCACAAGGAGATGCAGTGAGAGAATTTGCCTGTGGCTATGTGAGTTCTTTAATAGCAAACTCTCCTCTGCCAGCCCCGCTGCTGAGCCTGTGGAGAGATGAGAAGTCTCTTTATTTATCACAGGACTCTTCTGCGTGTCTGTTAGGCAATGATCATATTATTTATTACCAGGTGTGTGGTGCTGTTGGGGGCAGGGTGGGAAATGATTTCTTTAATGGGCCTTCGGCAGACACCAGGGCCCAGGAGATCAAGTTGGGGAAGGAGAGGAAGAAAATTCGAAGACACGAGAGGACCAGAAGGGGTTCTGTGGCTGCTTAAAGGTGATATGTAAAAGTCTGCACAGAGAACATAATTTATAGCAAATATACATTATTATACATTATGATTATGTTAATTCAGGCATAAAAGAGGACGAATGGTGTTCTTCAATATGTGTCTACATACAATCAAGTTACCTAAGGCTTGCAGAAAATTTAAGGAAGCCTTTGAACTTTCAGCATCTCTGCTCTGTTTCCTCCCCTCATTCCTCAACCCGACAAAGCAGGACTTTTCCTGCTAGAGAGCTAGCAGGTCTAGACTGGGGTCCTGAGAACGAAATGTTCAAAAGTTGGGAAGACTTGGAGCTCAGGATGTGATGGGGAAATATCAGGTACTCTCCAGGCCAGGGGTTCTTAATTTAAACAAATCAGCCAATTTTCTCCTCCAATACATAAGTAATATCAAGAGACTATGGAACATAGACTTTGGAATCTTGGAGAAAAATATCTTGTCAGAATTCTTTCCAAATGTGAAAACTGATCAAGTTTGATGGAATCTTAGATTAGCAGACTTCTCTGGGCAGACCAAGGGATGGGAAGCAGGCAGGTGGTGAATTTTGGATGAAGCTGCCGGGGCAGTTTCTGCTTCATCTTGGACTATGCTAATTGTGTGGTCCTCCAGACACTGTTTCCTCCCAAATGCCCACCTCTTCCCAGTCCCCAACTGGAAAGGAGAACTGAATCAAGGAAGTCCTTACTGAAAACCATGTCATCCATCCATGGGAATCAAATACAACAGATCTTCTAAAGTGAAGGAGACACTTCCTCCTGCCATCCAACCTCTCACCCCTATCCTAAATGGTCCAACTAGAAAATATGGATCTCAGGACAAGATTAAGCTACAAAGTGCAGATGCCCAACTATAGTGACATTAATAAGATAAGGCTTTAGTTTTTCATGTGAAATCTAGAAGTTGACATGTAGGACTATTGCTGCTGATGCTCTGCAAACCTTAGAGCATGGTTTCTGGCTTCAGGTTTGCCTCATGGTCTCAAAATGATTACTGTAGCTGTGGCAATCACATCAGACTTCCAGGCAGGAAGCAAGAAGAAGAAAGAAAGAGCAGGAGTAGAGGGAAAAGGAGAAGAGGGAAAGAAAAAGTAAAGGGGTAAAGAAGGGCATATAAAAAGGAACCTGCATATCCAGTCAGCACTCTTTTTTTAAGTCATTTCCCTAGAAGCACACTACAACTCAACTTTCAGTGCTCAGGGAACCTGGTCCCAGGAAGAAGACACCTGATTTACCAGAACATCACAAGTCACTCCTATCCATTAAGGAGCTAGGAAGTGTGTTTCATTTCGTTTTCAAGCAGGGCATACCATTAACCCCAACAAAACCAGTTTTCTAATAAGTTAGAAGGGAAGAATGGATATTAGGAATAACTAACCACTGGCCATAACACAGAGATCCTGGCCTTGATGAAGAAGTATAGAACAGGAGATCTAGAAGCTAAAGGCTCCTTACTGGATGAGGAAGACCATCTCTTCCAAGAGATGCAAAGCATCTTGGCTACCCCAGGCCTAAGGCCTCTGGTAGAAGGTCCCCTAAGGGCAAGGCCAGAGCTCCATGATAGAAATAAATAGTAGACCCTTGAGTTCTTCTTGGCACCAATCACACCCAGTGAGGCCTCTTTCTCACCCCTGTGTTATATGTGCATCTAATCTAACCAAACCTGTCCAGCCTCACTCTGTATTATCTCCCTGGCACTGATCATCTGGTCATCACAGGACTTGACCTGCTACACCGGCCCAAGCTCATGCAGCGTGACCATTTCTTCTAAAACAGTGAGGCTTGAGAGCCCCCCTCTGGCCACATTATACTCCCAACTCTCTTTCAGCCATTTCATCTAAGGGCCCAGCCTGTCTTTGCTCTGTACCTATCAGGCTCCAGCGGTCTCCCGCATCTCATCTGTGAGATTTGCTGCTATTTACATTCTAGGCTAAAATTCACTTTCCAGCATTGTATTGCTAACTCTACTTTCTGCGTCAGAGCCCTCACTTCACCCATGAGCCCTCATCTCATCCCATGGTGCCTAGGTCTTTGTCTGGTCTCTGTCTGAGCTTCCTTCCCAGAGTCTGCCCCATGCCTCAACCTGCTCAGACCCAGCCCCTGAGGTGGAGGCTCTCTGGGCCCTCCTGTTCATCAGAATATGAGTGTCTGTGATTTTCCTCACTGACTGTCTCCAGACACTAAATGCCAGGCCTTCCCACTGGCTTGTGTGAAACTTGAGAGGTCTGCCCCTGGCCTGGGGAGCCATTGCTGCCTGTCTTTAGTCCCTCCAAAGCCACACTCTTGTCAGATTCTTTTATGATACTGACTGAGGGACTCTTTTCTACCTGTCTGCCCCATTGTGATATGTCTTCTAAGAGGTCCCTAGGACCTGGCCCATCCCAGCCTGGTAGTCGATTTTTTAAAAAATTAATTAACTAATTAATTTTTGGCTGCTCCAGGTCTTAACTGGAACACACAAGATCATCAATCTTTATTGCCATGAGATCTTTAGTTGCAGCATGCAAACTCTTAGTTGCAACTTGTGGGATCTAATTCCCCGACCAGGAATTGAACCTGGGCTCCCTACATTGGGAGTGCAGAATTTTAGCCACTAGACCACCAGGGAAAGTCCCTGGTGAGTCACTTCCAATGGAAAAGCAGGCTCTGAAGGTTGTGGGATCAAAGGACAGTAGCTGCTGATCTGGGCCATTCTTGGCTGGAGCCACTTAGGGGTCAGCCATGCATATCCTCGTATCACCAAGTGCCTGGAGAGTCCTGTTAATTAGGGCCCTTACCTCTGAACTCTGGTGTGTACATGGCCCTACAGTTGACAACTGTTCATTGCTGGTATCTCATTGTAATCATCCCAATTGCCCTGTAAAACAGTGAAGTTGAAATAATTTCCTTTGATTTTCTTTGGTGTCAGAGACTTCCTAGTGCCTAGAAATCACCATAAAATGTGAAAATAATAACATAATCATAATAATATTACAGACAGTGGTCCCAGAGAGGGCAAAGTAGGGTCCCTAGTGAGTTGGAATTGGTGCCAACAATTCCTTTGTACATTATAATTTTAAAAGATCTGTCCACAAAACCCTTGTGAACAAAGTGGAACAGTTTTCATTACCACTTTACAGAGGTTTGCCAAGATTCCCAGAGGAGTTAAGAGCTCTATCACAAGTCACCAAACTTTAAAGCAGCAGGCCATCTCTCAAGAGAAGCTATGGTTGTCAAGCCCATGGTTCTTTTCACTCTTCCAGGGGTGGTATGCGTGGACCTCCAGAAGCTTCAGCACTGGGGTGATGGTGCTCTGTGTCTTGATTCCTGAGAAGATAAAGAGTGTTTTTAAATTGCAAGAGCTTCCCACAGTTCCTCCAACACTTGGAGTATTCTGGATCATTCTCATCAGGAAAGAGGTTGTTGGGCTCCTAGGAAGAGGTCTGTTCTGGTCTGATGGCCCTCTGGTGCTTACTCAGAAGAATATTAGGTGAGAACGTTTCTTGCCCTCAGAAATTGAAATTGCTCAGAAATTGCTCAGAGGGCCAGCATTATATATAATCACATGACTTTGCATATCTATCAATAATAATAGAAGTTATCTTTTACCCAAGCCCATCATCCCTATATTATAAACTGAAAAAAAAAGTATCCACCATATCTGAGATTTTGTATGATTACACCTGACAAACAGTGGAAACAGTGTCAGACTTTATTTTGGGGGGCTCCAAAATCACTGCAGATGGTGATTGCAGCCATGAAATTAAAAGACGCTTACTCCTTGGAAGAAAAGTTATGACCAACCTAGATAGTATATTCAAAAGCAGAGACATTACTTTGCCGACTAATGTCCGTCTAGTTAAGGCTATAGATTTAAGGGCCTAGATCTGGTAGACAGAGTGCCTGATGAATTATGGAATGAGGTTCGTGACATTGTACAGGAGACAGGGATCAAGACCATCCCCATGGAAAAGAAATGCAAAAAAGCAAAATGGCTGTCTGGGGACGCCTTACAAATAGCTGTGAAAAGAAGAGAGGTGAAAAGCAAAGGAGAAAAGGAAAGATATACCCATTTGAATGCAGAGTTCCAAAGAATAGCAAGGAGAGATAAGAAAGCCTTCTTCAGCGATCAACACAAAGAAATAGAGGAAAACAACAGAATGGGAAAAACTAGAGATCTCTTCAAGAAAATTAGAGATACTAAGGGAACATTTCATGCAAAGATGGGCTTGAAAAAGGACAGAAGTGGTATGGACCTAACAGAAGCAGAAGATATTAAGAAGAGGTGGCAAGAATACACAGAATAACTGTACAAAAAGGATCGTCATGACCCAGATAATCACAATGCTTTGATCACTCATCTAGAGCCAGACATCCTGGAATGTGAAGTCAAGTGGGCCTTAGAAAGCATCACTACGAACAAAGCTAGTGGAGGTGATGGAATTCCAGTTGAGCTATTTCAAATCCTAAAAGATGATGCTGTAAAAGTGCTACACTCAATATGCCAGCAAATTTGGAAAACTCAGCAGTGGCCACAGGACTGGAAAAGGTCAGTTTTCATTCCAATCCCAAAGAAAGGCAATGCCAAAGAATGCTCAAACTACCGCACAATTGCACTCATCTCACATGCCAGTAAAGTAATGCTCAAAATTCTCCAAGCCAGGCTTCAGCAATACATGAACCGTGAACTTCCAGATGTTCAAGCTGGTTTTAGAAAAGGCAGAGGAACCAGAGATCAAATTGCCAACATCCACTGGATCATGGAAAAAGCAAGAGAGTTCCAGAGAAACATCTATTTCTGCTTTATTGACTACGTTAAAGCCTTTGACTGTATGGATCACAATAAACCTTGGAATTCTGAAAGAAATGGGAATACCAGACCACCTAACCTGCCTCTTGAGAAATCTGTATGCAGGCCAGGAAGCAACAGTTAGAACTGGACATGGAACAACAGACTGGTTCCAAATAGGGAAAGGAGTACATCAAGGCTGTATATTGTCATCCTGCTTATTTAACTTCTATGCAGAGTACATCATGAGACATGCTGGGCTGGAAGAAGCACAAGCTGGAATCAAGATTGCCGGGAGAAATATCAATAACCTCAGATATGCAGATGACATGACCCTTATGGCAGAAAGTGAAAAGGAACTAAAAAGCCTCTTGATGAAAGTGAAAGAGGAGAGTGAAAAAGTTGGCTTAAAGCTCAACATTCAGAAAACGAAGATCATGGCATCTGGTCCCATCGCTCCATGGGAAATAGATGGGGAAACAGTGAAACAGTGTCAGACTTTATTTTTCTGGGCTCCAAAATCACTGCAGATGGTGATTGCAGCCATGAAATTAAAAGACACTTACTCCTTGGAAGAAAAGTTATGACCAACCTAGATAGCATATTCAAAAGCAGAGACATTACTTTGCGGACTAAGCTCCATCTAGTCAAGGCTATGGTTTTTCCTATGGTCATGTATGGATGTGAGAGTTGGACTGTGAAGAGGGCTGAGCGTTGAAGAACTGATGCTTTTGAACTGTGGTGTTGGAGAAGAGTCTTGAGAGTCCCTTGGACTGCAAGGAGATCCAACCAGTC
>NW_024070186.1:25578828-25596109 GCF_014754425.2 Oryx dammah | reverse complement strand
GATCAGCCCTGGGATTTCTTTGGAAGGAATGATGCTAAAGCTGAAACTCCAGTACTTTGGGGGGAAGAGTTGACTCATTGGAAGACTCTGATGCTGGGAGGGATTGGGGGCGGGAGGAGAAGGGGACAACAGAGGATGAGATGGCTGGATGGCATCACTGACTCAATGGACGTGAGTCTGAGTGAACTCTGGGAGTTGTTGATGGAGTAGGAGGCCTG
Source organism: Oryx dammah (assembly GCF_014754425.2). Classification (NCBI taxonomy): domain Eukaryota; kingdom Metazoa; phylum Chordata; class Mammalia; order Artiodactyla; family Bovidae; genus Oryx; species Oryx dammah. Next base: position 25,595,891 of record NW_024070186.1, on the reverse strand, counting down.
AAGTGCTGCAATACATGGGGTCGCAAAGAGTCAGACATGACTGAGCGATTGAACTGAACTGAAGTGAAGCTCTCTATGAGAAGTTAATACTTTAGACAAGTCTTTGAACTTGAAATATCCAAATTGTGCCTTTATATGTGTTTCATTGTTCAATAAATTTCCTGAGAAGACCAAGATTTTCTCTTTTGGCTGACAAAGTAGATAACATAGAATTGAGGATTAACTTGTCTAACACAGAAATCTGGGAAATGCAAAGAAAACTTAAGTATCAAATAGCATTATTATCTTCATGTAAAATTAGTTATTAAACTCTTACTTAAATATAATACCTTGCATGTGCGTAGTACTTTACAAGACTCTTTCCATCCATTATCTTACCCAATCCTCTGCAAAATCCTAAAACATAGGTCAGTCTTATTAGCTCCATCTCCCTCACAGAGGAGGTAACTGAGACTCTAGGAGGTCATGAGTCATGCATTCGAAACTAAGCTTTAGCAGAAGTTAAGAACCAAATTATACGTATGTGCAGAGGCAGTTTGTTTACCAACCCCCACCCTCTCCCCTTGACATTGACCTCCTTCTCTTGGGCTCCAGTGGAATCTTGGGACACATAGAAAACTCACCAAGGTAGCCACAATTTATTTATTTGATATACATATTTCTAAATTTTTATTGGGTCTTCATTGTTGCACATGGGCTTTCTCTTGTTGCAGCAAATGGTGGTGTGGTATACAGGCTTCTCATTGCAGTGGCTTCTCTTATTATGGAGCACAGGTTCTAAGGCTTTAGTAGTTGCAGCTGCGGGCTCAGTAGTTGTGGCTCTTGGGCTCTAGAGGGCAGACTTAATAGTTGTGGCTCACAGGTTTAGCTGCCTCACAGCACGTGGGATCTTCCTAGAGCAGGGATCGAACTGGTGTCCCCTGTATTGCAAGACGGATTCTTAATCACTAGACCACCAGGGAAGCCCTGATCAGCCACAGCCATGATTTAGAACTGTCATCGCCTGCTCATCTGAGCCATTGTATCATGAGGACAACCAGTTCCAAAGGCAAAGGTGACAGTCCCATGTCCATTGGTGACCACAGTTTTCAAGGTTTCTCTAGATTACTTCCAGGATCTACCTAATGTGGCCCCGGGGTTCTCTTTCTACCCTAAAGGCACCCAATAAGTATTCAGCAGTGTTGACTTCTACACTTTTTCCTGCCCCTCTGACTTAAGAATGATGTAATCTAATTCATAGTTGTGGACACAGAAATTCAACGATTTAGGAAAGCTCCACCACCTCCTTCAACTGCCTTTCTAAGGAAAGTGGCCCCCAAACAACTTGAGAGTTGTGACAACGAAAGTAAAAACATGTGACCAGATGGCAGCTCCTTGTAGCCTGGTAGGATGTTTCTTCAACGAATGTTCAGTGTGTTCCATCCATTGGAATGGAGAAGTTTCACATAGTAGGTCCTGAGATTGGAACTCTATAATTCTGGTAAATGAGGAACATCTCCCCAGTTGCCACTCAATCATGAGAGCCCTCAGAATGCCTGCTCTCAGAGGCCAAGGTGGTGTAAATGCCAAAAAAGGATGATTCCATCGACAGCATCAGCTCAGTCTGGGGCCCAGCTTTAGATATAGTATCACAATCCCAGAACCAGAAACAAGCATGCAGGGTTCCATAGCTTAGTAGAAGGACCAGAAGTGGAATGGTGATTCTTTCCTGTTTTAATCCATTCTGAAAGTTTACTAGTCAGAGAACATGGGGCTAAGGATGTGCCCCCAAGCTTGGTGCCTATCACAGCTCTTCCCTCCCAGGGTTGAGGGCTACATAAGAATGCCCACTGCTTGCCCACTTCCTCTATCTTAGCCCCTCCCCAAGGGTAGATTCTGTGCTGTTTTCATTTTCAATTTCACCTCAGTCATAGTCTGTCAGATTACCATTGACTCCAGGCTCACAGCTAAAACCAGATAACCCAAGTCCTGGGGCTCAAGACTCCAGCCTCATGGGTTTAGGAAGCTTAAACAGAGTGGCTCAGATGGTAAAGAATCTGCCTCCAGTGTAGGAGAGCCAAGTTTGATCCCTCATTTGAGTTGGGAAAATCCCCTGGAGAAGGGAATGGCAATCCACTTCAGTATTCTTGCCTGGAAAATTCCATGGACAGAGCAGCCTGGCAGGCTATGGTCCATGGGGTCCCAAAGAATTGGACAGGACTGAGCAATTAACACTTTACTTTCACTTTTGCTTTTTAAACAGAGTAGAATTTCTAAATAGGCAACTCAAATCAGAAAAGTCAAATTGTAAAGTGAAGGCAGTCTAAGAGGAAAGAAAAAAAAAAAAAAACAGCAGGCAAACTGGAAATTAAAGTTTAGGGGCCCAGAACAAACGGAGGTGGCAGGGGATGTCCAAGCATCAAGTGGGTGTGGAAAAGGTCATGATGCATTGGCAAGAGCCACAGGCCCTCAAAGGGAATCACTGGTGGCATGGTGGGGGCTGGCTGGAAGTAGCTGCAGGCCATCAGTCTGTCCACTATCCTCTGTCTGGTCCCTACTGTTTTTAATGGCCTTGATACACCTGTGATGATACCTGTAGTCACCTTTTGGCATTTGAGCCCCTACTGTCACTACAGGGCAGTGCAATCTTTAACTCTCCTGGTAGAACTGCTTCCCTCTCCTACCCCTTCACTCCTGAAGCCCTGTCACACTCATCAGCTGCCCTACTGGTGTCAGAGGACTGAGCAGTTGAGGTCACTGCACATCTCCTGACTCTTTTACTCCCAGATCCAGTTTCTTTTGACAGGGAGTCCTGCCACCTCCTGGTTTATCTCCTCTCTGGATTCATGTAGGTCCACATCCTGAAGCATAGCTCTCTGAAAAGTCAAGCAAAGACTGAGCAAAATACCAAGTTTTGGGGAGCACTACAAGAGATACCCCAACTCCCCCATCTATCACCCACAGTAAACTTACCTTTCCGAACATTTGAGGACAATCACACAGAGCTCAGGTGAAATAAGTAATTTATGAAAATAGCATTGGTGCTTATTTGAAAAAGACAGAACAAACATTTACTGGGCTCCCAGAAAGTTCTAGGTAGCATGCTAGACACACTGGTTAGAGTTTATTATCTAATTCTTATACAAGGATTCTGTGACTTTGGATTGTGTTCTTCTACCTGACAAATGAGGGAACTGAGGCTCAGAGAACTTAAATAATTTATGCCAGCCCCAAAAGCTAGAATGTAGCTGGAATTCAAGCTAAGTTGGGCCTAACTTAAAAACTTATGTATGTTCAATGATTCTCTGTATTCTGTGATGAATATGTGTCAATTCCAGGTTGATGCTATACCAATGACACCCATCCATGTCTGTCTGCCTGCCTCTTTCATGTATTAGACTATAAACCACTGGCAGGCAGAGGTCTGTCTCATTGGCCTCTAGGCAATCTATATCTAGGATGAAGACAAAAATCTGGCAGCAGTGGAGCTTAGTAAATGTTGATTGATGTGTGACTCTCCACAGGAGACTGCATCTGTGTCCAGAGGATGATATATCTTGTCTCTACTCTCAAGGAACCCCAAATCATATCAAGGACAGGTGCATAAGAAGCTTATCAATTGCAGTTTAACCCCCAAGATCTGCAAAAGCCACCATAGAAAACACCTTTGGAAAGAATTGATTCTTTTTGTGCAACCTGCTTGTTCTTGACAGACAATGACTCTTGTGCGCTGATGGTGGTTACCAAACACTTCTTTCCCTTTCACTAAATTTGTGAAAGATAAACTTCTTATTAAGGTTCCAATGCTGCTCTTATGATTTTCCAGATTAACACAGAATAAACATGGTTGGCATTTAAGAAGTCCCTGCTTCCCTCAAGCACAGGAATATAGATATTTTGAATCTTTTCACTTTCAAAGAAGAACAATTCTTACATCCTACTCTAGAAAGTGAGATATAGCTTTCATCTTTACCTCCTGAATGAAAAATCTTCTTTCTTATAATAATGTCACCCTCTACTGAAAGTTTAGGATGTTGCTGTTCCTGTTTCTTAAAGGCAAGTTACTTGGCACTGAGAAAATACAATTACTAGTATTCATGGCCAGGAACAAATCTCTCTTTTTCTTAATCTCCCACCTCTGGGCTTAGAATAAAGTTGTACACATTTTAGAAATGTAGTTAGCAGATTAATTCAGGGAACTATGTCCTCAGGAAAACTATTGCCTGGCCCGAAAATGTGCAAATCATAGTCTTTGAGCTCTGTGCAGAGCTAGTACCCACTGTTTCACTGCTAGAAATCAGGGAAGTGGGAGCAGATTTGGTTTTTCTTCCACTCTATGTGTTCAGTGCCTAGAACAACACCCAGCATACAGGCTACAGCTCTTGAATGCTTGTGAAGTTTATAAGTGAATGAGAAATCATATTTACAAGGATAGAAGATCTTTTTCCAAAACTGAAATTATTTCCATCTATATTAGCCCAGACTGCCCTGATAAAATACCACAGAATAGGTGGCTTAAATAATAGAAATTTATCTTCTGAAAGTCTGAGATCAAGCTGACATAATTGTCCAGTTCTGGTGAGACCCTTTTTCCTGGCTTGCAGATGGCTGTTTTCTCACTGTGTGCCTGTATGTTCTTTCCTCAGCCTCTTCTTCATCATAAAAAGCCACCAATCCCATCAAAGTAGGACTCCACCCTTATAGTGGCATGCCTCCTTAATTATCTCCTAAAAGCCCTATCTCCAAACACAGTCACATTTAGGGCTTCAGTATGTGAACTGGGTGGCGACAGGGAGGGAGTGGAAGAGGGGTCACAATTTAATCCATAGCAACATTTCTTCTGTTTTCAGGCTCTGAGCCATTGTCTCTGCCGTGATCACTTACTAGATAGTAACCATAATCATTCTAAGACTCAATATTCGAAGAGCCAAATCTGGCCTGCCACCTGTTTTTTGCATGGCCTGCAAGCTAAGGATGGATTAACATTTTTAAATGTTTGCCAAAAAAATCTAAATTAGAATATTTCACAACATGTGAAAATTACATGCCATTTCCATTTCCGTGCCACACTCACTCATTTAAATATTGTTTGTAGCTGCTTCTGCACCATAATAGCAGATGGAGTAGTCAAGACACATCTTATGACCCACAAAGCCTGAAATATTTATTATCTGGCCCTTTACACCAAAATTTATGGACCCTTGTTCTAGGCTAATGGTTCTCCGGGGAACTTGTTGGAAATTTAAATTATCTGGCTTCATCCACTGAATCAAATTGTGGATATAGAGCTTAGCAATTTGAGTTTTAATCATCTTCGTGGTGATTCTGATCCACACTGGGGTTTGAGGAGCACTGGTCTAGACTCGTGAATCGCATTCTGAGATAAAGTGGTCTTTATTAAGCACCCACTGGTTTTCTCAGGTGGTTCAGTGGTAAAGAATCTGCCTGCCAACGCAGGAGACACCTGCTCATCCCTAGGTTGGGAAGATCACCTGGAGCAGGAAATGGCAACCCACTCCAGTATTCTTGCCTGGAAAATCCCATGAACAGAGGTGCCTGGCAGGCTACAGTCCGTGGGGTGGCAAAGAGTCGGACGTGACTGAGCACACCAGGAAGCACCCAATGTGTGTCTGGACCCATGCTCACAGGTCGTGATTTGGTTCAACTAGCAAGAGACCATTAAAAAAAAAAATAAAATAACATAACGATGCTCGGGAAATCCCTTAGGAGTGGCGGTTGTTTCCATTGCAAAGTAGCCGCCTGTCGTAAAAGAAGTAGCATAAAGCGATTCCGAGCTTGATAGGCAAGCATCCCTGGGGGGGTTTCAGGCAAAATGAGTTCTTAAATATTTGATTTTCTCTCCAGTCACTGGCCGCCTTTCTATTTGGTTTGGGGCTGAAATAAGACAGCTTGTAAGTAACTGGAGAGGGTGTTTACCCAGTGAATTAGTTCGGCTTTCATTGTGCAAGGGATTAGCGCCAAGCAGTGGATGAGGCTCCGTTTCAGGTTAGAGGGGCTCGCCGTTTGCTAGCTCCAGGCCAGGACTAATTATCATAGGACTGAGGCCATTAAAGGGCTTAACTACCAGTGCCCCCTTCCAGGACTGGATTAGCCGCTCGCCTGCAGCTTTTGGCCGATAACCATTCCCAGTTCCTTCTGCTCTCTGCCGTGATGTGAGTCGGAAAACGCGGTGGACTCACAGCTCGGAAGTGCCAGGCACATGGGCGCCTGCCTGGAAAGCTCTGCTGCTTTGAGGGGCCAGGCATACACTTCTCCGAGGAAAGGACTGGAGGCCACTGAGGTTTTTCTCATATCAGGATGTTTCTGGGAAGATGGACAAGAGAGCCTGGGCAACAGAGGGTTGGGGGTGAGGCTCCTGTCCTGCTCTGGGAAAGCCCGGGCGCTGACCCAGGAAACAGGAGCCCTGCGGGACCTGGCGAGTCCGCGGCTGAGTGCGGAGCTGCACTGACTCCAGCACCCTCAGGACCTCGGGACAAAGGGATGAGGGCGTTCACCTGCATTACCCCAGCACCACCCCTCCCTTGCACTTTTTCTTTCAGAGTCAGAGGGGCAGTCTGCACAATTGTGGGAGGAGCCGAGAAACAGAGTTTGGGGGTGTTTTTTTTCTTTCCTCCCTCAGTGGAATCGGGCAAGTAAGTTATCTTATGTCCCTCAATCTTGGCTCCTCATCTATAAAATCAAACTAAAGTAGTGCCTAGTCAAAAGAGCTCTTTGTGGGTTAAAGTATAAGGAGCACTGATTGATTTCAAGGCTCAGTATGTGAGTGCTCTTAGGCTGATGAGCACCTTGAGAGAAAGAGCCCTTTCTCTCATGAACCTGCAGTGAGGAAGAGCCCTTGAAGATTTTCTGGTTTTCAGCTTCCTAAATGTCCCAAAATGAGAACTAGCTTAAATGCTAGTAACAACTGTAACATTCTTTGAAAAAGCAAATAGAAATATATGTGTGTGTGTGTGTGTGTGTGTGTGTGTGTGTGTATGTGTGTGTGTGTTAGTCACTCAGTCAAGTCCAACTCTTTGTGACCCCATGGACTGTAACCAGCAAGGATCCTTCTGTTCATGGGGTTCTCCAAGCAAGAATACTGGAGTGGGAAGCCATTTCCTTCTCAGGATCTTCCCGAACCCCTGGGATCAAACCTGGGTCTCCCGCATTGCAGGAAGATTTTTTTACCATCTGAACCATCAGGGAAGCCTAAATATATATTGATCTCACCAAAAAAAAAAAAAAGTGAAGTGAGAAGTGTGTTAATTAACGTGATGGGAGGAACCTTTTCACAATATAGCCATGTATCAAACCATCATGACATACACTTTAAATATCTCACAACTTTATTTGTCAATTATACCTCAGTAAAGCTGGAGGGGGAAGTGCATGAAAGGAGAAAACATCCATCTGAAAGTAGTAATAAAACTAGTGAATGGAAAAAAATATATATACACACACACACGTATAGGTGGATCTGAAGATCCCTCACAGTCAGTGCATGGGACCCCAGGGGTCCAAAGCCCATAGGTTTAGAAAGGCTCATATGTTCAACTCCCCACCTTGGCAAAAAGGTCAACTGCTGTTGGCACACCTCCAAAGCTAGGGCACCCCCAACTTTCTACACAGATCAATTAATTTCAGTGTTGTTCTGATGAAAGAAAATTCTTTTTAAAAACAGTGCATTTACGATAGTCACCAAAATAGTGATTTTTAAAATTAATTTATTTTTTAATATAAATTGATTTATTTTAATTGGAGGCTAATTACTTTATAATATTGTATTGGTTTTGCCATACATCAACATGAATCCACCATGGGTGTACACGTGTTCCCCATCCTGAACCCCCTCCCAACTCCCTCCCCATACCATCCCTCTGGGTCATCCCAGTGCACCAGCCCCAAGCATCCTGTATCATGCATCGAAACTGGACTAGTGATTCGTTTCACATATGATAATATACATGTTTCAATGCCATTCTCCCAAATCATCCCACCCTCTCCTCTCCCACAGAGTCCAAAAGACTGTTCTATACATCTGTGTCTCTTTTGCTGTCTTGCATACAGGGTTCTGTTTGATGGAGTATGAGTAATTTTTTTCAGATTTTTCATATATTTGCAAAAAGTCTTACATTTAATAGCCATGCATTATAAAATATTAAACCAAAATTAAACAAAAAAAATCATAGTCAACAAAAAAGAGTCCGAAATGCAGTACTTGGATGCAATCTCAAAAACGACAGAATGATCTCTCTTTCCAAGGCAAACCATTCAGTATCACAGTAATCCAAACCTTTGCCTGACCAGTAATACTGAAGAAGCTGAAATTGAACTGTCCTGTGAAGACCTACAAGACCTTTTAGAACTAACACCCAGAAAAGTGTCTTTTTCATTATAGGGGACTGGAATGCAAAAGTAGGAAGTCAAGGAACACCTGGAGTAACAGGCAAATTTGGCCTTGGAGTACAGAATGAAGCAAGGCAAAGGCTAATAGAGTTCTGCCAAGAGAACGCACTGGCATAGCAAACACCCTCTTCCAACAGTACAAGAGATGTCTCTACACATGGACATCACCAGATGGTCAATACCAAAATCAGATTGATTATATTCTTTGCAGCCAAAGATGGAGAAGCTCTATACAGTAAGCAAAAACAAGAGTGGGAGCTGCCTGAGGCACAGACCATGAACCACTTATTGCCAAATTCAGACTTAAACTGAAGAAAGTAGGGAAAACCACTAGACCATTCATGTATGACCCAAAATAAATCCCTTATACAGTGGAAGTGAGAAATAAATTTAAGGGATTAAATCTGATAGAGAGAGTGCTTGAAGAACTATGGATAGAGGTTTATAACATTGTACAGGAGGCAGGGATCAAGACCATCCCCAAGAAAAAGAAATGCAAAAAGGCAAAATGGTTGTCTGAGAAGGCCTTACAAATAGTTGTGAATAGAAGAGAAGCAAAAGACAAAGGAGAAAAGGAAAGATATACCCATTTGAATGCAGAGTTCCAAAGAATAGCAAGGGGAGATAAGAAAGCCTTCCTCAGAAACCAATGCAAAGAAATAGAGGGAAACAACAGAGTGGGAAAGACTAGCGATCTCTTCAAGAAAATTAGAGATACCAAGGGAACATTTCATGCAAAGATGGTCTCAATAAAGGACAGAAATGGTATAGACCTAACAGAAGCAGAAGATATTAAAAAGAGGTGGCAAGAGTCAACAGAAGAACTGTACAAAAAAAGATCTTCATGACCCAGATAATCATGATGGTGTGATCACTCATCTGGAGCCAGACATCCTGGAATGTGAAGTCAAGTGGGCCTTAGGAAGCATCACTACGAATAAAGCTAGTGGTGGTATTGGAATTCCAATAGAGCTATTTCAAATCCTGAAAGATGATGCTGTGAAAGTGCTGCACTCAATATGCCAGCAAATTTGGAAAACTCAGCAGTGGCCACAGGACTGGAAAAGATTAGTTTTCATTTCAATCCCAAAGGAAGTCAATGCCAAAGAAAGTGCAAACTGCTACACAATTGCACTCATCTTACACGCTAGTAAAGTAATGCTCAAAATTCTTCAAGCCAGGTTTCAACAGTACATGAACCAAGGACTTCCAGATGTTCAAGTATGATTTAGAAAAAGCAAAGCAACCAGAGGTCAAATTGCCAACACCCTCTGGATTATAGAAAAAGCAAGAGAGCTCAAGAAAAACATCTACTTCTAGTTTATTGACTATGCCAAAGCCTTTGACTGTGTGGATCACAACAAACTGTGGAAAATTCTTCAAGAGAAGGGAATAACTGACCTGCCTCTTGAGAAATCTGTATGCAGGTCAGGAAGTAACAGAACTGGACATGGAACAACAGACTGGTTCCAAATAGGAAAAGGAGTACGTCAAGGCTGTATATTCTCACTCTGCTTATTTAACTTATATGCATCATGAGAAATGCTGGGCTAGATGAAGCACAAGCTGAAATCAAAATTGCTGGGAGAAATATCAATAACTTCAGATATGCAGGGGATACCACCCTTATGGCAGAAAGTGAAGAAGAACGACAGAGCCTCTTGATGAAAGTGAAAGAGGAGAGTGGGAAAGTTGCCTTAAAGCTCAACATTCAGAAAACTAAAATAATGGCATCTGGTCCCATCACTTCATGGGTAATAGATGGGGAAACAGTGGAAATAGTGATCGACTTTATTTTCTTGGGCTGCAAAATTAGTGTGGACGGTGACTGCAGCCATGAAACTAAAAGACACTCACTCCTTGGAAGAAAGTTATGACCAACCTAGACAGCATATTAAAAAGCAGAGACATTACTTTGCCAACAAAGATCCATCTAGTCAAAGCTATGGTTTTTCCAGTAGTCATGTGAGAGCTGGACTATAAAGAACTCTGAGCCAAAGAACTGATGCTTTTAAACTGTGGTGTTGGAGAAGACTCTTGAGAGTCCCTTGGCCTGCAGGAGATCCAACCATTCTATCCTAAAGGAAATCAGTCCTGAATTATCATTGAAATGACTGATGCTGAAGCTGAAACTCCAATATTTTAGCCACTTGATTTGAAGAACTGACTCATTTGAAAAGACCCTGATGCTGGGAAATGTTGCAGGCAGGAGGAGAAGGGAAAGACAGAGGATGAGATGGTTAGATGACATCACCGGCTCAATGGACATGAGTTTGAGTAAACTCCAGGAGTTTGTGATGGACAGGGAGGCCTGGTGTGCTGCAGTCCATGGGGTCTCAAACAGTCGGACACGACTAAGCTACTAAACTGGACTGAACTGGACTGAGCTATTGAACTGGACTGGGATGCTATTGTATTCCTGTAACTTTTACCATTTGGTTCTAATTTTAGCCCTTGTTCTACAAACAAGTCTAATACTGCCTGTGACAATTCTTCAAGGATGTAAAGTCAGCAGTCAGGTAGGAGCCCCAAGGAGAATGTGTTAGTGACAAAAGCTGAATCAGAAGTGACTGCATTCTTCAGGTGTACAGTGTTGCTTCCTTTCTCAATGGAGCCATCTAGGCTGTTTGCAAGGATACTTTAAAAATCACAGTCAAATCTACACAAGCCACTGGCATAATCATACCCAAATATATTGGTTGAAGTATTTAAAAAATCAATTTCAATAATTATTGGGAAACCAAATAAATACCAAGAATCTTTCAGTTGCCAATTACTATTTTTAGTTTTTAAAATAGTTGAATGTCATTTGGATAGAGAAGGAATTTAACAATATGTGGAAAATATGGATTTAACTTGTAGCACAATGAAACCATGGCAGTATCTTTAATTTGTGATTTTAAAGAAGACTTTTCAGGTTCCACCTTTGGCATGGGGTTGGTCACAACTTAGGAGCCTTCTCTGGCTAATTACTGAGTGATTAGTCCTTTATCCTATGACTTCCTGATGTACTTGTTCGGATTCTGGTAAATGGGTTCCGAGAGTAATTCAACTCAATTCATTAAATATTAATTGAGTACATACCACATGGCACATTGCATCAAGAGGTAATAAGGCAAAGCAATTCCGGAAATCACAGTGAATAAGAGCTCACCATGGAAGATTTGAAGCATTTATAAGTTAATAATCTCCATGAATTCATCAAACTCTTCACTACTGGGCTTTGGGGAAGTTTAGGTTGATTGAGTTCAATACAGCTAAAAAGGGCAAGGCAACTATTGGCATATTTGGAAAGATACCAAGCTCTGAGACTAGTTTTAAGGATGTTCTCAAAAAGCAAAATGTAATAATCAGTCAAGACAGAGAAATCAAAACTGGAATAAGAGTTAGTGTTCAAAATAGAACATAAACATATTTGGATAACTTCAACAAATATTTGGTGAGCCAGTTCTATGTGCAAAGAATTGTGCTGGGAGCTATGAGGGACCCAAAAAAGAGAAAGAGGGGGATCTCTGTACATAAGGAACTCACGATGTAGTTGGGAGGGGTACATATTAGTAACTGTAATAGAAAGTAGACTGTGATAAGTACTGAACTACAAGCAAAATGCCATGGGAGTTTAACAGAAAGAGAAATAAGGGAATCTGAGGTTTCTTGGAGGTGGAATGATTTGAAGTGGGCCTTGAAGATTTGTTAACTTCAATCTTAAAACCTAAGCAAATATATGTTTCTCTAGCACAGTCATGTGCCACCCAGCTTTTCTTCAAGGTACACACAGAATAAATTGAATGACATCAGAATTTCTCACTAATTACCTGACACAAAACATTACTTGACCCAGAAAAATTAGCAAGGGACAATTTCTGAAGTTATATTGAAAACAGACTCAAAAGATATGTCATTTTATTAGGAGTTAATTCAATTACAGGTTAGGTTATAGTAGGCAGATAGAGTCAGAGGTTTAAGAAGAGAGATGCAAATTCTGCCAAACCATCTGCATACCTGAGTGGTGCCTGGGCATTCTGTGATGACTCAGCAACGTTCTACCCATATTTGTCCCTAGGACACTCTCAGAGATGCTGGGGACTCAGTGACTTATAGTCTAACCTGGAAAATGGAGGAGCTCCACATACTCTGAAGTGCACCTCTGTATCAGGGCATCTGTCTGATAATTATATACCCTGTTGGAGGCCAGTGGGAGGTAGTAGACAAAGTGTTCTTGGCTGTGATCCAAATATAGTTCTCTCAGTTACTGGCTGTGAACTTGGCCATGTTACTTAGTTTCTTTGAGGCTCAATTTCATGTTCTTTAAGATGTTTACTTTGCAAGCTGTTTATTGAGAGGCTTGAAGATGAAGATACTTGTCTATCTAGGCACCTAGACATATGTGCATGTTGCTTGAGTAACCCTTATTTGGGGGCTTATTTTAGTTTTATTAAAAAGTGTTAGTGATTTCTGGTCATAGAAAAATACATATTACCATATTTTATTGATTCTAAGTGGCATATTTTTCACATTTTTACACTGATGTCTGAAAGTGATGGTGTTTTCATTGCCTGCACATGTACACTTGTTGGATATTCCTAATGAAAGTCCTGGTTAGCTGTAGCCCCTTAACATTTTAACTACCAAATAATTTGAGGACCACTTGAAGAAGGAAAATGAGTCCCTCTTGTCATCTGAAAGCCTTCCTTAAACATATTACAGTAAGATAAAGAAACATTGGTATCAAAAGTTACACAGTGAACACCGGCCACTTGGAATAAAAAAGAAGTAATGACAAAGTGCTATCTGAAAACTGTTGCACCATCAACTCTCTTAATAAAAGAAAATAATGGCATGAGGAAAACCACCAGTATTAATAATTCTGAGTCAAATGATGATTTAGAAGCATCTGACTCTGATTATAAAATAATCTTAAGACTACTTTGACTGATTTTTTTAAAATTAGCTTTTATTGGCATATAGTTGTTTTGCAATGTTAGTTTCTACTGAGCAGCAAATTGAATCGATTTTGCATATACATATATCCCCTCTTTTTTGGATTTCCTTCCCATTTAGGTTACCACAGAGCAGAGAGTACAGTTCCTTATGCTATACAGTAGGTTCTCATTACTTACCTATTTTATATGTGCTAGTATATATATGTCAATTCCATCTCACAATTCATCCCAAACCCCATTCCTCCCTTGGTAACCATAAATTTGTTTTCTACATCTGTGATTCTTTTCTGCTTTGCAAATAAGTTAATCTATATCATTATCCTAGATTCCACATACAAGGATATTATTAATATATGATATTTGTCTTTCTCTTTCTGACTTACTTCACTCTGTCTAACAATCTCTAGGTATATCCATGTTGCTACAAATGGCATTGTTTCATTCCTTTTTATGGTTGAGTAATATTCCATTGTATATATATACCACATATTTTTTATCCATTCCTCTGTTGATAGAAATTTAAGTTGCTTCCATGTCATGATTTTTTAACTATTTTCCTTTTTTATGAATGCGTATGAGTGATAGCTGATAAAATTCTCCATCTGGACAAGTCTCACTATAGAGCAATTCTAAGCCATAAGATAACTTTGTGTTATAGTTTAATTGGCAGACTTCTCTGGTGGCTCAGATGGTAAAGAATTTGTCTGCAGTGCAGGAGATCTGGGTTTGATCCCTGGGTCAGGAAGATCCCCTGGAGAAGGGAATGGCTACCCAACTCCAGTATTCTTGCCTGGAGAATTCCACAGACAGAGAAGCCTGATGGGCTAGTCCATGAGGTCACAAAGAGTTGGACATGACTAAGCGACTAACATTTTCACTCTCACTTTTCATAGTTTAATTGGCATTGTTATTATTATCATCCCATTCCCTGTGGTGGTACAGAAAATAATAGTGTATCTTATAATCATAAGCAATTTGAATTTGATGATACTTTCCCATGACAAATATCAGGAAATGGTGCACAAAACATTCACTTCATTGTGCAGATGAGTTTTCAACAAAGAAAAATATCTAAATACAAGAAACCAAAAAGAAAATTTAAATGAGAGGGATTAGCAGGTAAATTTATGTTGGGTTTGACTTATGTTGAGAAAGGAAGTGTTGATATTATGCACCTTGAAACTTAAGTTTGACCCAATAAGGGAACTTGAGATGAGACCCTGGTGCTATGTCAGATAGAAAGTTAGACCTAAGAACCTCTCATAAATTCAGGGTCTGTAAATGGCTGCATTCTGAGGAAATCTGGAAAATAATCCACTCACTGGCACAGAAAGATGATAAAAATTTTTCTTTCTCCACATGCTGGGAGTCAGGGACATGAAAATCCCAAAGCATGGGCTTAACCTTAAAGCATGTGTCTATGGGATCTGAATTTATACTGTCAACATTTTCTTGGAACCAAGCCTAGAAATTGACATAGAAATTGCTCCTTTGGGACTCTTGAAAAAGGCAAATACAAAACCACTCTGGAGGAAAGTTCCCACAATGAAGGTCACATAGATTTCTCAAAGAAAAAAGAAGGTACCATGTTGTAGATTGCATTATTGCTTTCAGTTCTTTACTTTCCTCTATTGATAGCCCCTTTATATTGTGACTTTCAGTTATTTCAATTAGAAGTGGAATATATTTCTCCACCTCATTGATGTTGGGCTTCACTATATGGCTTACTTTGGCCAATGGATTATTAATTGACATGAATTAAGCAAAGGTTTGAAATGTACTTGACCAGTTTGGGCTTGCTTTATGACATTCCCACCATCATCATGAGGATGATGAGCTATCAAACCATCTCTTTAGTAGCTGCTACCACTTCAGTGCATGCCTCAAAATAAACAGATATGGAGCAGACATGAGCCCAACTTATAGCTAGAGCCTGAAATACCTGCAGCTAGAACTAACCTGTGGCTTAAAGCCAAACCTGGCAAAAACCCAGCCCAGATCAGCCAAACTCCAGATGACCCACAGACCTATGGACAAAATTAAGTGCATAACAATTACCATCACTGAGTCTGCTAAGCACTGAATGCTAAAATGGTTTATTATGACGTATTACTATGGCAATTCCCATCATGGATCACAGCCTCACCATGGTGCAGGGGCTTGCATAACTTAATGAAGCTATGAGCTATGCCAGAAGGGTCACCCAAGCATATGAATACTAAGTGCCAAGGATTCTATTCTCAGAATGGTGACATGAGAAGCATAGTGGGTCCAACCTGCAGGGAAACAACCCAAACTGGTAAATATATATATATAAATTAATAAATTATTAATTATTAAATAATTAATATATTAATAAAATATATATATATATTTTAGGAAAGTTCAAAATCTCTCAAAATTGATGACCCAAATGGAGCACAGTGAAGAGTTCTGACAAAACATGGTCCACTGGAGGAGGAAATGGCAACCCACTCCAGTATTCTTACTGCAAGAACTCCATGGACAGTATGAAAAGGCCAAAAAATATGACATCACTCCCAGGTCATAAGACATCCAATGTTCAACTGGGGAAGAGCAGAAAGCAATTACTAATATTTCCAGAAAGAATAAATGGGCTGGACCAAAGTGGAAATGACACTGAATTGTGTATGTGTCTGGTAGTGAAAGTAGAGTCTGATGCAGTAAAGAACAACACTGCATAGAAACCTGGAATGTTAAGTCCATGAATCAAGGTAAATTAGACATGGTCA
Organism: Oryx dammah; assembly: GCF_014754425.2. Classification (NCBI taxonomy): domain Eukaryota; kingdom Metazoa; phylum Chordata; class Mammalia; order Artiodactyla; family Bovidae; genus Oryx; species Oryx dammah. The sequence goes on along the minus strand of NW_024070186.1, from coordinate 25,579,810 downwards.
AGCAGGAGATGGCAAGAGTGAACATAGCATCTTAGGAATCAATGAACTAAAATGTACAGGAATGAACAAATTTAATTCAGATGACCATTATATCCACTACTGTGGGCAAGAATCCCTTAGAAGAAATGGAGTAGCCCTCATAGCCAACAGAAGAGTTCAAAATGCAGTACTTGGGTGCAATCTCAAAAATGACAGAATGATCTCTGTTCATTTCCAAGGCAAACCATTCAATATTACAGTAATCCAAGTCTATGCCCCAACTACCAATGCTGAAGAAGCTAAAGTTGATCAGTTCTATGAAGAACAACAACACCTTTTAGAACTAACACCAAAAAAGTATGTTCTTTTCATTAGAGGGGACAGGAATATAAATATAGGAAGTCATGAGATACCTGGAATAACAGCAAGTTTGACCTTGAACTACAAAATGAAGCAGGGCAAAGCCTAACAGAATTTTATCAAAAGAACACTCTGGTCATAGCAAACACTCTCTTCCAACAACATAAGAGATGACTCTACAAAAGGATATCACCAGATGGTGACTGATTATGTTCTTTGCAGCCAAAGGTGGGGAAGCTCTAAAGTCAGCAAAAACAAAACCAGGAGCTAATTCAGCCTCAGATCATCAGTCCTTATTGCAAATACCAGGCTTAAATCAAAGAAAGTAGGGGAAAATCACTAAGCCATTCAGGTATAACCTAAATCAAATCCCTTATGATTATACAGTGGAGGTGATGAACAGGTTCAAGTGATTATATCTGGTAGACAGAGTGCCTGAAGAACTATGGACAGAAGTCCATAACATTGTACAGAAGGCAGTGACCAAAACCACCCAAAGAAAAAGAAATGCAAGAAGGCAAAATGGTTGTCTGAGGAAGCTTTACAAATAGCTGAGGAAAGAAGAAAAGCAAAAGGCAAGGGAGAAAGGGAAAGATATACTCATCTGAATGCAGAGTTTCAGAGAAGAACAAAGAGAGATAAG
>NW_024070186.1:25415902-25573828 GCF_014754425.2 Oryx dammah | reverse complement strand
GGGGGGGCTCCAAAATCACTGCAGATGGTGACTGCAGCCGTGAAATTAAAAAAAAAAAAAAAAAAAAAAAAAAAAAAAAACTTTTGCTCCTTGGAAGAAAAGCTATAACAAACCTAGACAGTGTGTTAAAAAGCACGGACATCGCTTTGCCAATGAAAGTCTCTAGAGTCAAAGCCATAGTTTTCGTAGTATGATAGTCATGTACAGATGTGAGAATTGGACCATAAAGAAGGCTGAGCACCATAGAATTGATGCTTTCGAACTGTGGTGATAGAAAAGACTCTTGAGAATCCCTTGGACAGCAAGGAGATCAAATCAGTCAATCCTAAAGGAAATCAGCCCTGAATATTCATTGGAAGGACTGATGTTGAAGCTGAAACTCCAATACTTTGGCCACCTGATGCAAAGAGCCAACTCATTGGAAAAGACCCTGATGCTGGGAAAGATTGAGGGCAGGAGGAAAGGGGGATGGCAGAGGATGGATAGTTGGACGGCATCATTGACTCAATGGACATAAGATTTGAGTAAACTCCAAGAGACAGTGAGGGACAGGGAAGCCTGGCATGCTGCAGTCCCTGGGGTTGCAAAGAGTCAGACACAACTGAGCAACTGAACAACAGTGAGATACAGGGGCTTCTCAGATGGTGCTAGTGTTAAAGAACCTGCCTGCCAGTGCAGGAGACATAAGAGATGGTGGTTCGATCTCTGGGTCAGAAGAGCCCCTGGAGGAGGGCATGGCAACCCACTCCAGTATTCTTGCCTGGAGAATCCCATGGAAAGAGGAGACTGGTGGGCTACAGTCCATAAGATTGCAAAGAACTGGTTACAACTGAAGTAACTTAGCATGTACGCATGCAATGACATACAGGCATACCTAGGAGATGTTGCAGGTTCATTTCCAGACCACTGCAAAAAATGAATATTGAAACAGAGCAAGTCACAGGAATTTTTTTTCTTTTCCCTATGCACATGAAAGTTATTTTTACACTATAATGTAGTTTATTAAATGTGCAATAGAATTGTCTTTAAAAATGTACATAACTTAATTTTCAAATACTTTGTTGCTAAAAACTGCTTATCATCATTTGAGCCTTCGTCAAGTTGTAATATTTTTGCAGTTAGTAATATCAAAGATCACTGATCACAGGTCACTGTAACAAATACAATAATAATTAAAAAATTTGAAATATTGTGAGAATTATCAAAAATGTGATACAGAGACCTGAAGTGAGAAAGTGCTGTTGAAAAAAAATGGCATCGATAGACTTGCTGTACCACAAACCTTCAATTTAGGAAAAAACAGTTATCTATGAAGCACAGTAGACAAAGCTCAGTAAAACAAGGTATGCTTGCATATACTTAAATCACATGGATATAACATGCTCTGCACATCTGTATCTTTCATTTCTCTGTTAGTAAAACTTAAATTCTATTGCTTATTACCATATACAATTTTTATGGTAAAATAGCATTCCATTGTAGAGATTTGCCTTATTTTATTTACCAGTCATGTAGTATGGACATTTAAATTTTTTGCTTTTTAGTTTTCTTGGTTTTACTAACAATGCAAAAATAAACATGCTTCTACATACACATTTACACAGTATGCAAATACATCTGAAAGTTAAATGCTTAGACTTGGAATTGCTGAGGTAAAATTGTCAAAGTTCTCTTTAAAAAGCTTTCATTAATTTGCAGTCCCACAGGTATGAAAATATCTATTGCACCACTGTACAATATTTTTCAAATTTTGATGTGAAAGACAAAACAGATCTTGATATTATCTCAATCCATATTTTCATAACTATTATAAACATTGAATAATTATTATAAACTAATTCCTCAATGATTATTTTTATGATTTGATTTTTCAAGTTTAAATTTTTGATGTAATTTATTTTTGATATAAGAAGATGGTGATTAAGGTTTATTTATTCCAAATGGCTAATTCACTGCCACAACATCATTTGCTTACTAATTCATCATTTTTCCACTGAATGAATGGTAATTCCACATTTCATAAACTTAATACCCATATAGGCTTGGATCTATTTCTGAACTCTCTTTTCCAGTGGTCTGTTTATATACCAGTACCAGGTTGTTTTAATTACTGTAACTTTATCATATGTTTTACTATTTGGTATACTGTCCTCTATACAAATAGCTGTGAGAAGAAGAGAAGCGAAAAGAAAGGAGAAAAGGAAAGATATAAGCATCTGAATGCAGAGTTCCACAGAATAGCAAGGAGAGATAAGAAAACCTTCCTCAGTGATCAATGCAAAGAAATAGAGGAAAACAGCAGAATGGGAAAGACTAGAGATCTCTTCAAGAAAATTAGAGATACCAAGGGAACATGGATGGAGGAGCCTGGTAGGCTGTAGTCCACGGGGTCGCTAAGAGTCGGACACAACTGAGCAACTTCACTTTCACTTTTCAAATTCATGCATTGGAGAAGGAAATGGCAACCCACTCCAGTGTTCTTGCCTGGAGAATCCCAGGGATGGTGGAGCCTGATGGGCTGCCATCTATGGGGTCACAGAGTCGGACATGACTGAAGTGACTTAGCAGCAGCAAGGGAACATTTCATGCAAAGATGGGCTCAATAAAGGACAGAAATAGTATGGACCTAACAGAAGCAGAAGATATTAAGAAGAGGTGGCAAGAATACACAGAACTGTACAAAAAATATCTTCACTACCCAGATAATCACGATGGTATGATCACTCACCTAGAGCCAGATATCCTGGAATGTAAAGTCAAGTGGGCCTTAGAAAGCCTCATTATGAACAAAGCTAGCAGAGGTGATGGAATTCCAGTTGAGCTATTTCAAATCCCGAAAGATGATGCTGTGAAAGTGCTACACTCAATATGCCAGCAAATTTGGAAAACTCAGCAGTGGCCACAGGACTGGAAAAAGTCCGTTTCCATTCCAATCCCAAAGAAAGGCAATGCCAAAGAATGCTCAAACTACCACACAATTGCACTCATCTCACAGGCTAGTAAAGTAATGCTCAAAATTCTCCAAGCCAGGCTTCAGCAATACATGAACCGTGAACTTCCAGATGTTCAAGCTGGTTTTAGAAAAGGCAGAGGAACCAGAGATCAAATTGCCAATATCTGCTGGATCATCAAAAAAGCAAGAGAGTTCCAGAAAAAACATCTATTTCTGCTTTATTGACTATGCCAAAGCCTTTGACTGTGTGGATCACAATAAACTGTGGAAAATTCTGAAAGAGATGGGAATACCAGACCACCTGACCTGCCTCATGAGAAACCTATATGCAGGTCAGGAAGCAACAGTTAGAAGTGGACATGGAACAACAGACCGGTTCCAGATAGGAAAAGGAGTATGTCAAGGCTATATATTGTCATCCTGCTTATTTAACTTCTATGCAGAGTACATCATGAGAAACACTGGGCTGGAAGAAGCACAAGCTGGAATCAAGATTGCCGGGAGAAATATCAATAACCTCAGATATGCAGATGACAGCACCCTTATGGCAGAAAGTGAAGAGGAACTAAAAAGCCTCTTGATGAAAGTGAAAGAGGAGAATGAAAAAGTTGGCTTAAAGCTCAACATTCAGAAAACGAAGATCATGGCATCCGGTCCCATCACTTCATGGGAAATAAATAGATGGGGAAGCACTGGAAACAGTGTCAGACTTTATTTTTCTGGGCTCCAAAATCATTGCAGATGGTGACTGCAGCCATGAGATTAAAAAACGCTTGTTCCTTGGAAGAAAAGTTGTGACCAACCTAGATAGCATATTGAAAAGCAGAGACATTACTTTGCCAACAAAGGTCCGTCTAGTCAAAGCTATTTTCCAGTGGTCATGTATGGGTGCGAGAGTTGGACTGTGAAGAAAGCTTAGCCCCAAAGAATTGATGCTTTTGAACTGTGGTGTTGGAGAAGACTCTTGAGAGTCCCTTGGACTGCAAGGAGATCCAACCAGTCCATTTTAAAGGAGATCAGCCCTGGGTGTTCTTTGGAGGGAATGATGCTGAAGGTGAAACTCCAGTACTTTAGCCACTTCATGCGAAGAGTTGACTCATTTGGCAAGACTCTGATGCTGGGAGGGATTGGGGGCAGGAGGAGAAGGGGATGAAAGAGGATGAGATGGCTGGATGGCATCACCAACTCAATGGATGTGAGTTTGAGTAAACTCAGGGAGATGATGATAGACAGGGAGGCCTGGCATGCTACAATTCATGGGGTCACAAAGAGTCAGACACAACTGAGTAACTGAACTGAACTGAACTGATACTGTCCTCTCATGATTATTCTTTTACAGATTTGTTCTGGCTATCCTCAAATATGTATTTTTCATCTGAAATTTGGAATACTCTTGTCAAAAATCATTTTGCTTTTCATTGCAAATTACATATTAACTTAGAAATAACATTTTTATCACATCAGGTCCTTATAAGCATGATTGTTGTTGTTATTCAGTCACTAAGCCATGATCCACTCTTTGTATCCCCAGGGACTGCAGCACACTAGGCTTTTCTGTCCTTCACTATCTCCCAGAGTTTGCTCAAACTCATGTCCATTGAGTCAGTGATGCCATCCAACCATCTTATACTCTGTCATCCCCTTTTCCTCCTGCCTTCAGTCTTTCTCAGCATCCGGGTCTTTTCCAGTGAGTTGGGTCTTTGCATCTGGTGGTCAAAGTAAGGGAGCTTCAGCTTCAGCATCAGTCCTTCCGGTGAATATTCAGCATTGATTTCCTTTAGGATTGACTGGTTTCATCTCTTTTTTTGTCCAAGGGTCTCTCAGGAATCTTCTTCAATACCATACTTTGAAAGCATCAATTCTATGGTGCTCAGTCATTCCAACTCTCACATCCATACATGACTACTGGGAAAACTATGGCTTTGACTAGATGGACTTCTGTCGGCAAAGTAATGTCTCTGCTTTTTAATATTCTGTCTAAGTTTGTCATAGCTTTTCTTCCAAGAAGCAAGCATCTTTTAATTTCATGCTGCAGTCACTGTCCACAGTGATTTTGGAACCCAAGAAAATAAAATCTGTCACTGCTTTCATTTTTTCCCCTTTTATTGGCCATGAAGTGATGGGGCAAGTTGCCATGATCTTAGCATTTTTGAATGCTGAGTTTTAAGCCAGCTTTTTCACTCTACTCTTTCACCTGCATGAAAAGTCTCTTTAGTTCTCTTCACTTTCTGCCATAAGGGTGGTGTCATCTGCATATCTGAGGTTATTGATATTTCTCTGGAAATTTTGATTACAGCTTGAGCTTTATGCAGCCTGGCATTGCACATGATATACTTTGCATATAAGTTAAATTAGCGGGGTGACAACATACAGCCTTGACATAATTCTTTCCCAACTTCAAACCAGTCTGTTATCCCATGTCCAGTTCTAACTGTTGCTTCCTGACCTGCATACAGGTTTCTCAGGAGGTAGATAAGGTGGTCTGGTATCCCCATTTCTAAGAATTTTCCAGTTTGTTGTGGTCCACACAATCAAAAGCTTTAGCATACTCAGTGAAGCAGAAGCAGATGTTTTTCTGGAATTGCCTTGCTTTTTCCATGAGCCAATGAATGTTGGCAATTTGTTCTCTGGTTCCTCTGCTTCTTTGAAACCAGGTTATACATGTGGATGTTCTCAGCTCATGTACTGTTGAAGCCTAGCTGAGGGATTTGGAACATGGTAGATCTATCATTAGTCAAGTCTTCTTTGTCTTTCAACAAGCTTAGGACTTTTCTTCATATAGGTAATAGCATAGTTCTCAGTTTTCCTTTAGTAATTCATACTTTTTATTGCTGTTTTAAGTAACATATTTTTCATCAGCATTTAGTTCTTCCTTGAGCACTGAAAAGCTATTTTTTGTGCTTACTATTGTAACTAGGCACCCTATTGAATTCTTTCTTAAAAGTATTTTTCAACTGATCCTCTTGAATTTTCCAGGTTAAAAGTATATACCATATACTAAAATAATTGCTTTGCTTCCTTTTTTAAAAAAAATTATACCACTTTTATTCCTTTTCTTGCTGAACTGCATTTCCTTGAATTTCTAGAGCAATGCCTAATAAATTTGTTCATGGTAGCTTCCTTTTCTTGTTTCCTACTCTCATGGAAATGCTTCTAGTGAAATTAACCATAACACTATATATATAAACTTAACCATATTGTTGTATATTTAAACTTATACTAAGAAACTTTCTATTAATTTTACTATAGTAAAACATTTCAGATGAGAAATGTATGTTATTTTTTTAAATACTTTGATAGTCTCAAATTTTCTTCTTTTGTCTACTAATGTAGTTCATTCTATTAAAATGTTTCCAGTAACAAATAATATTTTACTACTAGATTGTGGTACATTCTGCTTTTATTTTGTTGCTGAATTGTATTTTAAAGTAGGCAAGTAATATTTTGTTTATGACTTTGCAGTGAAATTCTGAGTAAATTGATTTGTAGTTTTCCATTTTTGTGCCATTTTGGTCAAGTTCCAGTGTCAAAATTATTCACATTCTCCAGACAGAGTTTGGAAGAATTATTTTACTTTTTATGGCTTAGGACAGTTTGCATAGTGTTGAAATTTTATTTGTCTCAATTATTTGACTGTGTTCTCCTCTGAATCCATTTGTTACATATTTTCTTTGAGGTAGAGTTTGGAAAAGTCAGTTTTTATAGAAAAGCTCTCATTTCATTCAGTTGTCTTACTTACATAGTGTCAAAGAAACTACCTGCTGTCATTGAGTTCCTTCACTATTGGAGGTCACTTCTCACACTCATTTCTCATTTTGTACTGGCTCCTGATTACCTAACTACATTACCTAGCATCGTTTATTTTATAGCCCTTTTAAAAAGACTGACTTCTTAAGTTCTTAAAAATATTTATTATTTACTCATTTACGTTTGGCTGCGCCGGGTCTTAGTTGCAGCATGTGAGATCTTCCTTGCAGAACACAGGTTTCTTTCTAATTGTGGCACACAGGCTCTTCAGAGGGCTCTGTAGTTTGTGGCACATGGGCTTAGTTGCCTCACAGCGGGGATCTTAGTTCCCCAACCAGGGGTTGAACCCATGACCCCTGCATTGGAAGGTGGACTCTTAACCACTGGACCAACAGGGAAGTCCCCCAATACTGGCTTTTAGACAGCGTTTTAATTAAGGTAAAAGCTGAGCTGATATAACAAAAGGCACCAAAGTACAGTAGCTTAAACCAGATAGAAGTTGAGTTCTCTGCTGTTCACACAGCAGTCCAGCTGTTCAGAGTGGTCAGAGATCTGTTCACAAAGCATCTCCTTAATGGTTCTGTTCTATTGCTTAGTATGCTGTGTGATACAGCACTGTGAAGAATGTGGTGACTCTTGGAGTCTTCCCATGTCATGCCAAAAAGCAAATAGTTCATTCTCTTAGAGGTTAGTATCACATACCTTCTAGATCTTTTTATAAATTCTTATTTTAGAGGGGTCATAGCTTTTGTTGTTGTGATTGCTTTGTTTTCCTGTTTGTATTTTATTTTCATGAGAGAATATTTATTTTCAGTGAAACGAAACAAAATGAAAACAAATATTTTCTTTGTTTCTGATGTAATTTTTTATATTATGTTTTGATGTTTTATTGGTCATTTTTCCTTTTTCCTCAGTATTTTCCTAAGGGATTTTGAAATTGGGACCTGATATTTACTGAGGAAGAGTGGGAAAGAGGGTCAAGAGAGTGAGATGGACAGTGGCAATGTGGATTTCATTCTATCATCAAGAGATAGGTCTGTCTGGTTCAAGAGAAATTCTGAATATGAAGTACCTTGTGGATGATGAACCACCCTGTGGTTCTCAAATTCGAGTTGAGTCAGAACACTAATGGGCTTATTATAAAAAGTTTCATCTTTCTGATTCAGTTGGTGTGTGGTGAGGCCCAAGGATTTGCATTTCTAAAAAGTTCCCAGGTGATTCTGGGAATGATGATATAAGAATCACATTTGGCAAACAGCTGGTTTAAAATTTTTCTATGACTGACCCAGATCAGCCACCACAATGTCAATGTCACTTGCCATGCTTTCAGCAGACTTCCTGCAAATATAGTATGTCTGTGTCTCTATGTTCAGTCCTTCTTGCACCTAAGCCCATGTATCACACTGAATCCAGAGATGCCACTGCAGACTGTCTACACACCTGAGCTTGCTTTTCCAAAGAAGGGAGTAGATTTTGGTTTCTTGGGATGGACCATCTCTCTTAAAGAACCCAAGTACTGCCTGAAATCCACAGAGGCGTGTGTTTATTTTCCTTTACTTGGCTCTATGTTTTAAGACATTGGGCAACCACTTTTTACCGCTTTGCTTCAGAGTTGTGTCTCTTCCAAGTTTCATCTGATTTGAAAGATTTTTTTAATTTTTTAAATTCCCTGTGTTATTTTCAACTGACTTCATTAAGGAGAGTGAGCCAGAAATACCTTTCCTAACAGGAGATGAAGTCCTAATATCTTGTCCCCAAGGCCTATTTAATTCCAAATATATGTTTAAACATTTCAATTATTTGCTTCTCCTAATGCAGTAGTCAGGGTAGGTTAGGGATACAAAGTAAAAAACATTCTCAAAAATCCTGGTGACTTGAAGCAACAAATTTTTTTTTTTCATTTACTTTACCTGGCCATTGTAGATTGACAGAAATCCAAGCTTCTGAAGCAGCTACATCTCAAATATCGCTGTTCACCATGTCAGATGGGAAAGCAGAAGTACACACTGATTCTTGAAGTTTCTGGCTCACGTCTCACTTAGCAGGAAAATCCCATGGCCACCACTGACTTCAGGTAGCTAATGAAATATAGTCTTATAGTATTCCCAAAGGGAACAGCTCTAGTGATTTTCACATGCAGATTTCCCTAAGGTAGAGCTTGGTTTCACAGCCTGGGTTTACTTACCTAAGGGTCTGGCTATATATCTGCTTTCATTCTGGAGTTTCTTTATCACTTCAGTATTTGCTTCCACATTCTCAAGAAGTCCCACACATTTCCACAGCTCTGTTTATCCCTCCTCCACCCAAACCAAAGGTGATAGGGCATGTATCCACATCTTTGAGTCTTATTCTTTTCTCAAACAAAATCCATTTCCAGAACTAAGTCCGAATGATTGTCATATGGTCATCAGGGTTGCTTTTAGAACTTGAAAATGGTTTTTCAGGTCTTCTGAGTTTTGCTGCTCCTTGGGCAACCTTAAGAGCATGTTCAATGAGATGGTCATAGTCTTGCTGGGTTACTTCTAGAAAGCTTGAATTTACATTAAAGTGAAAAACATTCTGAATTCAGAATTCTTGAAAATGACTGTATGGGTGGGTTGGGGGGGCAGTGGGACGAATGTGTGTAGGGTGATAAATTGTATTCCAAGTGTAAGATCTTGTCTGAAGGAGATCATTTAAGGGACCAGCTCATCAAGAAATGATTTATTGTGGGCAGGGCTCTCTGGGAGAGATTTGCCAGACTAGATCATAACCAGGAGATGCTTCAGTCAGATAAAATCAGTCCAGATTCCTCATCCTCCACTATTTAAAATACATTTTCCTCCTGGTTTTATTTTCCATTCACATTTAACTTTGTTACATGTAGGCTCTTGTGTTGCAAATACTCAGTAAACTTAAATATGATGTCTGTAAATCCCATTTCATATTCTGCACAAAACCCCTAATTCAAATGCCAGCTTCCCCTTAAAGTCTAGGATAAGTCCACTGTGGAGGTTCTGTGTGCTTGAGTTTATAAAGGGATGAAAATCAGGCCAATAAAGCTGTCAACACGTCTCTTAACTTAAGGCCAGTTCAGGAGCATAAATTAATCCTGACCTTGGGTATAGTAGTATTTCAGCTGAGACTAAAGGAGCTTCAAGTCAATGCATTTATGTATCTAAGCATTCTTGGCTATTAAAAAGTCAGTCCTGGGGACTGTTGGGGAAAAAAGCATCATGCCCACCCAGGGAGCTTACTGGAGGATGCAGGCCTCACAGTTCCAGAAATCCTGAAAGCAGCAGTGAAAATGCTGCTGTGCTTTTGATATCTTCCCCTGGGCTGTGAGGGCTTGTTTGGAGGCAGGAGAATGCCATGTAGCACCCCTGGGCCCTTACCAGTCACTGTGGACAGGAATCATAGCCTCAGTCTGACCTGTACTGCTGTCAGGACAAGTCTTTGAGCCAATATGGTAAAGCGTCTGCCTACAATGCAGGAGACCCAGGTTCGATCCCTGGGTTGGGAAGTTCCCCTGGAGAAGGAAATGGCAACCCACTCCAGTATTTTTGCATGAAAAATCCCATGGATGGAAGAGCCCGGTAGGCTACAGTCCATGGGGTCGCAAAGAGTCAGACATGACTGAGCGACTTCACTTCACCAATGATGCAGAAACTGTCTAAGGCTTCTGTTATGAATGGGAAATAAATTCAGAGTTTGCATAAAAACTTAACTTTGAGAATATTATCTGATAAATTGCTATATTTTCTAATAGAAAAGCCAAAGAAAGCTTTAGGAGGAAGAAAAATACTCCATTTTAGGATTTCAAGAGACAGTATTACATAGAGGTCATAACTATAGGCTCTGGAAGCAGACTGCCTGGGTTCATACCACAGCTGTGTTCTGTAATCTTGGGAAATGTACTTAACTCTCAGTGCTTGTTTTATCTGAAGAAGGAATGTCATAATCTTCAGTTCAGTTCAGTCTCTCAGTCTTGTCTACCTATTTGTGACCCCATGGACTGCAGCACTCCAGGCTTCCCAGTCCATCACCAACTCCCAGAGCTTGCTCAGACTCATGTCCACCGAGTTGGTGATGCCATCCAACCATCTCCTCCTCTGTCATCCCCTTCTCCTCCCGCCTTCAATCTTTCCCATCATGAGTCAGTTCTTCCATCACATCAGGTGGCCAAAGTATTAGAGCTTCACCTTCAACATCAGTCCTTCCGATGAATATTCGGGACTGATTTCCTTTAGGATTGACTGGTTTGATCTCCTTGCAGTACAAGGGACTCTCAAGAGTCTTCTCCAACACCACAGTTCGAAAGCATCAATTCTTCGGTGCTAAGCTCTCTTTATGGTCCAATTCTCGTATCCTTACATGACTACTGGAAAAACCATAGCTTTGACTATATGGACTTTTGTCATAATCTTACCTATCTCATAAAGCATTGTGAGAATTAAATGAGTTAATACATAGGAAATACTGAAGGCAGTGCCTGACAAAGAGTTTTAATACATGCTGGCCATTACTGCTATTATTATTACTGTTTCCCACATGCAGGCTGAGAAGCAGACTGATAATATGATTTACAGTTGGGCACTATTTAGAGTTTATTTTATTTAACCCTCTCAACAATACTATGACATCAATATTGTTTGTGTGTTCTTTTATCCTAGCTTATTTGTCTCAGTCACTCATCCAGTACATAATTATTGAGTGCCTATTATATACCAGGTATTTTTCTCAACGCTAAAAATAGAACAGTAAGGAAAACATGGGGGGGGAAAGTAGGCTCTGACTTCACAGAACTTTCATTCAAGGAAAGGAACACAGAGACAAATTAAAAAATAAACATATAAAATATAGAGTGTGTCAGATCATAATAAATTCTATGAAGAATAATTAAGCAGGGGAGATGAATTGGAAGTGTTAAAGGTGAAGGTGTCCAAGCAGACCTTGGTGAGCCCTCACTGGAAGGTAAGATTTGAAGAGAGACCCAAAGGGCGTGAGGGCATGAGCATGAACTGATCCCTGGTACTGGTGTCCCATGCAGTTCAGAAGTAAAGAATCTGCATGCTGATGCAGAAGACACAAGTTTGACCCCTGGGACAAGAAGATCCCTTGGAGGAGGAAATGGCAACCCACTCCTGTATTCTTGCCTGGAAAATCCCATGGATAGAGGAGCCTGGTGGGCTACAGTCTATGGGGTCACAAAGAGTCCAACAGAACTGAGCGACTGAGCATGCACTGGCATCCGAGCCAGACAAAGGCAGAAATCTAAAGGGACAGTGAGCTTAGAGTATTGAGAAAAACACCAAAGACATTGGTCCCAGCCTGAAATGAATGCAGTGATGTGTACATGATGGGGTGTATGGGGAGTGGCAGAATTTATATATATATATATCTTTGCAAGACTGTAAAGACTGATTTTGCTTTGCATGGCTAAAAAACCATTGCCTGTTTTTAAAGGGACTAGATTTGTTCTAAGATTCAAATATATTATGCAAAAAAGTTTCATTTTTCAATTATGAAACTGTCATTTTATATATTTTAATCTGGGTTTGGGAGTGTTTATTTAGTTCTTTTAGGCAGGAGGGTAAATGGAACCTCTTGCTTGTTCTTGGTTGGAAGCAGATGTTTGCCATTATGCTCTTGCCTTCTCTAATATTTCATTAAATACAGTCATACATTTCATACTCTTTTGTGTCCTGCTTCTTTCACTCAGCATGATGCTTCACAGATTCATCCATCCATGTTGTCATGTATCTCAGTAGTTTGTTCCTTATTAATGCTAAGTAAAGTTTAATTTTATGGATGCACCACAGTTTTTTAAAAATTACTTATTGTGAGTGACCAATATTTTAAAAGTTTCACTAAATTATATTTGACATTCAATAAGCTGCACATGATTAAATTAACACACTTAATAAGTTTTGACATATGCATATGCCTGTGAAATCATCATCACAATCAAGATAATAAATAGATCCATCACTCTAAAGATTTCCTCATACATCATTCTAATCTCTCCCTCTACCCCTCTTCATCCTCAGGCAACCATTGGTTAGCTTCCTGCATTTTCTAAAATCTTATAAAATGCAATCATACAATATGATTGTCTTTTTTGTTTGGCTTCTTTCATTCAGAATGAACACATATGTCCATTCAAAGCTTGTGCATGAACATTTGTGTCTGCTGTATCTGCAATAGCCCAAAACTGGAAGTAGCTCAAATGTCTAAGACCAAGTGAATGGATAAACCAATTATGGTATGTCCATATAATAGAATATTACTCAGCAATAAAAAGGAATGAACTCTTGAAACACCTCAAACTTGGATGAATCTCAAATAACTATGCTGAATGAAAGGGTTACTGTTACTTTTATGCTGTTATTTTTGTTATTTTCTAGGTCTCAGATGACTTCATATTGGATGTTTGGTTTAGTGTTTAATAATGAATGTATTGGCTTCTTATGTGAATACCTAAAATAAACTGGGTTTACTCTCCTTGAAAACTGTTCTACATTCTTTCTTAAATCAGATCCATCATTCCTTTCCATCACAGTAAGAGATCCTTTGATTTTAAGGAATGAACTCTTGAAAACACCCAAATGGTGAGGTTCCTTGCATCACTGCTATTTCTGAATTCTGGAAGTTTTGCTTTTGACTGTCTGACAGGCAAAATAATGTTTAGACAGGAAAGCTGAGATTTGTTGGGAAAGACCCCTGTATATAAGCAGATCCTAGAAAATATATCACCCAGATCACTAAAATATACCAGACAACTATTTGGCACCTGCCGTGTGCCAGGCCTTGTGCTAAGCCTTGGTGGCATTATGCTGTTCGGTTATAAGCACAGGCTCTGCAGTCAGACTGTCAGGGTTCTGTGAGATCCTGGTTCTAACAATTAGAAACTGTAGTATCTGGGACAATTTCACTGACCACGTCATTACCTCTCATGTCATTTTCTATAAATATGGATGGTTACAAAACCTGCCTTAGAAATAGTAATGAGGATCAGGAGAGATGCTACAGGGTGGTCCAGTGGTTAAGAATTTGCCAGCCAATGCAAGGGACACAGTTTTGATCCCTGCTCCTGGAAGATTCCACATGCCACGAGGCAACCAAGGCTGTGCATCATAATTACTGAGCCTGCGTTCTAGAGCCCACAGGATGCAACTACTGAAGCCCACACCCATAGACCTCATGCTCGGCAACAAGAGAAGAGAGAAACCCACACACCACAGCTAGAGAAAGCCCACGTGCAGCAATGAAGATCCAGTGCAACTGAAAATTAAAAATAAATAAATAAAATTTTTTTAAAAAGAAGAGATGCTATATATAAAGCACTTGTAGCAACCCTGAAACAATTTTGCATGAGCACTCAAAAACTTGGCTCTGGATATAAGCATTTGAGGCCCTTGTGTTGAATTCAAGGACCCCAGGTAATAGCAGTGGCCCTCCAGAAAGCCAGGGCCTGCCCGTGGTGGGTGTGCTCTGGGGCCAGAAGGTGGGGGCGGGCAGGCTTTGCAGAATGTCAGCATGAACTACAGTGGCACAGAAACAGCTCTGCACAGTGGGACACCTTGGAGCCGTATTGACCTGGGCCCTCATTACTTGCCCATCTTTTCATTTGACATTCGATTAAAATCATGGCAGGAAAGAACTGGAGGTTAGGGTATGTGTCAGTCCTTACTTCTCTATCATCACATTATACTAGCACCCTGGGACTAGGGCAATAGAAAGACAATTTTTATAAGACCAGTAAATAACCTTCGAGTAGATGAAGAATTATTACATAAGGAATGGTATATCGTTAATTATTCTCCATCTCTGCAAGGGACAGACAGTGGAAGCTGGTTTGGTGTTCTATAGGAGAGACAGAGTTGGCTAACGGGAAGAACTTCCTGACAAGGGAGTTCTTAAATGTTGTTATTAAGGATGGTGGAGCATACTGTTACTAGAAAGAAACCAGAATTAGCAGAGCAAGTTGCTTATGTGGAATGGGTAAGTCAGTCCTGGTTGGTTGCAGTGAACAAAGAAAGGTTCCTAGAAACCTGTGGATGCATGAAATGGACAATGGTGCTTGACAGATGCTTCCTGAGTGCTCACTCTGTGCTGGAAGGGCTGGGTGCTAGAGACACAGATCTGGACGGGAAACAGAATTTGCCCTTGGTTAGCTCAGAGTATGGGACCAAATGTCCCAGGGATCGAGGTGTCCTGCTGTGCGTGCAGGTTGGCTGAAGACTACAGAGAACCACAGGTGACTGACTACGTTTCCATATCACACCTTACACTCCTGATGGATGTGCCCCATGTCTGAGACCCTAAGAGGAGTCTGCTGCCTTGGCATGCCCAGCTGAACGAGGCAAATCTTCCTCGTCCCTGTGGAACAGGTGGCCATGAAGTGACTTCTCGCTGGTCAGCACCAGTCTCTGCCCTGTGGACCTATGGATTTCCATCACAACTACAGTCCTGTCCAGGCAAGTCCCTCACCCACTTCCACATCTCACAGTATGAGGCTAAGATTTCCCTCTTCCACCCTCTCATCCTTGTAAGAATGTAACAAGTCCTTCTTAGGACTTACCTAAGAAAGATTCATTAAAATGACTTTGCTATGGACAAACCACTTGGTTCTGAGAAAGCACAGTCCCAAAGACACCAGTCCCTGATCTTGCTGGGACAGTATAGTCCTTGTAAAAGCACAGCCTTAGGATGTAGGCCAAAGATCTACCAATTCCTAACTTAAAAACTGGGCCCACTTAGACAACTCTGCCAGGCATTAGCTTTTGTGTCTGTAAGGAAGTGAAATAAGATGGTATATGTTACAGAACCTGTCAAATAATACTAATAATATAAGATAATCATAGCAGTCAATAAATTGCAATTACGCTTGTATTATTATCATTCTATTAGCTAATCAAATGAGGCCCATGGAATCCTTCCTTCCATCTGATTAATTTGTGGCATCTGCTTACTCAGTCTTGGTGTGAGAGGTGTGACCAATTACCCTTAATTGGCATGGGACACAGGATCTCTTCTATCTGTATCCTCTGAAGTAAAAGTGAAAGTCGCTCAGTATTGTCCAACTCTTTGTGACCCCATGGACTGTCCATGGAATTCTCTAGGCCAGAATACTGGAGTGAGTAGCCTTTCCCTTCTCCAGGGGATCTTCCCCACCCAGGGATTGAGCCCAGGTCTCCTGCATCGCAGGCGGATTCTTTACCAGCTGAGCCACAAGGGAAGCCCGAGAACACTGAAGTGGGTAGCCTATCCCTTCTCCAGGGGATCTTCCCGACGCAGGAATCAAACTGGGGTCTCCTGCATTGCAGGCAGATTCTTTACTAACTGAGCTATCAGGGAAGCCTTGATACCTGTGTCCTCTAAAAACCAACAAAACAGGATGGTTTTGTGGACACACACCTCAGAGGCCCCTGAGATGTCTGTCTCTCCACGCCCCTAAACCCACAGAATGGTAGATCCATTGAGTGAGTAGAAAGAGAGAAAAAAATGTGTGGAGTCCCAGGGATGCCAATATTTATGGACAAATTTGGTAACAAAAAATATGGTTTCCTTGTGCTGTGTGTTTTGCTAGTGATATTTAGTGATTTTCATTTGTGCTTCAAACTCTCTATCAGAAATACTTCACACTAATAGCCCCTATATCTGTAGCTGTATGTATATGTATGTACACATTGTTGTTGTTTAGTCGCTCAGTCATGTCCAACTCTTTGCGGCCCCATGGACTGCAGCCCACCAGGCTTCTCTGTCCATGGAATTTCCCAGGCAAGAATACTGGAGTAGGTTGCTATTTCCTTCTCCAGGGGATCTTCCTGACCCAGGGATCGAACTAGCATCTCCTGCATTGCAAGCAGACTCTTTACCACTGAGCCACCAGGGAAGCCCCATATATATGTATAAGTGTGTGTGTGTGTGTATATATATACACACACACACATACTTTGACCATTTAGGGACGATTTGCATCTAGGAAATGAAACAGTGTTTAAAATTCCCAAATGTAACTTTTTTGGACTCCTATAGCAGAGTTCTCATCCATTCATGGTATTCTACAAGCCCTGCTGTGCCTAGTTGCAGTGTTTCCATTGCCCTCGGTATACACAGAAATTATCAGACAGACAGACTGATAGACACTCCCTGGGAATAGTCGGTTGGATTCCAGTACTTCTTCAAAGCCACTTTCACCTGCTGAGACATTTTCCCCTGCTTTCCCACTGGAGATGTAACCACAAGCTCCTCTATCCCTCCCCTTCCTGTGTGGCCCCTTCTCATCCCATCCTCACTCACACAAGCTTTTCAGTTCTGCAGCCATATATAGGGCTAGCCCTTCTTCTAGTCATTACTGTGTCCTCCTATTTCCCACAGTTCTTATCCTAGGACCCTAAATATTTGTCATGTGGGTAGGGCCTGGAAAATCAGGAATATGTTATCCAGGGATGTGTGTGTGTAGAGGGAGTGCGGAAGAGAGAAAGGGGTGTGATCAGTGGGGGCACAGTGCTGACCCAGGGAGCAGCAACAGATGCGGCGACATGGGGTGTTTTGTTCTCTATCCCACTGCGCCCTCCGGTAACATGTGGAACAAATGTCTCTTTTGGACCATGATGAGGTAGCATGGATAGGTCTGTAGCATCATTGCTTTTGGACTCTCAGCTGGTTTTATTTCCTATTGAACCTTTAATGGAAACGCATATACAGCAAGTCAAGGCCTGTCCCTTTCCCCTTTTTTCTTTTTTTTTTCTTTCCTTTTTTTTTATTTCTTCCAGGAGTGCTGATGATAAGGAAAGCGATGTCTAAATCTTCTTAATGGTGTTTATGCAAGCAGTTTTGCTTAGCTGTGGACTGCACTGCCCCCTCCCCAGCCCCCTCCCCTCCCATCGCCCTGCTAATATTTGCTGCTTCATTCCTTTCCCTGTTGGCTATTACTATGGACTACAGCAAATCTAAAACTAAATAATCCCCTTAGTGTCAAGTTTTCGGGGCTGAGCAAATAAATCTAACGAAATGCATTATCTAGGCGGAGGAGGCTGTTGTAAGGGGGAAAAGATGAAAGCTATTTTATTTTAAGGCAGAGAATAAACTGTCGATCGTTTGGGGCTCAATTGTAATTTTAAGTATTGTTATTTTATATTACTTAACTATTGTACATGCCCTTTTTTGATTGTAATTAAAAATGCTGCAAAAGTTCTAAAGGCCAGAATTAAAGGGAGGAAGAGGGCATGAGGAACTGGTGAGGGAGTTTATGCAAATTCTTTGCAGTCCAGATAGTTTCAATATTTTGATGAGGCCAGGGGTGCTGGAAATAAACAATAGCTTTCTCTTTCCTTCTCTTCTGTACCCTCTCCCATCTCTGACAGGGATGGAGCAAGATCAAAGATACTGGCACAACAGAGAAATGGGAGGTTTTATTTACTCAGGAAAAGAAATCCCAGTCTCTACATTGTCTGCAGGTGAAGCAGTTTTTCATGCAGAAAGAAAAGAGGCATTTCATCCCCTGCCTACCTGTGTTGTGCCAGCTTCAGGGTCTAGAAAGGCTGTGTGTGAAGCTCTGGCTAAGTTCTTCTCTACCAGGTCACTCCTGGTTCTTTCTCCTGTTGACTTTTACCAGCTTGGCTTTTTTTTTTTAAAAAAATATCTCCAGAGAGGACTAGTTCAGTGAAGCTTGGTCTTCACAACTCTAGAACCAGAGTTGTACCCTAGATGGGTGGAAATAATCACCAAATGTCCTCTATTTATTTGTTCATGTATTCGTCCATTTACTTATTCATTCATTCTTCAAAAAAATGATAGAGTATTAACCTCTTTTCAGGCATTATTCTGGGCAAAGGGATTATATAACAATGAATAAAACAAAATTCATGTCCTCCTGGAGAGGGGAGACAGATAGTGAACAAGAACAAATAGATAAATATAGAGATTATTAGGACTTCCCAGGTGACCCAGTGGTGAGGAATTTGCCTGCCAATGCAGAAGACGCGGGTTCTATCCCTGGGTCAGGACAATCCCAGGAGGAAACGGCAACCTACTCCAGTATTCTTGTCTGGAAAATTCTATGGACAGAGGAGGCTGGTGGGCTACAGTCTATGGGGTTGCAAAGAGTCAGACACGACTGAGGGACTGAGCACACACAAGAGTTTGTCAAGTGGTGACAAGCATTACGTTGAACAATTAGGTAGAATAAGCGTGATAGGAAGAAACAGAGGTCAGAAAGGCCTCTCGATCTCATTCTTTCATCCATTCATTCAACAAATGCTAATTGAGCACCTAGTAGAACCAAGGTGGGTGCAAGAGTGGTCAAATTAGATGAATTAAGCTTCTATTCGACTACAGAAAATATCGATAAGAAATACAAGCAAAGTAAAACTTAAAGTCTAAAGAAAAAGGGGATGGGGTTTTGGGGAAATTAAAATTTTCACCAGTGTGACATTTGAGCAGAAACCTCAAGCAAGTGAGAAAGTACACTACATGAATACCTGGGAGGAGAATGTTACAACCCAAGAGAACATCCATTCAAAGGCCCCAAGGTGGAGCCTGAGCTTGGCATGTTGGAAGAACAGAGTCCAGATTAAGTGAAGGCAAGGGAATGGCACTAACATGGCATTGGGCAAAGTGGGGCTCCCCAACCTCCATCCTCCCAGGGCCTCTGCGCCTTCTTCTGTCCTTGCAGTCATTGCTGTTTGTCCCTGATTGTTGGCACATTTGTCTCCTACATCACAAAGAGAGATATCTTTTTATCTTCTGTATCCTCAGCTCTTGGCACAACTACATAAATATGTAACGAGGACACCCAGCCTTTTTCCTGACTTCAAAATTTTAATATATTATTATTACAAGAAAAATTGTTCTCTACAACCTACCTAAAAATTCCTCTCTACAGTGATACTTCAGAGAAGGCAATGGCACCCCACTCCAGTCCTCTTGCCTGGGGAATCTCATGGATGGAGGAGCCTGGTGGGCTCCAGTCCATGGGGTCGCTAACAGTCGGACACCACTGAGCGACTTCACTTTCACTTTTCACTTTCATGCATTGGAGAAGGAAATGGCAACACACTCCAGTGTTCTTGCCTGGAGAATCCCAGGGACGGGGGAGCCTCATGGGCTGCCGTCTATGGGGTCACACAAGAGTTGGACAAGACTGAAGTGACTTAGCAGTAGCACAGTGATACTTCAGTTTGAACCTCCTTCACCCTTGAGAAAGAAACCTGGTAAAAGAGAATTACTGACTTCCTGCTGCAAAGGAGAATATAACCACACAAGCAATCCTGAAATAGTATCTTATTAGGAAGACTGGGTGCACAATATTTATTGCTTATTGAGAAATAAGCTGAGAAATTCTTAGGCTGGGATATCAGGAGAGGGTGAGACTCTGGGTTTGTTGTTCTCTTAAGAGTTGATGCAAGCAGTCACAAGACATTCTGCAGTCATAATGGCATAAATGATGGGAGTGGTTTTCATGGTTCTCCTCACTACTTTTACAGGGTACACACATGCACGCTAAATCACTTTAGCTGTATCTGACTCTTTGCGGCCCTATGGACCATAGCCTGCCAGGCTCCTCTGTCCATGGGATTCTCCAAGCATGAATACTGGAGGGGGTTACCATGCCTTCCTGCAGGGGATCTTCCCAACCCAGAGATCAAACCCACATCTCTTATGTCTCTTGCACTGGCAAGTGGGTTCTTTACCACTAGCACCACCTGGGAACAGGGTAAAGTGAAAATGAAAGTCGCTCAGTGATGTCAAACTCTTTGTGACCCCATGACCTATACAGTCCATGGGATTCTCCAGGCCAGAATACTGGAGAGGTGGCCGTTCCTTTCTCCAGAGGATCTTCCCAGCCCAGGGATCTAACACAGGTCTCCAAGTGACCCCCAGTTACTTTAGTTTTTTGCTATCATCTCTGTTTACTATCCCATTAGATAAGGCCATTATAAGCCTTGTAGAGAACTTGCAGAAGTTCTCTCCAACATCTGGGTACAGAATTCTGAGATGGACAGGGCCCAGGTAGAAATATCCTGATCTGAATTTCTTATATGATGACAAGGCCACTCTAAGATTTCTGGGAGATTTACATAGGTTGTTGGGTCCAACAGAGATGCACACAACGGCCTCTGACAATTTTCCATGAGAAAGGTTGTATTCTGCAAACGAGACAAAGAAGAATGAGGCATAGAGAAAAAGACTTCTTTTTTGTTCTGAAATCATTTTAGATATAAAAAGAAGTTACAAAACCAGCTCGGAGTGTCCAATTATATCCTGTACTCAGCCTAATGTTTACAATTTATGTAACCATTGCACAGTTATCAAAACTAGGAATTCACATTGGTACAACAATGTTAACTAAACTACAGACATCATTTGAAGATAATTTCTTTTTAAGGTAGACTCTGGCTTTTCTCTGAAAGTGTGAGACTCTGGCAACAGGAAAACCCAGCAACCTAATAAAGTTCTATCAGCAAATATTGCTTCATAGCAAACTACTGGAAATGTAGGTCCTTAAAAAAACAGTTGCATATTGTTACATCCTATGATTCTGTGTGTAAGAAATTTGGGCAGGATATAAAGGGAATAGCTTATCTCTGCTTCGTGATTTCTGGGCCCCCAGCTGGAAGTATCAAATGGCACAGGGGTGAAGCAACTGAGGACTGACTGTGCGTCAGCTTCTCTGTTTTCACAATGCCTTCCCACATAGCTAGCTTGGGCTTCCTCATAATGTGGTAGACTTGGGCTAGCTGAGCTTCTTTCTTGGTGGCTCAGAGTAAAAAATTAGGAAGCAGAAACTGACAGTCCTCTTAAAAGCTGGGACTGATACTGGAGTTTCATCACTTTGACCATACTCTGTAGGTCAAAACAGATACAGGTGAGCCCAGATTCAAGAGGCATGCACACATGTATCCCCATAATCAGAGGATGGTGAATTTGCTGTCAGTTCTATTTTGCTGTGGGAAACCACTGTAGCAGTTAATTTCACATTTTGCAGAGGGACAAATTATCTTAGAAGATTCCCTTTGTTCTATGAGTCCCTTGACTCCTTATTTTGGGGGAAGAAATCTAATAATGTCTTTCTTTCTCTACATGGTTTAGCAAAGTCTATCCCATCACTTGATATCCAGAGCTCTGAAGAAGGACCACACAAACCTATGCTAACCAAGGGCTGTCTGGGAAGTCAGCTTCAGTTCTAAAGCAGACTGGAATGGATGGTGGTGATTCTGGTCAAAGTTTAAGGGCAGAAAAATACAGCAAGATCCCTAGAGGGGAAGTTATTGTGAGGAAGGGACATCTGGACTAGTGACCCAGGCCACCCAGGAGACTACAAGGTCAAGTAGTTTCCTTAAAGGCCACACCATGAAGCAAGAGTCATGAAGTTTCAGAATGCCAACCCCAGTAATATTCTATCAAGAGCAAACTGTGTGTGTCATTACTCAGAGACTCTGAAGATCACTTCCCTAGCAAATAACATTCTGTAAATTAAGAATCAATACCACAGTAGCTCTAGTCTTTATACTGTGATTCCCAATATGAACTGAGCCCCTAAGAAATAACCCAGTAACACTATAAAATCCTAGAAAGGCTTATCCTACTAAATTATCCTTGCTGCCCTTCCAGTCTCACTCTCTCAGCTTCCTTGAACTTGAAAACAATCACCATTCATTATTTCTAGTAAAGTGGGCCTGGGAATATGAATGTTATTCTTTTTTGTGGGATGGGGGCCACACTGCATGGCATGGGGGATCTTAGTTCTCAGACCAGGGATCAAACACATGCCCCTGAAGTGGAAGGGCAGAGTCCATATAAATATGCATTCTTTTTCATGTTCTTTTCCATTATGGTTTATCACAGGATATTGAATGTAGTTCCTTGTGCTACACTGTTAGACCCTGTTGTTTATTCATCCTGTATGGGATAGTTTGCACCTGTTAATCCCAAACTCCCAATCCACCCCTCCCTTTCCTTACCTCCCCCTTGGCATCCACAAGTATGTTCTCTATGTCTGTGAATCTGTTTCTGTTTCCTAGATAAGTTCGTTTGTGTCATATTTTGTGTCAGATTCCACATACAAGCGATGTCATATGGGATTTGTCTTTCTCTTTCTGACTTACTTCACTTAGTGTGATAATCTCTAGGTCCACCCATGTTGTTTAAAATGGCATTATTTCACTGTCCTTTATGGCTGAGTAGTATCCCATATATTTATATATACCATGTCTTCTTTATCCATTTATCTGTCAATGGATATTAAATTGTTTCCATCTCTTGGCTATTGTGAATCGTGTTGCCACAAACAGGGGTGTATGTATCTTTTTGAATTATAGTTTTGTCTGGGTATATCCCCAGGAATGGGATTGCTGAATCATATGGTAATTCTATTTTTAGTTTTTTGAGGAACCTCCTCCTTTTCTTAGTGGCTGCACCAATAATTTTATATCTTAAAGATTCCAGATATGTTGAGTTAAATTATATGCATTTAATATATATTGGGGCTTCCCTGGTGGCTCAGAGGGTAAAGCATCTGCCTGCAATGCAGGAGTCCTGGGTTCAATCCCTGGGTCAGGAAGATCCCCTGGAGAAGGAAATGGCAACCCACTCCAGTACTCTTGCCTGGAAAATCCCATGGACAGAGAAGCCTGGTAGACTACAGTCCATGGAATCGCAAAGAGTCAGACACAACTGAGTGACTTCACTTTCACTTTCAATATATATTGACTTAACCTGATGGCTCAGTGGGTAAAGAATCTTCCTGCAATGCAGGAGACACAGGAGACTCAGTTTTGATCCCTGAATCAGGAAGATCCCCTGAAAGAGGAAATGGCAACACACTCCAGTATTCTTGCCTGGAAAATTCCATGGACAGAGGAGCCTGGCAGACTACAGTCCATGGGGTCACAAGGAGTCAGATACGACTGAGCACAATTTATATATTTATATATAGATATAATAGACATAATTGTACCAGTTTCTTTCTAGCTTCCTTTAAAAATATAACTTTTAGAAAATTTAAAATTATATATGAAAATTAATCCTCATATGTATGGTCAAAAATGATCTTTGAGAAGGCTTCCAAAGTTATACAATGGGGAAAGGACTGTCTCTTCAACAAATGGTGCTGGGAAAACTGGATATCCATATTAAAAAAAATAATAATAAAAGAATGAAGTAGGACCATATGTTATACCACATCCAAAAATTAATTCAATATGGATTAAAGGCCTAAACAAAAGACCTGAAACTATAAAACCCCTAGAAGAAAACACAGGAAGAAAGCTTAATGACATTGGACTTACCAATGATTTCTTGGATATGATACCAAAAGTGCAAGCAACAGATGCAAAAACAGACAAATGCAACCACATCGAGCTCAAAAATTTCTACACAGCAAAGGAAGAAACAGAGTGAAAAGGCAGCCTATGGAATCAGAGAAAAATAAGCAAATCATGTATCTGATAAAGGGTTAATGATCTGGAATATATAAAGAAATCAACAGCCACAAAGCAAACAGTCCAGTTAAGAAATGGACAAAATATTTGAATAGACTTTTCTGTGGAAAAGATATGCAAACGGTTTACACACAGATGAAGAGACACTCACTTTTCCCAATCATCAGAGAAATACAAATGCAAACCACAATGAAATACCTCCTCACACTTGTTAGGACAGCTACTGTCCAAAAAAATTTATAAAATAGCAAATATTGAAAATGATGTGGAGAAATTGGAACCCTTTTGTACTGTGGGTGGGAGTGTAAAATAGTAAAGTCACTTGAAAAACAATATGGAAGTTTCTTAGAAAGCTGAAAGTAGAATTATCTTGTGATCCAGCAATCCTACTGCTGGATATATATCCCAAAGAATTGAAAGCAGGATCTTGGAGACATATTTGCGTACTCATGTCCATCACAGCATTACTCACAACAGCCATGATGTGGGAAAACCTAAATGTCCAGCAATGGATGAATGGATTTTGAAAATGTGGTCTATACATAAAATGAAATATTACACATCCTTTAAAAAGGAAGAAAGTCTTATCATGAGATACCACATGCATAAACCTCAAGGATATTATTCAAAGTTAAATAAACTGGTCACCAAAGAACAAATCCTGTATGATTCTACTCATAGGAAGTGTCTCAAAGTCAAAATCAAAGAAACTGACAGTAGAAAAGAATGTGCTAAAGACTGGAAGAGGGGAAAGGAGAATTAATGAGTATAGGTTTCAGTTTTTCAAGATGAAAAATTCTGGAGATCTGCTGTATAAGAAGGTGCATATAGCTTACCGTACTATACACTTAAAATGATGAAGACAGTAAATTTTATGTTCGTGTTTTAACCAAAAAAACACGTATGGCTCACATTGTTTTCTCCCATTTCTATGAGACCACACTGCTGCAAATAGCTACTGCCTGTCAGTCAGAACTGGCATACAGGATGAAAGCTATTGGCCATGGCAGCCTTGAGCAGGGGTACCCTGTTTTCCCGGATATGGAACTAAATTGAGAGTTTCCACTTGACTTTTTAAAGCATTTTTTATTAGAACAATTGGGTACAAGGCATTTTTAAAATCTAAAACTGAAGGATAATAACTTTACAGTAAATAACTTCGTATTTGGAGATCAAATCGTAGATTGTGGCGACAACACAAAGGACTTTAAGGTTCATTAACCAGAGACATCAGACTTTATTGACTAGAGACCTTGGGCCCAGGCAATGAGAAGTCTTCCTAAAGTCACAAAGGGCTCTGAGGACGCAGAATCCCCACTCTTACTTTTCCCACTGCAACTCCAGCAATGCCTCATTGTCCTGCCTCTTTCTAATTCCTCGGATAACTTACAGACAGTCATCAGGTGGTTTTGTAACACACTGTGCTTTTCTTAACTTAGAGCCAGAGCCCTTCCCATGGTCCTTTCTTAATCATCCTGTAGCCCTTTCATTCTCTGAATCCTTCCAAGGAACCCAAGAACAGATGTAGTTTATTTTTCTACCATTGCTTTATCTTCCCGCCTCCCTGGTCATAATAAAAGAAAGAAATTAATAGAGATCTGTTCCTTTACAGGTTCAGAACATGGGACTATGGGACTATAATGGGACAACATGGGACTATAATGTTTTCCCGTTAAACATTTTCCCTGAGAGTAAACCATCTTAAATGGAAGAAAGCGCACGTCTCTTTCCTTAACTTTTTTCCCTTCTATTAGGATAATTTTCTACCCATGGAAATTAATGACCAACTGCAGTGTTTCGCTCCCTTAGCAACGACTTCCTCAGAAACTTTCTTCAAGCACAAACTTCTTTCTATTAAAGGGACTGTGTCCACTTCTAGCAAAGACAACTTTTTATAGTAACATTTTAAACAAGTTAGAACAAGTTTGGAATTAGTTTTTTAGATGTGGGTTGTTTTTTTGTAACTGGTTTCATCTTATTTATTTTGTCAGGACTTGGAAACCTGAAGATCCATATTCCTTAGAAGAATAGACATTTTTTCCCCACCTTGTTTCCCTCTGGACTAATTATCTAGGAGGGTCCCTTCTGTGCCAAACAAGGCTTGGCAGCAGACACTTGTGACACTGTCAGCTGGGGCTCAGAAATGGAGTTAGGAGTAAGGGGCAAATTTTTTTTTTTTTTCAGGGAACAAAGCTTTAGGTATTTTTTAAGATGCTGATTTAGTGGGTTATTGAAAATGCTGCCCACATAGCCTTTTAACCCTCAAAGATATCAGATAACTTTTTTCTTGCAGTGAGATGAAGTGGCTGTCATTATCTCCGAAGGTCTGTATCATATTGGAATCTGTCAGTGCAGGTCAGGGAGTCCGCAGTGCTCTGGGCCCAGCTCGGGGACTGAATTACATTTCCCCGGCACAATGGCTGCAGAATGGGTGGGTGCTTTGTCATTTAAACTGCATAAAGAGGCAGAAATTGATTTTTATTGTGGATCTTCATATCTAATAAAGCTCCAAGGGGCTCTTTTCTTCTCCGATTGAATAGCCATTGAATGCTTTCAATCTAGTTCTGTGTTTCATGCCTAAACTGAATAGCAGGAAGGCAGAAAATAGATGGGGGAAAAGAGGCCAAGTCACTTTCCAGATTGAAAAGGATATGGCAGAGAAATAAATAAAAAAAATAAAATAAAATAAGACTATTTGGAAAAGCATTTAAGTGGAAAGGGGAACTTTCTTGATGCTCTGGGGGGAAAATTGCTTTTTGAGGTGTGTATGTTCATGTGTGTGTGTGTGTGTGTGTGTGTGTCTGCATACACACACACATATGTGCAAATCCACTTATAGGGGTGTGTGGGCAATTGGAGTACTTTCTGTGTACCTGTAAAAACCTATTTATAGTCAACTGAACCAGAGCTAAAGTGCTAACCACAATTTACCTCTTAAAGTCCACACTGCCTGTCTCCAGGCCCCCAGCCCAAAGAAACCTCAGCCAGAACAGGCTCCCAATATGGAGGCTCAGCTCAGGGGAGGAGGAATGTGCTATTTCTCACTTCTGTGGAAGACGCCCCACTCCAGATTCTTGTCTGCTGCATGCAGAAGTCAGGTAATCTCTCAATCTAATAATCCACTTCCATCTGCTGAATCCTGACTTCCCTCCTTGAAAAGGGCTTTCTAGGGCCCTCAGTCATTAAAGCTTTTGAATTGTCACCTTAGTCAATCTTAGCAGCCTGCATCTTAAGAGCTCTGTGAGTATTTGTGCTTTCCACCGTGAATCTCTGTGTCTAGCTAAATAAAAGTGTACTCAATGCCTTCTCTATACACAAGTCTGCACTAACAATACTATCCTCTTTGCTGTGGATATCCAACTTTTGATGTTTGCCTCCTAGGACCCATTCTACCTTCTTTTAGCAAGAGCCCCCCAGTGTTCATTCAGGGATCTGCCTCTCCTCTCTCAGGCCAGTGATCTGAATGTGATCCATTCCATCTCCAAGCTTAAGAAAAATAGCCAGTTATTTTCCCCAGTCACTTTGACTAGCCAGGAAGAAGACAAGTGACCTAAACTTATATAATCAGAATAATATATGTGCAGGAAGGATTAAAAGAAGAGACTCCTTTTTTTTTTCCAAAACTGGAACCTGGGATACTGGCAGGCTGGAATGCTGCAACCAAGCTGACCCCATGAGGTTAGAAAGCCTCACTGAGAATCGAACCACCACACGGAGGAGAGCAGAGCTCAGCTGAGAGTGGAGCAAAATCAGGAACCTCTGGACCCAGCTGTACTTGAAGCTAACATATCTCTACACTTTCTACTTTAAAGAGCTGATATGTTTCATTTGTACCCATTTGTGTTTAGACCGGCTTTTATCCCTTGCAAACAAAAAAAGACTATACTTATTAACTCAGTTCAGTTCAGTTCAGTCGCTCAGTCGTGTCCAACTCTTTGCGACCCCATGAACTGCAGCACACCAGGCCTCCCTGTTCATCACCAACCCCCGGAGTTCACTCAAACTCCCGTCCATTGAGTCAGTGATGCCATCCAGCCATCTCATCCTCTGTCGTCCCCTTCTCCTCCTGTCCCCACTCCCTCCCAGCATCAGAGTCTTTGCCAATAAGTCAACTCTTCACATGAGGTGACCAAAGTACTGGAGTTTCAGCTATAGAATCATTCCTTAAAAAGAACACCCAGGACTGATCTCCATTAGAATGGACTGGTTGGATCTCCTTGCAGTCCAAGTGACTCTCAAGAGTCTTCTTCAACACCACAGTTCAAAAGTATCAATTCTTCAGTGCTCAGCTTTCTTCATAGTCCAACTCTCACATCCATGCATGACTACTGGAAAAACCATAGCATTGACTAGACAGATGATTTTTGGCACAGTACTATCTCTGCTTTTGAATATGCTATCTAGGTTGGTCATAACTTTCCTTCCAAGGAGTAAGCGTCTTTTAATTTCATGGCTACAATTGCCATCTGCAGTGATTTTGGAGCCCAAAAAATAAAGTCTGACACTGTTTTCACTGTTTCCCCATCTATTTCCCATGAAGTGATGGGACCAGATGCCGTGATCTTCGTTTTCTGAATGTTGAGCTTTAAGCCAACTTTTTCACTCTCCTCTTTCACTTTCATCAAGAGGCTTTTTAGTTCCACTTCACTTTCTGCCATAAGGGTGGTGTCATCTGCATATCTGAGGTTATTGATATTTCTTCCAGCTATCTTGATTCCAGCTTGTGCTTCTTCCAGCCCAGCGTTCCTCATGATGTACTCTGCATAGAAATTAAATAAGCAGGGTGACAATATACAGCCTTGACGTACTCCTTTCCCTATTTGGAACCAGTCTGTTGTTCCATGTCCTCTTCTAACTGTTGCTTCCTGACCTGAATATAGGTTTCTCAAGAGGCAGGTCAGGTGGTCTGGTATTCCCATCTCTTTCAGAATTTTCCACAGTTTCTTGTGATCCACACAGTCAAAGGCTCTGGCATAGTCAATAAAGCAGAAATAGATGTTTCTCTGGAACTCTCTTGCTTTTTCCATGATCCAGCAGATGTTGGCAATTTGATCTCTGGTTCCTCTGCCTTTTCTAAATCCAGCTTGAACATCTGGAAGTTCACAGTTCATGTATTGCTGAAGCCTGGCTTGGAGAATTTTGAGCATTACTTTACTAGCGTGTGAGATGAGTGCAATTGTGCGGTAGTTTGAGCATTCTTTGGCATTGCCTTTCTTTGGGATTGGAATGAAAATTGACCTTTTCCAGTCCTGTGGCCAATGCTGAGTTTTCCAAATGTGCTGGCATATTGAGTGCAGCACTTTCACAGCATCATCTTTCAGTATTTGAAATAGCTCTACTGGAATGCCATCACCTCCACTGGCTTTGTTCATAGTAATGCTTTCTAAGCCCCACTTGACTTCACATTCCAGGATGTCTGGCTCTAGATGAGTGATCACACCATCGTGATTTTCCAGGTCGTAAAGATCTTTTTTGTACAGCTTTTCTGTGTATTCTTGCCACCTCTTCTTAATATCTTCTGCTTCTGTTAGGTCCATACCATTTCTGTCCTTTATTGAGCCTATCTTTGCATGAAATGTTCCCTTGGTATCTCTGATTTTCTTGAAGAGATCTCTAGTCTTTCCCATTCTGTTGTTTTCCTCTATTTGTTTGCATTGATCGCTGAAGAAGGCTTTCTTATCTCTTCTTGCTATTCTTTGGAACTCTGCATTCAAATGGGTATATCTTTCCTTTTCTCCTTTGCTTTTCGCTTCTCTTTTCACAGCTATTTGTAAGGCCTCCCAAGATAACCGTTTTGCTTTTTTGCATTTCTTTTCCATGGGGATGATCTTGATCCCTGTTTCCTGTACAATGTCACAAACCTCAGTCCATAGTTCATCAAGCACTCTATCTATCAGATCTAGTCTCTTAAATCTATTTCTCACTTCCACTGTATAATCAGAAGGGTTTTGATTTAGGTCATACCTATGCACTAGGTAACTACTATTTGTAGAAAGTTTCTAGGATTCAGTTTATAAAATCCTTTTCACATGCATAATCCCAATTAATGTAATCATGTAAATATCTTCATGAGGTAGGATCTTTATACACATAAGCCTCCAAAAAGTCTGTTTTCAGATAAAATGCCACATTTCAGAAATTACAATATTGAGATCTAGAACAGGCTGAGTGACATCCCAGTTTGGAGCATCAGAAAGTAACAAAAATCATTGTTTATAAAGTCAGACTTAGTTCCCTCAGTTCTGGCCCTGCTTTTATGAGCTCTATCTTAGATGGGCATGCTCACCCACCTAGGGCCTAAGTCGGAACATCAAGAGTGAACAAAGATTCCTTCTTCTGCAGCATCTCTCAGATTCAAAGGGTAACCAAGTCCCTATGTTCTACCTCTTTAACAGGTCTGGATTCTGCCCCACCTTCCATTTTCACCATCACATAGATGCTTTCCTCCTGCTCAGATTCCATGATGACCTGTGAACCCCTGTTCTCTCTCCACCTCACTCCCCTCTGCTCAATTCTTTTTACAGCTTTTGGAGAAAGGTTTCTGTAACTGAACCTTAGTCTGGTGACTCCTGCACTTGAAATCCTTCCTTGACATTTATCTAAAACATAAAACACATTCCTTGGCTCAATGTTTTCTATTTTGCCTACTTTCATATCATGATCCAGCACACACACACAGTCATTTTATTCAATATTCCATATAATATTTCTTCCTACATGAAATATTCCCTGATATTTTTCATTCTATTCTGTTCCACTCTGCTCCAGTCTACATTTCCCTTTAAAATGTTGTTCATGACCCTCTCAATCAGAGGTTCTTAACATAGGGTCAAAAGATACTTTCATGGGGGCTGTGAATATAATTCTGGGGAGTCATAAATTTTAAGAGGAAAACTTACATCTTCATTTCACCAGCTGAAACTGAAATGTAATGTTTCCTTCTGTTATTAATGTAGGCAACAAACTACAGTCATATTAGCCATACCTGGAAATCAATGACTCAGAGCCCTCACAGATAGATCTAGAGCACTGAATATATCTTGAAATAGTGCTTATGCTTATCCATATTTTTAAAATTACACTCCAGTCTTCCCAGAAAGTTCTTCCCTCCCCTCTGTACCTATTATGTTTCCCCTTGGCCATGCCCTTCCCCATCCTCTCTGTTCAGTGTATTTCTGGACTGTGACAGATCTGTAGGCATCATTCTCAAACTCACACACAAATACATAATGAAATTCATATATGTACTAGTTTTGAGCCTATCGCCATATACACTCACTTGTAGCACTTTGCCACATACGCTCACTTTTTTTGTTTTCCAAATTCACACACATTCCACGGTCACACACCTGCTTATAAGTATACGCATACACAAACATACCTGTTGCAGGAAGGGGGACCCCCTCCAGGGCCCAAAAGTGGGCTTTTGTCTAACACTCAGAAAAGAAATGTCCGAGGAGACACATGAGCTGACAAAGCAAGAGACTATTGGGAAGGGGTGCCCCGGCGGAGAGACGCAGTGTATGCCTGGCCAAGGTGGGTGGTTTCAGTCAGGTGCTTCCCCTAACATACCCATACCTACAGTTTTCTACATGTGCTTCAGAGAAAGAAGCCTCACCTAGTCTCTTCTCATTGACATACTCAGGGACTTGGGGCCTTCCCAAAGCCATTTGAAGCCAAATCTGGCCTCTGGATCCCAACACCAAATTAAATCTCAGAAATGGAGTTTAAAGCTCAACATTCAGAAAACTAAGATCATGGCATCTGGTCCCATCACTTCATGGGAAATAGATGGGGAAACAGTAGAAACAGTGTCAGACTTTATTTTGGGGGGCTCCAAAATCACTGCAGATGCTGATTGCAGCCAGGAAATTAAAAGATGCTTACTCCTTGGAAGGAAAGTTATGACCAACCTAGATAGCATATTCAAAAGCAGAGACATTACTTTGCCAACAAAGGTCCGTCTAGTCAATGCTATGGTTTTTCCAGTGGTCATGTATGGATGTGAGAGTTGGACTGTGAAGAAAGCTGAGCACCGAAGAATTGATGCTTTTGAACTGTGGTGTTGGAGAAGACTCTTGAGAGTCCCTTGGACTGCGAGGAGATACAACCAGTCCACCCTAAAGAAGACCAGTCCTGGGTGTTCATTGGAAGGAATGATGCTGAGGCTGAAACTCCAATATTTTGGCCACCTCATGTGAAGAGTTGATTCATTGGAAAAGACCCTGATGCTGGGAGGGATTGGGGCAGGAGGAGAAGGGGACGGCAGAGGATGAGATGGCTGGATGGCATCACCAACTCGATGCACATGAGTTTGGGTGAACTCTGGGAGTTGGTGATGGACAGGGAGGCCTGGCATGCTGTGATTCATGGGGTCACAAAGAGTTGGACACAACCGAGCAACTGAACTGAACTGAACTGAAAAAAGAATAACTTTATTGCTTTGCCAGACAAAGAGGGCTGCAGCCAGCTAATGCACTCAAAACTGTGTGTCCCAAACTGGAGGTGGTAGTGAGGAGTTTTATAGTAATGATTCAAAGAAGCCATGATCAGCTCGTGGGCTTTCTTCTGATTGGTTGGTAATGAGGTGAATGGGAGTCAGCATCATCAATGTTCTGGTTCCAACCAGTCTGAGGTCTACGTGCTTGTAAGCAGTGTACCAATACTTTCTCCCAGCTGATGGGGCATTTCAGTATCTGCAAAACAGTTCAAAGAAATTGTTATGTATATCCCTTGAGGGGGAACCAGGACCCTATCCCAAGGCTACACTATTGTTTCTTTTGACTATTCTTCTCTTGTCTCCATATCCTCTTCTTTCCTTAGTTAGCAACTATTTGAACTTGCTCATTGGAACTCAGGGAAGATCATAGAGGATGAATGAAGCCTATTTCCTATAATTAAGAAATAGCAGACAAAGAAAGAGTTTTGTGCCCAGGAGCCCCATATCAATTTCTCCTATCAGGCCCTGTTGAGAGGCAATGGCCTAGAAGCACCCAATAACCACGAATAATGAGTGGTCCAGACAGACTCAGGAGGAAGGGATCTTGGGCCAACCAGCCAGATCAGCTCTATCAGCCCTCACTTTATTGTGAGGATCACCAGGGAATTCCCTCAGGCCTCTTGTTAAATGTTTGGTCCTAATTTATTATAACTTTTATGTTAGGGACATCTTTGTAAATAATTTTAAGTTTTTTGGAATAAGATGGGGTGAAAATATGTGAAGTTCACAAACAATCATTGACTGTTTTAAGACAGACAATTTTGAGAATCTAAAGAAAGTTATCAAATGTCTTCTCAAAAAACAAACAAATTTCTTCTTCACATAAGATGTTGTATATAATTTTAGGGTTTCAAACCTCCTAAAGCTCCAATACTTTGGCCACCTGATGTGAAGAACTGATTCATTGGAAAAGACCCTGATGCTGAAAAAAACTGAAGGCGGGAGAAGAGGATGACAGAGGATGAGATGCTTGGATGGCATCACTGACTTGATGGACATGAGTTTGAGCAAGCTCTGGGGGTTGGTGATGGACAGGGAAGCCTGATGTGCTACAGTCCATGGGGTCTCAAAGAGTTGGACATGACTGGGCAACTGAATTGAACTGAAACCTCCTAAAGCTATACCTGAATTCCAGGAAATTATTCTCCACAATCACATTAAGATCTGTGGATTTGGCATTCATGAATGAGCCAAGCTTGCCTGCTCCCAAATCCAGGGCTTTTATTCAGATCTGAACTACTGTCTATAACAGTGGATGCTTTTCTGTATGAAGTTGGCCTTGACCAGTCACTGACCCCAAGATCACTCAGCTACTGCCCACACCCACCTACCCACAGTCCTTCAGTTCAGTTCAGTTCAGTCACTCAGTCGTGTCCGACTCTTTGTGACGCCATTAATCGCAGCACGCCAGGCCTCCCTGTCCATCACCAACTCCCGGAGTTCACTCAGACTCGCATCCATCGAGTCAGTGATACCATCCTGCCATCTCATCCTCTGTCGTCCCCTTCTCCTCCTGCCCCCAATCCCTCCCAGCATCAGAGTCTTTTCCAATGAGTCAACTCTTCACATGAGGTGGCCAAAGTACTGGAGTTACCCACAGTCCTTAACTGGTCTCTAATTCAAATTTAGGACATGATAACCCACAATAAATGATTATTTACTTTTCAAAAAAGACTTTTTAAAAATTTTGGACAAAGAGTCTTTATTGAATTTGTTACCACACTGCTTCTGTTTCATGCTTTGTTTGTTTGGCTGCGAGACATGTGGGATCTTAGCTGCCTGACCAGGGATTGAACCCACACTTCCTGCATTGGAAAGTGAAGTCTTAACCACTGGACCACCAGGGAAGTAACTGATTATATATTTTATTTCTTATGAAGATGGCTCTAAGAAGACAGCCAAACTGCTAGCACTGATGATGGAAATGAAGAGATGAAAGGAAGTGATGACTTGTGACCAAGACTTGGCAATTTGCAAGGAGAAATACATACTGTCATAGAATATCCCACCATAGTATGGTTAATTTTCAAAGATCTCAGTGTCTCAGCCATACTCATGCCTGCTGCTGCTGCTGCTGCTAAGTCGCATCAGTCGTGTCCGACTCTGTGTGACCCCATAGATGGCAGCCCACCAGGCTCCTCCATCCCTGGGATTTTCCAGGCAAGAACACTGGAGTGGGTTGCCATTGCCTTCTCCAATGCATGAAAGTGAAAAGTGAAAGTGAAGCCGCTCAGTCGTGTCTGACTCTTAGCAAACTCATGGACTGCAGCCTACCAGGCTCCTCCGTCCATGGGATTTTCCAGGCAAGAGTACTGGAGTGGGGTGCCATTGCCTTCTCCGATAGTCATGCCTAGGGATTATAAAAACAGATAGCCACAGGGGCCAGGCAAGTGCCATACATGAGTGAGGCATGCTAGCCAAACATGCAGCCCTCAGGAGCCCTCATTTCCCCAGAGAGAGACATAGGAGCAAATAAGAGTCAATTTTTTCTTTATTGTAAGACAAATAGCAGCACAAGCAGGACAGCAGAGACAGTGAGAGCTGGCCTCAGAGCAGGGTGTACACCCACCTTGCCTAACAGGCACGGCTGCCCCTGCTGTCCTGAGGATTGTCACCAGGTAGAACACAGCACAGAGTTGCCACAGCTCTCAAAGTTTGCATATCTCAGGAATCCAATTGATGTGAAGGGTATTCTTCTCCCCACAGTGTTGTATAAGCTAACTCAGTGCTGAGCTGCAAAGCTATATGTGAGTTGGACCCCACCTGCAGACAGCTGTGATGGTTATTTCTGCACATCCTCCCACCTCCCCAATCAGTCTTCATGGACAAAACGATCCACGTGTGTCCCAGAAAAGGAGTTGCCGTGCATGACTAAGGCTGAAACAGATGAGGACACATTACACAGATAGCATGTTCAGAAAGTGATTCATTCTCTGGGAGGGTGCGAACCAAGCGCCTTCCCAGGAGTTCAGAGGAGCGGGGCTGTCTTCTACCTTGACCAGCGCTATCTGGGTACCACAAGGAGCCCTGATTTTAGAAATGAGAAAAGAGGCAGCAATGTGAGCCTGGCCCAGAGACTCAGACTCTTTTAGAGACCCAGGCTTAGCACAATGTAATAGGGGCTGTCCCCTTCAGGGTTGCACAGACTCGTGGGGTGTGTGATGCCATCTATGGTTGAGTCCTGTGTGCACAGCTGATGAGTTGGGACAACTCATCGTCCCTGCTGGCCTGGGAAACACCTGTTCACAGAGCTAAAGCAGTTCTCCTGCTGGTGGGGATGGAACCTGGCCTCAGCACACACTGCACGCATCCCAGCAGCTCACCGTTACTCTCCACATCAGCCCCGCTGTGGTCATCCTTCTGATTTGGATTAGGCTGTTAGATAAAAATTGAGAATATTATCTAAACCCAACCATTTTCTTCTCTCTTCCCATCTCTTCCTTGTGTTTTCTAGCCAATGCTTTATCGGTGGAACTCTTTAATTTTCCTGAACTGTCTCTTCAAGGGTGCATGGAATTTAAAACATATTTCAACTGTATGTGTGTTTAAAATCATAAAATGTATGTAATTGAAGTTGAAGATAATTGCAAACTAGTCTTGATTTTACTGGTGTTTTATTAACAGATCTGCCTTAATCCAGGATTAAAACCAAGTGAGATTAGAGGATTTCTCTCGTCTGCCGCTTGAAGCAAGAGACTCTGTGTAATAGAAGTGCTTCCTTGCTCGTCGTAAAGCTGTCCTAATATGGTCACAGCAGTGCAACGTGCTGCCCTGTTCCCACCTGCCCCTGTGATGCGAGTGTGCAGTGACAAGCAAGAGAGGCACCCAGCATGGCTCAATGCCACCCTACGTCCCTCAGAAAAGGCGTCAGGACAAACCCCACTTTCTCTTAACCTCTGTGTTCTGAGTTGCCTTTTCAGAACCGTGTTGCCCTTCCTCTAAATTTGGCATTTCGTTTCAACAAACATCACAGGGCACATTATTCCAGAAAAACAGGCAGTGACTAGAGTAGTAAGTACCCTGTGCCAGATGTAGCTAGTTTGCTCCATTGATCAGAGCTCCATTAACAAGGGGAAGGTCACAGGACCTCTGTTCTCATGGCGGCCATCCAGTTTCCTCCTGCTCCAAGGCCTCTGGCTACACCTGTAATCTGGACCAGCTGCCACTGTGAAAATGTCTTCATCCAAGGAATAATGGGAACTCAGAGGGTTTCTCCTGTGGGCAACAGGTAGTGACCTTATATCCATAGGTACGTAGGCACATAGATGTCACTTGATCTATGGAAGGTCATCATTGCAGGGAAAAGGTCATGCCAGTCAGAAGTGACTGAGGACAATGCAGGTCTAAGTCCTCCCACAACCCTGTGACTTTTCACATAGTTCCTTTTCTGACCCTAATTGTAATCTGAACCTCCTAGGGAAGATGCATCCTTCTTCTGTGTTCATTTCAGTCACCCATATAACCCCCTCTGTCAGTTGGATTCTGGGTTTCCTGTTTTAATCAATAGTTATTACTGGGGAGATGGTGTGTAGGCACATGTGTGCACAGTTGTATGAACAGTCTGTGTACCTGGACTCATTCTTTCACCCCTCTCTCCCTGGGGAGTTCAGGAATAATCCCACCATCCAAGAAGGCACACTGGCTGTCACTTTCTCTATTTTCTGTCCTCAGCCTTCTGTATAAAACTGATCTCAAAGTCCTGTCAAATCCTCCATCAAAAATCTCTCCCTCTCCCTCCTTCCATGATTCTAGTTCAGATTATGACTGTCTCTCTCCAGAGAGTTTCCAGTTGGTCTCCTGCTTTTGCAAGATGCCCCACCTGTATCTACTCACCATTGCTGTGTTAGTTTAGGTGTACATCAGAGTGATTCAGTTCATATATATATATATACTGATTGTTTATAGAAATAGATATAAAATGACTCTTTTTTCAGATTTTTTTCCATTATAGGTTATTTTAGATATTGAATAGACTTCCCTGCACTATATAGTAATTCCTATTTATCTTTCTAACAGTGTGTATCTGTTAATCCCAGACTCCTAATTTAGCTCTCTTCTCCTTTCCCCTTTGGTAACCATAAGTTTGTTTTCTGTCAGTGAATCTATGCCTATTTACCATAAGTTTGTTTTCTATGTCAGTGAATCTATGCCTGTTTCATAAAAGAGTTTATTTGTATCATTTTTTAGATTCTACATATAAGTGATATATTTGTCTCTGTCTGACCTATTTCACTTAGTATGATAATCTCAAGGTCCATCCATGTTGCTGCAAATGGTATTATTTCATTCTTTTTATGGCTGAGTAATATTAAATTGTATATATGTACCAAATCTTCTATCTGTCAATGAATATCTAGGTTGTTTCCATGTCTTGTCTGTTACAAATAGTGTCACAATGAATGCTAGGGTGCATGTATCTTTTCAAATTAGTTTTCATCTTTTCTGGATATATGCCCAGAAGTAAGATTGCTGGATCATATGGTAACTCTAATCTTAGTTTTTTAAGGAACCTCCATACTGTTCTCCATAGTGGCTTCCCCAATTTAAATTCCCACCAACAGTGTAGGAAGGTTCCCTTTTTCATTAGATTTTCTAATCTTCCTCTGAGACCATTCTCCAAGTGACCCAAGTAGAGTCAGCCAGGCCTGCCTCAGCAAGGCATGGGTCCTAGTCTCCCTCACTTAGCTGAAGCACCAGATCTCACTCATCTTTGTGTTAACACGGACCACCAATTCAGTCAGGTGTCACTCAACCACTTTCCAGTTATATATTGAGCAGCTATACCATCTGCTACAAACCATTAGAGAAGCTAATGATACAGGAGCAAGTAAAGAGAGGCATGGCCCCCATTACGGTACTAAAGTCATGCATAAATGATTGTTAAATGAATAGGGTAAGTGTGTTTTACCTGTATAGTGAGCAAAGTTAAGCTTTAAAGAAAAGAGAAGTAGCAACTATCAGGAAAGAAAATAAAGTCTTCATTCCCAACCCTCTAATTTTCTGTTTGTAATTTAGGAGATAAAATATACTTTAATGAAAAGAGTTTTGTTCATTTTTAATGAGGGTACACAGTTATAGATTAGAAATAGTAATAATAATAATAAATAGTAATAACGACAGCAGCTAACTTCTTTGGAAGGCTTACTATATTCTAGGTTCCATTTTTTTTACACATATGAGCTTATTTTTCACTTACATCAAATTTGTAAAGAAGACTACTAATAGTAGTCATAGTATTCCTCAAATTTGAAGACTACTATTATAGTCTTCATTTTAGAAAAAAGGAAATTAAGCCATTGACGTTTTTAGTAACTTGATCACAGTTCTACAGTTAGTAAGTACTGGAGCTGAGTGTGTGCCCAAGCAGTCTAACTCCACAGCCCATACAGTGCTCTGTTTCCCTTTTACAGGTGGGATGTCTACTTATATGTGCAATACTGAGAGGATATGGTCTGTGATATATCTAAATCCACGCAACAAAGAGCTACCTGAATTTTCAGATGACGTGGAGAAAAAACAAGGGCCCCAATATTAATAGCAATATTATTTACAACAGTGAAGACATGGAAGCAAATGTTCACAGTTAGATGAACGGATTAAGAAGATGTAAAATATTCAGTTCAGTTCAGTTGCTCAGTCATGTCCGACTCTTTGAGACCCCATGAATCACAGCACACCAGGCCTCCCTGTGCATCACCATCTCCCGGAGTTCACTCAGACTCACGTCCATCGAGTCAGTGATGCCATCCAGCCATCTCATCCTCTGTCGTCCCCTTCTCCTCCTGCCCCCAACCCCTCCCAGCATCAGAGTCTTTTCCAATGAGTCAACTTTTCTCATGAGGTGGCCAAAGTATTGGAGTTTCAGCTTCAACATCAGTCCTTCCAATGAACACCCAGGACTGATCTCCTTTAGGATGGACTGGTTGGATCTCCTTGCAGTCCAAGGGACTCTCAAGAGTCTTCTCCAACACCACAGTTCAAAAGCATCAATTCTTCGGCACTCAGCTTTCTTCACAGTCCAACTCTCACATCCATACATGACCACTGGAAAAACCATAGCCTTGAGTAGACGGACCTTTGTAAAAATATTACTCAGCCATAAAAAAGAATAAAATAATGCCATTTGCAGCAACATGGATGGATCTAGAGATTATTATACTAAGTGAAATAGGTCAGACAAAGAAAGACTGATGTCGCTTATACATGGAATCTAAAAAATGATACAAATGAACTTATTTAGAAAAGAGAAATAGACTCACAGACATAGAAAACAAATTCATGGCTAACAAAGGGGAAAGGAGAAGAGGGAAAGATAAATTAAGAGTTTGGGATTAACAGATACACACTACTAAATGTAATAGTAGTGGCACAGGGAAACATATTCAATATCTTGCAATAACCTATAAGGGAAAAGAATCTGTAAAAGAATATGTGTATATATATCCATATATATATATGAGTGATCACTTTGCTGTACATCTGAAATGTTGTAAATCAACTGTACTTCAATTTTTTAAAAAATCAAACAATAAACAGTTCCAAAATGAAAAAAAAATTTAAGTATCTGTAAGACTATAAAACTATATGGAAAACAAAGCAGTAGTTGCCTTAAGCTTGGGGAGGGAGAAGGGTTGACTACAAAGGGTTACACAAGGGCACCCAGCTCTGGGGTGATGGACGTATCTGTCAAAACTCTAGAACTATATACCACAAAGTGTGAACTTCACTCTATTCTAATTAAAAATGATAAACCAGGATGTTGGGGGATCCCAGAGCAGAATGCAGACTGAGGCAAGTGAATCTAACTGTATGACCTGTGTTTGACATAAGCTCATTGAAGAGGGTAGAATAAAAAGGAGCTGACTAGTTTCTGCAAATGGTGTCTGGACTGGGTACTAATGCATGGGACAAAATGCATCGAACATAAAGACTGTACTCTAGCTGATAAATTTATTTCTTATAGGTATATGGCTTAGCAATCATAGAAGTACATGTATGCTAGTATTAAACAAATAAATAAATACAGTGTAGATAATAGAAGCCAGTTTTCTGTCAGAAAAAGGAGCTACAAATAAGCAAGAAGGGAAACAAGAATAGATCCTGTGGTGCTGGGTTATAGGTTATCAGTATGAACTCTTATTTTAAGAGAGATTTGTATATATATATATATATAGGTTAGTATATATATATATATATAGGTTAGTAGGTACACATGCATTTCCCAGTTCTGTCCCCTACTAGGCATAGCAGAAAAAAAGCAAAAGATGCAGTCATGTCAAAAGGAATTAAGAAGCCAACCAGATAGCTCCCAGGAGCCAAAACTGGAACTACAAGCTTTACTTGTTGCTTTATTGAGCAACAAAATTAATTAAATTAGTATTAGATTGTAACCCAAAGACTACAATAAACATCAAGGAGTCCATATTGCTATAAACAAATGATTGAATAAATAAAATAAATGGAGGGATAAGGGACAAATTTCCTTACAAAAGAATTTCAAATAATATGTGTCCCCTCCCTTAGAGTTTGGGCTAGACTCAACGACCTTCGCCCAAAGGATGGAGTATGGAAAGCAAAACATAACAGGTTTACAGAGGAGAAACCTGAATGTCAACAGGCACTCCATAACCAGGTGATGAATGTTAATAAGTTATGTGTCCCTGATCTGATGCAAAAGGAATGGCATTTCCTCCCTGGGAATTCTGCCCCCAAGCCCGTAACCCCAGTCTGATCACAAGAAAACATCAGACAGACCCCAACTGAGACAGTCTACAAAATATCCAACCGTATTCTTCAAAACTGGCAAGGTCATGACAAGCAAAGAGATCCTGAGAAAATAGCACAGGTCAGAGGAAATTAAAGAGACATGAAAATTAAATGCTGTGTCATATTCTGGCTTAGATTCTGAAATAGACAAAAGGAAATTTGTGAAAACACTGATTAAATTTGAGTGAAGTCTCTTTTTAGTAGCATTGTTCCAATGTCAATTTCTTAGTTTCAATATATATACTATGATTATAGAAAATGTTAACATTAGGGGAAGCTGGATGGACATTATATACAAACTGTATTCTCTTCACAACTCTTCTAGAAATTATTCCAAAGTAAAATTTAAAAAAAAATTCTGAAATTGTTATTGCTTCAAATACTTACATATATTATTTATTTTTAAAACATGTAAAGCGACTTCCCTGGTAGTCCAGTGGTTAAGACTCTGCACTGTCACTGTAGGAGGGATAGGTTCAATCCCTGGTTGGGAAACTAAGATTCCATATGCCACAGAGTGTAGCCAAAAAAAAAAGTGAAAATATTATCCATTCAAAAATATCAAGTTAAAACATAAAATAAGTACTGCTTCATGACATTATGCTTCTGAGAGTGGCAAGGCTATACATTTCTCTACCTTTCTTATTATGTATTATTTTAATGCATTGTTTTTGTTTCCATAATAATTCAGGTTTAAATCTAGGAAAATGTCAGCTTCAGATTTGTTCAAATGCTTAAACTTCTCTATTTCTCTTTTCTGGTCTTGAGGGCTGAACTCCATTTTGGGGTAGATACAAACATAATAGAAACGAATCCTCTCTAGTTGAAATTCATCTGCAATGCCTGAATTGGGCCTCTTCCCTGGGTTGAACTGAGCCAAGGGCCTGTGTCTAGGCAGAAGAAAGAATGGAAAAGGGAAACAAATGCCCCCAGGTGAACTGGCCACACAGAAACTTTCAGCAAATATG
Organism: Oryx dammah; assembly: GCF_014754425.2. NCBI lineage: Eukaryota > Metazoa > Chordata > Mammalia > Artiodactyla > Bovidae > Oryx > Oryx dammah. The sequence goes on along the minus strand of NW_024070186.1, from coordinate 25,531,465 downwards.
CCTGTTCTCATTGTGAAATGTTGGTCAGAAGAGTAATTTGGATATCTACTTCCTCCCAGATTTGTTTCCTGCCCATTTCAGCTGAAACATTCAAATCACTGATGGCAGATAGAGGCGTGAGCTCCTTGGCCATAATAGGGAATTCTAGGTAAACAATCAGGTGTTTTTTAGCTGTCACTTAAGTAGCCTCTGACAAACGTCACTGTCGATGAAGCTTGACACAAATATATGAGGCATCTTCTGTCCATCTCTTGTGCCAAATCATCAGGCGAAACACATCATCTGCGACAGGGGAGCATTAAGCAAATTAATGTTCAGGACTTTTTAAAATAATCATTTTTAAGCAAGTAATTTATTTTTCAGGCATGATTAGGGAGAAAAATTATGGCAATCAAATATAATTATGGCTCTCAGTGCTGTAAACACATTCCATGGGTCTGAGTTCACTTCTTGCAGCCCTGTTTTTGACATTCTGGAATTAGGGGAAGAGACCTGGAGTGTGAGTGCCATTCTTCTCCTGCAAATTATGAGACATGCTGCACAGGAAGATTTGCATCCCTTAGGGAGGACCTCTGCAACCCAGGCCTCACCTATGCGGATGGTCCAGTGAAGGCCTGGAGAGTGGCTCTGAGGGGCAGAAAGCTCTAATTTCCCCCACTTGCCTCTGGGCTCTTAGGGTAAGAGAAGCAGACACTGGACTGTCACTCCTGCTTAATTTTCACCCACTACAGTCTGCCATCTGAACAGCCAAACTATCTTTTAAGAATTGTAAATCAGGGACTTCCCTGGTGGTCCAGTGGTTAAGAATACACCTGCCAATGCATGGGACATGGGTTCAGTCCCTAGTCTGGGAAGATTTCATATGCCACGAAGCAACTAAGTCCCTGCACCACAACTATTGAGACTGCCCTAGAGCCTGCAAGCTATGATTACTGAGCCCACGTGCTGCAACTATTGAAGCCACATGTTCCACAACTCCTGCTTCACGACAAGAGAAGCCACCACAACGAGAAGCCCATGCACTGGAACTAGAGAGGAGCCCCTGCTGTTTGTAACAAGAAGAAAAGCCCATGCACAGCAACGAAGGAAATAAAGAAAAACTTAAATAATATATAAATTAAACCATATCACTTTTTTGTTTATAAATCCTCCAGTGGTTTTCCATCACACTGGGGGGCATAATGCCTAATGAAATAAAAGATAAAGACAAATATTATATGTTTTCACTTATATGTGGAAAGTAAATATTAGAACAAATGATCAATTATAGCAAAACAGAAACAGACTCACAGATATGGAGGACAAACTAGAGGTTACCTGCGGGGAGAAGGGTGGGGGAGGGACAAGATATGTAAAGGAGAGTGAGACACAAACCACCAAGAATAAAGTAAGTTACAAGGATGTAATATACAGAACAGGGAACAGGGAATGTGGTCAATATTTTATAGCTTTCCATGGAATGTAATCTATAAAAATAGATTATACCATAGACTGTATACACTATACTATTGAATTATTATGTTGTATACCTGAAACTTCCCCAGGTGGCAGTGGTAAAGAGCCTGCTTGCCAATGCAGAAGTCCACTATACTTTAATAAAGATAAGTAACTAAAATAAAAAACAAAATAAAATTCAAAACATGTATCTGGCTCCTCCCTCTCTTTGTCCACAACAATCCTCCCCTCCATCACTACATTCTGTCAGCAAGACAGAATGCCCCAGATTGTGACCTTCCAGACACATTTGGCATGTGACTTGCTTCAGTCAAAGAGATTTAAGTAGAAGTGACATATATCACTTCCAACTAGAACCTTGAAGAGTTGGTGCATGATTCGTGGTGCTCACGTCCCCTTACTGCAGAGGTCAGGGAAGTCCAGGTCAGGATGGAACCTGAGCACAAGCCCTGCAACAACTCCCAGTGGACACACACCAGGAAAAAAGAAATGTGCTCTGTTTCAAACCCCTGAGCTTTGGGGAGTGGTTGGTTAGTTATTGCAGCATAACCTGACCTATCCTGACTAGCACAGGTCCTGAATGGATAAATGAATGAAAGAACACAATACATAGTCTTGCTCAACCTGGCAGCAGTCTCTGTGGCATTAGCAACCACAAGCCAACTCAGATTTGTCCTCAGCCAATGGGGAAACAAGACCAGAGCCATGGCCAGGACAGGGAGCCCAGGAGGGAGCTGTATGGCAAAGTGAAGGACTTACTGACCATATCACAGGTTCAGTCTAACTCCACAACCAGGAGTCACAGACAGCACACTCCCTCTCAGTCTAAGTTATTTGCTTAGAAAGAGATTTCCCAACAGAGTCGTGGTAGACGGTTGTCTCTGATGCAGGAGCCTGGATGGGGCCTGGGGAAGAAGGAAGCCTGGGATGGCTCTGGCTCCTCCTGACTCTGAAGGGAGAATAGTCAGCCCCCTTCAATGGTTCTAAAAGCAAAGCTTCGGTCAGCTGTTAGGCTTGCTATCTAGCCCTCTGTCTCTGTGACTTCTGGCCATTTACTTAACCTCTCTGAGCATCAATTTTCTTGTTTATCAAATATGGATAATAACCCTTATCTCCTAGGACACTGAGAACTAAGGGATAAAATGCACTTTCAACACTTGGCTACTTATTAAGTAACAACACTTCAGTTCAGTTCAGTTCAGTCGCTCAGTCATGTCCGACTCTTTCCGAGCCCATGAATCGCAGCACGCCAGACCTCCCTGTCCATCACCAAACTCCCAGAGTTCACTCAGACTCACGTCCATCGAGTCAGTGATGCTATCCAGCCATCTCATCCCCTGTCGTCCCCTTCTCCTCCTGCCCCCAATCCCTCCCAGCATCAGAGTCTGTTCCAATGAGTCAACTCTTTGCATGAGGTGGCCAAAGTACTAGAGTTTCAGCTTTAGCATCATTCCCTCCAAAGAAATCCCAGGACTGATCTCCTTCAGAATGGACTGGTTGGATCTCCTTGCAGTCCAAGGGACTCTCAAGAGTCTTCTCCAACACCACAGTTCAAACGTTATCAATTCTTCGGTGCTCAGCTTTCTTCACAGTCCAACTCTCACATCCATACATGACCACTGGAAAAACCATAGCCTTGACTAGACGGACCTTAGTCGGCAAAGTAATGTCTCTGCTTTTGAATATACTATCTAGGTTGGTCATAACTTTTCTTCCAATGAGTAAGTATCTTAATTTCATGGGTACAATCACCATCGGCAGTGATTTTGGAGCCCCCCAAAATAAAGTCTGACACTGTTTCCACTGTTTCCCCATCTGTTTCCCATGAAGTGATGGGACCAGATGCCATGATCTTCGTTTTCTGAATGTTGAGCTTTAAGCCAACTTTTTCACTCTCCTCTTTCCCTTTCATCAAGAGGCTTTTTAGTTCCTCTTCACTTTCTGTCATAAGGATGGTGTCATCTGCATATCTGAGGTTATTGATATTTCTCCCAGCGATCTTGATTCCAGCTTGTGCTTCTTCCAGCCCAGCATTTCTCATTATGTACTCTGCATAGAAGTTAAATAAGCAGGGTGACAATATACAGCCTTGACGTACTCCTTTCCCTATTTGGAACCAGTCTGTTGTTCCATGTCCAGTTCTAACTGTCACTTCCCGACTTGCATATAGGTTTCTCAAAAGGCAGGTCAGGTGCTCTGGTATTCCCACCTCTTTCCCACAGAATTTCCCACAGTTTATTGTGATCCACACAGTCAAAGGCTTTGGCATAGTCAATAAAGCAGAAACAGATGTTTTTCTTTAACTCTCTTGCTTTTTCCATGATCCAATGGATGTTGGCAATTTGATCTCAGATTCCTCTGCCTTTTCTAAAACCAGCTTGAACATCTGGAAGTTCACGGTTCACGTATTGCTGAAGCCTCTCTGGAGAATTTTGAGCATTACTTTACTAGCGTGCAAGTAGCATACTCTGTGCTTAATAAATGCTAGCTATTGATAGAAGTGTTTTCTGAAACTCCAGAAACCTCTCAGATAGGAGCTATGGGACAAATAGAAGAAAGGAGGAGCTACCATCTCAGTATGGATCAAACATGGTAGAAACAAATGAAGAAATATTCTCCGAAAACAACCAAAATGACCAGTATAAAATAATTTGAAATCAAGTGAAAGCACAGATGGACACAGAGAACATCCCAGGTACAGCCGCTCCACACGATTTGGCATGCCATTAAGGAACATTCGTGCTGGTCATGTTTGTTGCTTTTCGTGTTATCGTATTTTTGCACAAACCTTTTAATCTCAGAAATTAAATGACTACTCTAGAAGGTTAGGGGACTTCTTACCCTCCCTCTCCCTGGTTATATTTCTTTTTGAGACATTTTTAAAGTTTTCAGTAAAAAAAAAAAAATATGCTGTAAAAGGCTAGGTTGAATTATATGATACATTGAAATTAAAATGAAATTTTAAATTATCATGCAGTTCGGGATGATGTAGAATGAGTGATAATAAATAAAGGTTAAAAGGATGATGGCAGATCCTTTTTCATGTTTTTTCTTTTTTTCTTTCTGTTGTTTATAAAAAACCTTCTCAGAAGATTAAAAATAATATTTCTTTCCCTATTGATTTTTTTCTTTCCCCATTTGGCAAACATTAATTTATTTCCTGTGTTTCTAATGGAGCTGATATTAATAGAGCTTTATTTATTTATTTCCGCCCCTGGCCATCAACATTACTGATGATACCCTATGCCTGAGGACAGCACCCAGACTGTTCCAGAAGTGACAGGACATTTCAGGAGGCCAGAGTGCAGGATCCTGTCCCCACCAGTCTCTCCCAGTGTCTATATGGAAAGGTGTCCTGCCTTTATCACACAAGATACAAGGGACTTCTATTCCCATCTGCTGCCCTGTAAAGGCTGTTCCAGAACCAGTCCAAAGCCCTGCTCACATGGTTCCCTCTGCTTAGAATTCCTCTTCTCTCCTCTCCTGCCTTTGTTAGGGCCCCAGCTCAGATTCTATCTTTTGGAGTGAAGATTGCCCTGATCTCTTCTTTATGTGGAACATAAACCTCCCCCAGCTGAATAAGTTCCCAATACATAACACATTCTGGTATGCTAGACCCTGGGCCAGGTGCTAGGGATCCAACGGTGACTAAGATATAGTTCTTCCCCTTCATCCACTCCAGCTGGGGAGACACAGTCATGGTGCTACAGGGCAGGCCACAGGGTACTTACCCCTTGTTGTTGTTGTTTGGTCACTAAGTCGTGTCTGACTCTTTGCGACCTCATGGACTGTAGCCCACCAGGCTCCTCTGTCCGTGGGATTTTCCAGGCAAGAATATTGGAGTGGGGTGCCATTTCCACCTCCATGGGATCTTCCCAACCCAGGCATCGAACCCATGTCTCTTGCATCTCTTGCATCTCTTGCATTGCAGGTGGATTCTTTACAACTAGTACCTATTTAAACTATGTTGTGGGTTTATTAATTATGATGGTCGATCATTTATATACATAATTAAATGAACTATTCTGGAATTAATGCTAAAGCCCGAAGAAAGTACTCTAACAGTAGAGATTTCCAGCTTGTGACAGAAAATTTTGAGGGCACAAATGTCTTTAGACATGGCTATTACTCACCTCCACACTATCCTCAGATCAGCATCACAAAAACCCTAAGGGTCTCCAGGAGCTAAGACTCCCTGTTCTCATTGAAGTGTGAAGAATCCTACTCCTCACTCCAAAGCATCAGCTCTCTCCAAAGAGGTGGAGTTGGCCTGGGGAGGGATCTGAGTATCCGGAAGAGAACTTCTGCTCTTCTTATAGTCCTTCTCTCCTATCTTCTGATAGAACTTTCTGCCAAACTTTACACGCAATTATCTCCTCAGAGGGCCTTTTTGCCAGTTCACCAAGTCCTTATCAAAGACATCAATATTAGTTAAAGAAATTCTGGTTTGTTTGAAATAATGTTTCAAACATGTTCAGTTCAGTTCAGTTCAGTCACTCAGTCGTGTCCGACTATTTGCGACCCCATCAATTGCAGCATGCCAGGCCTCCCTGTCCATCACCATCTCCCGGACTTCACTCAGACTCACGTCCATTGAGTCGGTGATGCCATCCAGCCATCTCATCCTCTGCAGGAGACCGGGGTTCAATCCCTGGGTTGGGAAGATTCCCTGAAGAAGGGAATGGCTACCCTCTCCAGTCTTCTTTCCTGGAGAATTCCATGGACAGAGGAGCCTGACAGTCTATGGGGTCGCAAAGAGTCAAACACAACTGAGCAACTAACACTTTCATTTCACTTCAGGACCCTTTTCACTATCTATGGATATCAGCTATTAACCAAGCCCCTAGTGGTAGTTACTGGTGAGTGAACTAAAGGTGGCTCAGTCATGTCTGACTCTTTGCAAACCCATGGACTGCAGTCTGCCAGGCTCTTCTGTCCATGGAATTCTCCAGGCAAGAATACTGGAGTGGGTTGTCATTTCCTTCTCCAAGTTATTGGTACATCTCACCAAATACTTTGGTCCCCTTCACTTCCAGGCACACGATAGAATTGTACTTCCCAGATCCTGTGAAGCTGGTTGTAACCACATGACTTCCTTTAGGTAATAAAATGTGGATGGAAGTGACATGTCACCCTTTGGGGAGGAAATTTTAAGAACCATGCACAATTTGCCAGAAACCTCTTTTCCTTTGAGGTGAACTACCAGCAACATTCAAGATGTTGCATAGTCCATCAGCCTGGGTTTGGAGGTGACATGCAAGTGGGGAGCAGAGCCCTCAGCCAAACTGCGGTGGACTTGTAGAAGGAGTATGAAAAAGGTATTTACTATTAGGAACCACTAAGATTTTGTTTTTTTCTGTTACTGTTGCATAAACTAGCCTATCCTAATACACCCTTCCCTGAGAAAGATGACACCAGAAAGTCAAATGCATAATCATTTATTTAGGTGAATTCTTGGCTTAAAGAAAATATTTTAAGGCAAACAGGTTACTCGTAAACTTATCATAGAAGTACAAATAGACCCCAAATTTATGGATTTACTCCCTCGTGGGATGGTGGTCCCTCCTGCCATCTTACAACCATCAGAGAACTCCAAAGTTTAGGATAACTCTGGTGATGTTCTGGTCTGTACTGTTAAAAAGGCAAAGGAAGGAAAAAAAAAACTTGGCCTCTTAAGGCACTGCAATGTGGCAGATTGCAGAAATAGAAACATACCAAGTATGAGAGAGGTAAGAACCAAATTCATGACTAATTGTGTATAAGAGGGAAGTGAGCAGATCCAAGTCAGAGAGGAAGTTTGGTGGTGCTTATAAAGCTGCAGTCCCAAAAGCCAGTTCCAAATAAGAAGTGGAGGATGAGGCAGAACTCCAGGAGGCAGGGGCAGAAGTTTTTCCCCTTCAGCAGAAGTAGCAACGTGAAGACTGAACTTAAGTCAGTTTGAAAAACTGAGATGAGTCCGTTCTATACATCTGTGTCTCTTTTGCTGTCTCGCATACAGGGTCATCATTACCACCTTTCTAAATTCCATATATACGTGTCAGTATACTGTATTGGTGTTTTTCTTTGTGGCTTACTTCACTCTGTATAATCGGCTCCAGTTTCATCCATCTCATTAGAACTGATTCAAATTTATTCATTTTAATGGCTGAGTAATACTCCACTGTGTATATGTACCACAGCTTTCAAGCGCCAGTCTATGTTCGATACAAGATACAGGATGCTTGGGGCTGGTGCACGGGGATGATCCAGAGAGATGATATGGGGTGGGAGGTGGGAGGGGGATTCAGGATTGGGAGCTTGTATACACCCGTGGCAGATTCATGTCAATGTATGGCAAAACCAGTACAGTACTGTAAAGTAAAATAAAGTAAAAATAAAATTTAAAAAATAAAAATAAAAAATAAACAAAAAAACATAATAAAATAAAAAATAAAAAACTGAGATGAGCAGGCCAGGTAAAAGCAGCACTATAACAGAAAAAAATGAGGCAGCTCATCCAACAGGAGTGAAAGATCCTGAGGGGAATCTGTGTAGCAAAAGAGTCATAAAAACTCAAATTCTTCACATAGCAGGACAGATGAAACATAGAAGTCCCCTCTCAGACCAGAGGCAGGCAAGTTGAAATTTGAGCTCTGGTAAACACTGATGAAGAAATAGCCATCCATGGGGACCAGGTTCTGCTGAAGTTAAAAGGAAAGACCCTGTGAAACAGTTTGAAGTTCAACATATTTCTACCTCTTTTAGAGGAGGGGAGAAATAGCAGTGTTGGATTGTGGAGTCTGCTTTCCTTGGATTAGACTCCTGTGCTGCTAGTGAACTCGGGCAATTTTCCAACCTCTCTGATCCTCAGTTTCCTTTCCTGTAAAGTGAGCATAACTATTTGAGGATTAAATGGGATGAAATGGAATATTTTTGCTGAATATCTCCCATGGTGAGACTCAGCACCTGTAAATCGATGGTGATATCCCCTCCTACAGAATCTGTTTGTAGGAAGGGGGCCTCTACATTTGTTTGGCCGACAAATATGGAGGAGAAAAAGTTTTCCACTGTAGAGAATCCTACCGGAGGAAGACTCTGGGGAGAATGGCCTGGTAGACAGTTTGAGATGTTGTCTATTCCCTTGCTGGTCTGAAGGGTGGTGAGACAAGGAAACGGAAGGAGCCACACATAGAAAATCTGGGCAAGACTGACAGTCCCTGTGTATTTTGCTTTGGGTTTGGGTCATCTAGGAAAGCCTAGAGTGCAGGCAGGGGGAACATCCTGATGCCCCTCATTCTGCCACATTAGTACCCACAGAAAGGTGAATTTCAGAAATTCAGGTCACAGAGATAACATATGTAAATCTCTGGGACTGTGACTGCCATGATCTTTCCTCAGTATGCTTTCTATTTCATTAAATCTTCTGTCAAGAAATATTCCTTTTGATATGTGGACTTGGTGCCTCATAAACAGATGCTAGTTCCTTAAAAATCATTTCTATTTAACTAGAAGATAAAATATGAGCAGATCTGGAGAGCATCCCTAACTACTTCCGACTTTTTACCCTGCAGCTATTCTAATAGTGGAGAACTGCTACCACAACCCGGAGTTTGCCAAAATCTAGTCAATGTCTATTTGCTAGGCTGCCTGCTTATGAATTGTGGTAGTGAATTACTTGGGGAATTTGTCAGAATTAGACAATTGCAAGCTGTCCCTTGAGAAATTCAGTTTCAACAGATCTAGAAGATTCCACTAGTGATTGTGGATCATTGAGAACCATTTCAAGAAATTCCATTATCTGTCCACCTATGAAGTGAAGTGAAGTCTCTCAGTTGTGTCCAACTCTTTGAGACCCCATGGACACCAGGCTCCTCCGTCCATGGGATTTTCTAGGCAAGAGTACTGGAGTGGGGTGCCGTTTCCTTCTCCAGGGAACTTCCCAACCCAGGGATCGGACCCAGGTCTCCCACATTGTAGACAGACGCTTTACCATCTGAGCCACCAGGGAAGTCTTCCCTGTCCACCCATGGCAATCCATGAAATTGCAAACATAGAACCATAAAAAGAACATGATTGCCAAATCCAATCCATTTCAACAAAATAATGGGCATAAATAAAGTTTCAAGTGTAAGAAGCAGTTGTCCATGGGTAGATATTTTGATGACTGTTGATTTTGGTGTTTTTTTAAATGACTCTTGGTCTTGTTTCTATCCTTCCTTAGGCTTCTTGAACAGAAGGAAATGCAACAGTATGTAACAACAAGTAGAAGCCCTAAGGAATTGCATAGATGCTCTATTCTTCTGATAAGAGATTAGACCAGCTTATACAGACAATTTTCTCAGCTCCAATGGTAGATAAAAGAAAAGCTGTTGCACATCAACTGCCTGGCTGTTCATAATTAATCAACCACCATATATTCTATTTAAAAATATCCATTTTTAGTCCCTACTTTTTTATTTCCATTCTCATCTTTATTTGCTTCCTTTACTAAGTGTGGACTTTGTTCTTTTCCTTCTTCCTTTAGGTGTAAGTTTCCATTGTTTATTTGAGGTTTTTCTTGTTTATTGAAGTCAGCTATAATCTTCCCTCTTAGAACTGCCGTTACTGTGTCCCATCAATTTGGGATTGTTGTGTTTTCATTTTCATTTGTCTCAAAGTAGTTTTTAATTTCCTCTTTGATTTCTTCATTGACTCAAATGTTGTTTTGTAACATGTTGTTTAGACTCCATGTGTTTGTATTTTTTCCAGTTTTTTTCTTGAAGTTGACTTCTAGTTTCATACCATCGGGGTCAGAAAAGATGTTTCACATGATTTCAGTCTTCTTAAATTTGCTGAGACTTGTTTTGTGGCCTAACATGTGATTTCAAAAGATATATGCACCCTATGCTCATTGAAACATTATTTATAATAGCTAAAGTATGGAAGCAAACTAGAGGTCTACTGACAGGTGCATGAATAAAGAATGAATAAAGAAGATGTGATATATATATAATGGAATATTACTCAGCCATGAAAAGAATGAAGTCTTACCACTCGTGACAACATGGATGGCCCTACAGAGTTGAAATAGTTGAAATAAGTCAGAGAGAAAGACAAATACCATATAATCTCATTTATATGTGAAGTTTAAGAAAACAAAACAAACAATACAGAAACAGATGTAGATACAGAGATGTCAAGATCTACCTTGAATTAAGTTTTGTCTGTGATATATGGTAAGAGAAAAGATTCATTTATGCACATGTGTGGATTTAATTGATTCAGCACCACTTATTGGAAAGGTCATACTTTATCCACATAATTATAATGTTGCCTTTGTTGTACATCAAATGGCCATATATCTGAATTTAAAGGGCCAGCCTTTAAATTCTTTATTAGTCTATTTCTCTAACCTTGCACCAATACCACATTATCTTAGTTAATAAATCCTGATACATGTTAGTATAAGTATTTCAGCTTTGCTCTACTTCAAGATACTTTGGCTATTCTAGAACCTTTGCATTTTCATGTAAGTTTTGGAATCAATTTGCCAATTTTCATTAAAACACTGCTAAAATTTTTATTTAAATTTTACTGGACCTATAAAATGGATTCAGAATAAGGGGAACTGGCCTCTTAATATTAAATCTTCTAACTCATTATGTTTTTTTCTTGTTTTGGCCTTCTTTAGTTTCTTGCTACCTTATTTTATAGTGTTTTACAGGTTTTGGTGTAGAAGTCTTGACCATATTTTCTTAGATTTGTTTCATTTGATGACTACTAGTGTTATCATATGGTATTTTTCTTTCATTTTCTTCTTTTTTAACCAACCCCCCCCCCAAAAAAAAAGGCTCCTGCACTATTGATTGGGATTGCAGTGAATCTAGATCAACTTGGGGAAATTTGACATCTTAACAATATCAAGTCTTCTAACCCATAAACATACTATATCTGTTTATGGAAGTCATTAGTAATTTCTTTCAGGAATGTTTTGTAGTTTCCAGTGCACAGACTTTGAATATCTTGTGTCAGATTTATCCTTAAGTATTTCATATTCATGTATGATATTGTAAATGCTATTTTAATTCATTTTTCTATTTATTAATAATATATAAAGATATAATTGATTTTTGCATATAGATCTTGTATCACATAGTCTTGCTTAACTCAGTCATTAGTCTTAGTAGTTTTATCTTTAGAGTCAATCATCTTTTCTATATAGAGATGATATCATCTGTGAAAAAAGACAGCTTTATTTCTACTTTTTCTATCTAGATGCCTTTTCTTTTTCTTGCCTTATTGCGAGCCTCCTATAGTGTTGAATAGAAGTAGTAAGAGTGGATATCAACATCATTGTCTTTTTCCAAGTCTAAAATTGGGGGAGGATTCACTATTTAATCATAAAGAAAAATATGAGCTGTGACTTTTTGGTACAGTCCATTATCAGTTTGAAGTTTCCTTCTATGTCTCCTTTTCTGGAGTTTATAGTATGAATGATTTTAGATCCTGTCAAAAGTTTTTCTGTGTCTATTGAGGCAATCTTATGGCTTTTCTCTTTTATTTTTTAATAAGGTAACTTACATTAATCCATTTTTAAATATTAAATCAACATTGCATTCCTAGGTTATACTGAACTTGATCGTGGTGTCTTTTTATATATTGGTGTTTTTGTATATTGTTGGATTCAATCTGTCAAAAAATTTTTTTAGAATTCTTTCCACATGTTCTTGTCATGGATTTATCTTTCTCTTTTCTTGTAATGTCTTTTTCACATTTGAGAGGCAGGATACTGAATTGAAAAGTATTTCCTCCTTTTTAACTTTTTGGAAGAGTTCATATAAAATAGATATAATGTGTTTGGTATAATTCATCAGTGAAATGACCTCAATCTGTCTGTAGGAAGTGTTTTAACTACAAACTCCATTTAGTTAATAGGTATAGGACTATTTGTGTTATCTATTTTTTTCTTGTTTGAACTTTTGTAATTTGTGTCTTTCAAGGAAGTTGTCCATTTAACCTAAGCTATTAAATTTTTTTTACTTTAAATATCCTATTTAACTGTAACATTAATTTATTTTTTTAATTTTTTATAGAATTGTAGTGTAAGCTATTAAATTTATTGACAAAGTTGCACATAATAATCTCTTCATATTCTTTTAATATCTGTAAACTCTAATATCATCTCTCTCATTTCTGATATTTTGTTTCTTTTGTCTTTTATTCTTGATCCATCTTGCTAAATATTAACTATTGTTTAATCTTCTTAGTTAACCAGCATTTGATTTCATTGATTTTCTCTGTTCTTCCTCCTTCCTATTTCATTTAATATCTATTGTGATTTTATTATTTTGTTTCTTTCATTTATTATGTATTTTCGTTGTTCTTTCTCTAGTGTTGTAACAGAGAAGCTGAACCATTGATCTGAGATCTTTCTTTTGCTTGCTTTGAATTTAATTTGTTCTTCCTTTACCACTTTCTTAAGGTGAGAGATGAAGTTATTGATTTGACACATTTCTTCTTTTCTACTTTAGGCACTCAGTGCTATAAATATTCCCCCAAGCACTGCTTAACAGCATCTTACTAATTTTAATATGCTGTACTTTCATTTTCATTCAGTTCAAGAAACTTTCTGATTTTCCTTTCTATTTCCTTGATCCATTTAGGAGTGTGTTATTTAGTTTCTAAATATGTAGGTATATTCTGTTCACACTTGGAAAGAATGTGCATTCTGTTGTTTTGGGATGGAGTATTGTATAAATGTTAATTAGTTCAAAGTGTTGTTTAATCTTCTGTATTAATATTTCTGACTATTATTATTATCTATTTCTCCTTAGAGTTCTGTCAATTTTGCTTAATGTATTTTGAAACTGTTGTGAAAGATAAAAACATATAAAGATTGTTATGTCCTCATGATGAATTGACCACTTTTCCATTATGTTATGAATTTCTTTATACCTGTTGATATTCCTTCTCTGAAAGCTACTTGATCATAGCCACTTTAGCTTTCCTACTACTACTATTAGCATGGCATATCTTTTTCTGTTGTTTGGTTTTATTTGTCTATATTTTTAATCGACATCTTATTTATTGATTTTGCATAATTATTTACATAGCTGTCTTGCTATTTATTTTTTATTTGTCCTTTTCCCCCTCTTTTTCTGCCTTTTAAAATTAATTGAGTATTTTTTATGATTCAGTTTTCCTTTCTTGTCTTTCATTTTTGAAATTGTTTTAGAGCAGAGTTTCTCAACCTTGGCATTCTAACCTACTGGACCAGAAATTCTTTGATGTGAGGAGGCCGTGCATTGTAAGGTGTTTGACCTGGCCTCTACACACTAGATAATAGTAATTCCCCCATTCATGATAACCAAAGATGTCTGCAGACATTGCCAAATGTTCCCCCCACGAAAGGAGGAAGTCAAAATTGTCCCAGTTAAAAATGCTTTGGAAAAAACCTGAGAATTATAGTATACATCTTTAACTTATTATGGCCTACTTTCATATGATGTTACACTACTTCATATTTAGTATAAGAATTTTATGAAAGTATACTTACCTTTTTCCCTCCCATACTTTATTTTTCATACCTTTACTTTTACAAATGTTGTATTTCCCACACTTCAATTTTTTTCTGTTTAAACGGTCATTTTTTAGGAGAGCTTTAAATAGTAAGAAAAATATATTTACCTGTATAGTTACCATTTCTTCATTCCCTTGATAGATTCAGCTTTTCATCTGACATAATTTTTTCTGCCTGAAAGACTTCAACAGTTCTCATAATGCAAATCTACTGTTGACAAATACTTTGAGCTTTTATACACCTGAAAAAGTCATCTCAGCATCATTTTAGAAAAATATCTTAGCTAGGTAAAGAATTCTAGGTGCAGGAGAAGCAGTTGTAAAGTAGACAATATTCCTGCCCTCATAAAATTTATATTCTAACAGAGGTGGATAGAAGACAACATGTAGGAAAAAGCAAATAAGAATGATAACAGCTAATGATAAGAGATGTGCAAAAAGTACACTGATATCAAGCATGTTAACCTTTTGTTAGTGTCACTCATTTGAAGAATGGTTTTCCTTACATTTCATCTTCTGTATGTGGTATTTTGCCATTCACATTTTTTTTGTTACTTATTCAAATAAATATTCCTTTGAGGTGACTTCTGTTCTCTCTCTTTCCCTCTCACTGACCCTTCCACACAGGAGGAGGGTATGCCTATCTGATGGAAGTAACTACCACACATGTTCACTCAAGCACTCAGTGCTACTCGCTCCTTTCTTGCTCTGAGTTGACCTCAGGACACACATACTCTTCTCTGACAAGTCATACTGCAGCTGCCTATGCCTACTTCTGTCTCCAGCCTCATTGTCCACTACTGAAATCTACAGTGGAAAATTTCCTACATTGTTTAAATAACTCCACTCAGTGATTTAACCAAGTGAAAGATGCTGCAAACAGACACTCTGGAAACAAAAAGCAGTCATCCCTAACTCTGTTAATTAAGCATCCTGCTTTCTGTTCCTGCCTCTGTATCTCTGATCTTGGATTTTTTTCTTAGAATATTTACTATTTGAAAATCTTTCGCTGTTGCATTTAATTGTGGATTCCTCAGCTCTGTTGAGTATTGCTATCAAGATGAATTTTTCATTTTCTGTTTTATAGTGATTTCTAAATTTTTAAATGTGCTCTTGCAGCTCTGGTACCTCTCACAGTTTTGTAAGATTCCAAAAACATTATGATATATTTCTCCTATTATTTCAATGAAGTATTGGAAGGAAGAAGAAGTAGATGCTTCTGATTAGTTACATAAACCAGAGTTCTCATGAGGACATTAGGATTATTTTTTCAAATTAAAGTTATTGATTTATTTGAGGAAAATTGACATTTTAAAAAAGAAGCCTCTGGTACTGCCTGGCCTATATGGTACTATATAGCCTATTATTTACCAAAATTATATTTTACCCTTTTTCCCCATGCATTCTAAGAATAAGTTATATCACTATCAAAATATAGCCTGAATCCATTTACTCATCAACATCTTCTCTATTACTATCATCAGTTCAGTGGCTCAGTTGTGTCCAATTCTACAATCCCATCGACTGCAGCATGCCAGGCTTCCCTGTCCATCACCAATTCCAAGAGCTTGCTCAAACTCATGTCCATACAATCCACTGGATTGATACAATCCAACCATCTCATCCTCTGTCGTCCCCTTCTCCTGCCTTCAATCTTTCCCAGCATCAGCGTCTTTTCCAATGAGTCAGTTCTTCTGCTGTCATGGCTGCAGTTACCATCTGCAGTGATTTTCGAGCCCAAGAAAATATCTATCATACTACTATCATACCCAACGGTCATTTTAAGTTCTGCCTTCAACTGGTTATTGTTGAATTATAGGAGAATTGTTTATGTTTGTATAAGGAAAGGAAAGTGAAGTCGCTCAGTCATGTCCGACTCTTTGCGACCCCAAGGACTGTAGCCTCCTCTGTCCGTGGGACTTTCCAGGCAATAGTACTGGAGTGGATTGCCATTTCCTTCTCCAGCAGATTTCCCGACCCAGGGATGGAACCCAGGTCTCCCGCATTGTAGACAGACGCTTTACTGTCTGAGCCACCAGGGAAGTCCAACTATACTGATGTTTGTATAGTTTATAAATAAGAGCTATGTAGGAAGTTAAAGTTCGTAAGGCCACTTTCTTTGAATTTATAATAGTTCTAATATTACTTTTTATTCTTTTGGGTTTTCCAAAGCAACAGTCAACACCTGAAAGTAATAAAAAAATTTTCCTCTTCTTTCATAGTAATTATTAAAGTTTTCTACCTCTAACCATGTAAATTATAATCACTTAATATTATACTAGGGCTTCCCTTATAGTTCAGTTGGTAAACAGTCCACCTGCAATGCAGGAGTCCACCTGTAGTGCAGGAGACCTGGGTTCAATTCCTGGGCCTGGAAGATCCCCTGGAGAAGGAAATGGCAACCCACTCCAGTATTCTTGCCTGGAGAATCCCATGGATAGAGGAGCCTGACAGGCAACAGGCTACAGGCCATGGGTTCTCAAAAGTCAGACATCACTCAGTAACTAAACAGCAATAAACACATTATGTACCATTCTTCAACCCTCAAAAGCAGACATTAAATATGTCAGTGGGAAGACAGCTCTAATTCAATAATTTTAATTTTTTTTATAGAGATTCTGCAAACCAGGGATATGCACCTGTCGGAGAACATCAAACATACACATTGTTTCAAAGTCCTTTTTTTCTTCAAAACCTGAGGGTTGAAGTAATAAAGTCATGCTTTATTCTCAGGTCTTTAAATGTCAGTTCTCAGAATAAATATACAAGTCATCTTGTCTTTTCTTTCATTTTCTTTCTTGGTAACTTGTCTTTGGCTCTCATGATTCAAAGAAGTAGAGATCTTTCTTTGAGGACTATTCTTAGTTGAATTCTCTGGACCTTTATAATTTGTATGATGAAGTTTTTCATGTAATAAATTTGTTGTATTTCTGATTCTACTTGTATTTCTGATTCTACTATCCACAGGACTGGTCTTTCTCATTTCCTCTATCACCTCTTTTATTTATAAATTTCCTCTATTTTATCTAAGAGTTTACATGGCTTTCCACCTCTCTTCATGAGGTTTTTATACATCCTTGAGATTCTGAGCCGCTGTTTTAGATTTTGCTTTTAGCCTCCTGTTACCTTTTTAAGTCTTTACAGTATTTCCACATTTTTATGCAGTTTTTCAGTTTTGTAACTTGTTTCATTTTTAGCAATCTTTGTTTATTTCCTTTAAACTTATCAATTCATTCAAGCCTCCTTGAAGAGTTGGTCCTGCCTCTGTGATGGCTTCTTCAGCAGATGTTGCAGAATTGCTTAATTGATTCAGGGTCATTGCATTTATTTAGATTTATTCATTGTTTCCTAAGCCTACACTGGAGGGCAGGGTAGGGTATTGCTTTTCTTTTTTCAGACAAGTCCATTGTTTTTCTGTCACTGTAGTCGGAAGAATTTGGGCCTGTTTTTAAATCCACCATCTTCCAAGAAATCTTTGGTCATCTTTAAACCTTTTGTGCCAGTCAAAACTCTTTCTCCTGATACCTCTTCATTTCCTTAGGTTTCTTTTCACACACAAATGTCTCACTTGGAAGTTTAGCTTTGCATAGATTTTGGTATCAATTCTTTATTCTAATGAATCACTGATGTGACTGCAACAGAAATAACATACTTCTTACAATAGCTAGCATAGGATTGACTTGTTTACTCTTATCTAGGGATTTAAAACTTTCCCTGTTAAAGTACCATTTTTTATTAGAGAAAATTTGGAATCTTGTATATACTTTTCTATCATCATTATTAAAAATATTTCTACATGTTATTACAGGGATGTGCATAAACCTACTTTTAAAAAAAAAAGTACAAATATTGCTTTTGAGGCATTTATTTATTTATTTGGCAGCATCCAGTTTAATTTGTATCACATGGGATCTTAATTGTGTCATGTGGGTTCTTTCGTTGCGACACACAGAATCTCTAGTTGTGGTGCTGGCTTCAGTAGTTGCAGCACGTGGACTTAGTTGTAGTTGCTCTGCAGCATGTGGGATCCTTAGTTCCCCAACCAAGGATTAAACCAGCATTCCCTGCATTGCAAGGCAGATTCTTAACCACTGGATTACCAGGAAAGTCCCCGTAAACTCACTTTTAATGGCTGAATCAGTTTGGTTCAGTTCAGTCGCTCAGTCGTGCCCAACTGTTTGCAATCCCATAAACCACAGCACTCCAAGCCTCCAGTCCATCACCAACTCCCGAAATCTACCCAAACCCATGTCCATCGAGTTGGTGATGCCATCCAACCATCTCATCCTGGGTCGTCCCCTTCTCCTCCTGCCCTCAATCTTTCCCAGCATCAGAGTCTTTTCAAATGAGTCATCTCTTCACATCAGGTGGCCAAAGCATTGGAGTTTCAGCTTCAACACCAGTCCTACCAATGAACACCCAGGACTAATCTCCTTTAGGATGGACTGGTTGGATCTCCTTGCAGTCCAAGGGACTCTCAAGAGTCTTCTCCAACACCACAGTTCAAAAGCATAGATTCTTAAGCACTCAGATTTCTTTATAGTCCAACTCTCACATCCATACATGACCAATGGAAAAACCATAGTCTTGACTAGATGGACTTTTGCTGGCGAAGTAATATCTCTGCTTTTTAATATGCTGTCTCGGTTGGTCATAACTTTCCTTCCAAGGAAGCGTCTTTTAATTTCATGGCTGCAACCACCATCTGCAGCAATCTTGGAGCCCAGAAAAATAAAGTCAGCCATTGTTTCCACTGTTTCCCCATCTATTTGCCATGAAGTGATGGGACCAGATGCCATGATTTTCATTTTTTGAATGTTGAGCTTTAATCCAACTTTTTCACTCTCCTCTTTCACTTTCATCATGAAAGTGAAAGTTCCTCTTCACTTTCTCCCATAAAGGTGGTGTCACTGCATATCTGAGGTTATTGATATTTCTCCCAGCAATCTTGATTCCAGCTTGTGTTTCTTCCAGTCCAGCATTTCTCATGATGTACTCTGCATAGAAGTTAAACAAGCAGGGTGACAATATACAGCCTTGATGTACTCCTTTTCCTATTTGGAACCAGTTGGTTGTTCCATGTCCTCTTCTAACTGTTGCTTCCTGACCTGCATATAGGTTTCTCAAGATGCAGGTCAGGTGGTCTGGTATTCCCATCTCTTTCAGAATTTTCCACAGATTATTGTGATCCACACAGTCAAAGGCTTTGGCATAATCAATAAAGCAGAAATAGATGTTTTTTCTGGAACTCTCTTGCTTTTTTGATGATCCAGCAGATGTTGGCAATTTGATCTCTGGTTCCTCTGCCTTTTCTAAAACCAGCTGGAACATCTGGAATTTCACGGTTCATGTATTGCTGAAGCCTGGCTTGGAGAATTTTGAGCATTACTTTACTAGCGTGTGAGATGAGTGCAATTGTGGAGTAGTCTGAGCATTCTTTTGCATTGCCTTTCTTTGTGATTAGAACGAAAACTGACCTTTTCCAGTCCTGTGGCCACTGCTGAGTTTTCCAAATTTGCTGGCATACTGAGTGCAGCACTTTCACAGCATCATTGTTGGCTGAATAGTATTCCATTAAGAGGCAGCACTAGTCCCCCACAGTGAGATATTTAATTTGTAAAGTTGGTGTGTATTGTTTTGAGCTGCTAAGTATCCTTTTCTCCTTCTCCAGGTAATTACACTATCTCAACCCACCTTCTCTTTGGAGAACTGTCCTTCCCTTAACTCGCAGGTGGTCTTAGTGGTATTAATCTCACTACTTGACTTCCAGCCTCCCCCTGCCTCCAGCCCCAGTGACAGGTGGGCACGTATCTCAGGTCTGGTTAATCCTAATTCCTATGGTACTTTGGACCTAGTCCCAACAGCGCTTTTGGAACTATAGTCCTTCCCAGGTTCTATCATTTGGAATGCATTTGCACAAAACCTAAAGAATGGCTTAGGGCTTCCCTGGTGGTCCAGTGGTTAAGAGCCTGCCTTGCAATGCAGAGGACACTGGTTCAATCCCTGGTCTAGCAAGATCCCACACGCGACAAAGCTACTAAGCCTGCCAGCTGCAGCTACTGAAGCCCTCATGCTATAGAGTCTGTGCTCCACAACAAGAGAAGGCACCACAATGAGAAGCCTGTGCACCACAACTAGAGAGTAGTCCCTGCTCACCTCAACTAGAGAAAGCCTGTGCAGCATCGAAGAACTGGTGAAGCCAAAAATAAACAAATAATTTCTTTGTTGTTGTTAAAAAAAAGAACCATGACTTAAATCTTGGGACATTTACCATTTTACTTAAAAAGTCTACAGGTAGTGATTGTTATGGGTTGATTTGTATCCCAAAAAGATTTGTTCAAGTCCTAACCCCAGTTCCTATCAGTGTGATCTTTCTTGGAAATAGAGATTTTTCAGATGTAATCAAGTTAAGATGAGGTCTTTGGGGTGGGTGCTAATCTGGTATGCCTGCTGCCCTTATAAGAAGAGGAAAACTGGTGTGAAGACAGACACTCAGGGAGAAGGCCATGTAACAACAGAGCAGAGACTAGAGTGACAGGGCTGCAAGTCAAGGAAAACTAAGAAGTGATGGCCACCTCAAGAAGCTTGGGAGAAGCAAGGAAAGAGACTCCCCTATGATTTTCAGAGGTAACGTAACCCTGCTAACATTTTGACTTGGACTTCTGGCCTTCAAGCCCACAAGAAATTTCTGTCGTTTCAAGTCACCCAGTTTAAGGTAACTTGTTACAGCAGTCTTAAAGAACTAACACAGCAATGCATGGAAGATCCCAGGAGACACATAAAAAACAAAATGAAAACATCATCATAGGTGCACAGAGACAAACTGGTCAATAAAGTCATATGACATGAAAGCTAGTACTCACTCGTTAAAAAACAAACATGCTTACTATGCTTACTATGGACCAGGAGCTGCAAAGTGGTCCATGCTTACTATAGACCAGGAGCTGCAAAGTGGTCCATGCTTACTATGGACCAGGAGCTGCAAAGTGGCAAAAGGGCAGCATCAGCCAAACAATGCAGTGCAGGAATTTGTTATGATCGCTACTATTATTAATGTGGCATTTAACAAATGTCACCTTTTGCTGAATATTATTACATGCCCAACCAAATACTTGGTACTTTCAAGGCATTATCTCTTTGTTATTTTAGCAACCCCATGAAATGACAGTTACCTTGATCTTTCACATATCTAACAAAGAGAAAGCAAAGATCTCAATCAATGATGCATTTTTATGAACCATTGAGTTTAAGGAACATATGCAAGAGAACCTAGCAACAGCATCCGCATCTCAGTCTTTGGAAAAAGCCCCAATAGTTTTCCCAGTTGTACATGCATTGAAAACTCAGACTAAATTTGCTGGTCACTGCAGACATGGCTCAGGACATTTGGCTTCTGCATGACCCCCACACCAGGGCATCACAGTCTATGAGGCATTCTCACAGCAAATTCCTTTCTAGGTCAGCATGAGGGCCCAGCCTTCACCACTCACCGGTCAACAGGTGTTTCTGAGGGTCCCGCAGTTTATATTCACATTCCCAGTATAGTCTGAAACTTTGAAGTCCTGAAACACTGCATTGCCCAACACGTGTTTTGGTCAACATTATTTTATATACGAAAACATCATTTAGAAATATACTTTGAGGTATAAAATGAATCCAGGGTGTCAATGTTTAAGAGCTGAAGAGTGCTTACCAAACTGTGGATACGTACAGGATTGTAGACATTAGCTGGAGCCTCTCCAAAGTGGCTTCCTTATTTTAATAAATAAACAGATATAAGAAACACTGCATAGTAGGGACTCTGTGAAATACTGCTCTCTAGAAACCAATTTCAACAGCACTTTTGATGCAGTTTGACCTAGTCTTCTCCCCTTGTCCTTTTCTCTCTCTCAATTACCTGTTAATGTCCAACAGAACCATGTATGTAGGATATCCTACATACATGAGTTAAAGTACATTGTAAAAGTGCCCTGGGAATGCTCTCAGGAAGGTGAAGAGCAGGGTAATGGCGTGGATCATTTTAGGAAGGCGGTTCTGACTACACACATTGAAAAGTCTGGGTAAAGGCTCCTTGGAAGAAGTTGGGTCCATCATAATGCCAAATAAGAGTAACAGAATTTGTTACAGAATTGTGAATAAAAATCATCTTTCATTGAGACATTCTTTGTAACTTATGGTTGGAATTTTAGCAATCCTAAACATTTTTGAAAAAATACCATCTATCCCTCTCCTGAACTAGGCACACTGCTGCCACCCAGTGCAGGAGTTTCACAGCCATAGTTTCAAGTAGTAAGACAGAAACCAGAGGCTTGCAATAGAAACAAGCATGTCTTCCCTTTTAAAAGTGAAGATCAATGTGCCAGCCTGGATGCAAGGGGAGTTTGGGGAAGAGTGTATACATGTATATGTATGGCTGAACCCCTTCACTCTTCACCTGAAACTATCAAAACATTGTTAATTGGCTGGAAAGGCAAAAAGATATGACACTAAAAGATGTACTTGCCAGGTCAGTGGGCGCCCAATACGCTACTGGAGAAGAGCAGAGAACTAGCTCCAGAAGGAACGAAGAA
Source organism: Oryx dammah (assembly GCF_014754425.2). Taxonomy (NCBI): domain Eukaryota; kingdom Metazoa; phylum Chordata; class Mammalia; order Artiodactyla; family Bovidae; genus Oryx; species Oryx dammah. The sequence continues at coordinate 25,508,903 of NW_024070186.1, read as the reverse complement.
GCTGAGTCAAAGAGGAAACAATGCCCAGTTGCGGATGTGTCTGGTGATGAAAGTAAAGTCGGATGCTGTAAAGAACAATATTGCATAGGAACCTGGATGTTAGGCCCATGAATCAAGGTAAATTGGAAGTGGCCAAACAGGAGACGGCAAGAGTGAACATCTACATTTTAGCAATCAGAGAATTAAAATGGACTGGAGTGGGGAAATTTAATTCAGATGACCCTTATATCTACTACTGTGGGCAAGAATCCCTTGGAAGAGAGGAAGAAGCCCTCATAGTCAACAAAAAGTCTGAAATGCAGTACCTGGGTACAGTCTCAAAGACAACAGAATGATCTCTGTTTGTTTCCGAGGCAAACCATGCAATATCACAGTAATCCAAGTCTATTCCTCAACCATTAATGCCAAAGAAGCTGAAGTTAAATGAGTCTATGAAGACCTGCAAGAACTTCTAGAACTAATACCAAAATGAAAATATGTCCTTTTCATTATAGGGGACTGGAATGCAAAAGTAGCAAGTCAAGAGATACCTGGAGTGACAAGCAAGTTTGACCTTGGAGTATAAAATGAAATAGGGCAAAGGTTAACAGAGTTTTGCCAAGAGAACACATTGGTCATAGCAAACACCCTCTTCCAACAATACAAGAGACCACTCTAAGCATGGACATCACCAGATGGTCAATACCAAAATCAGATTGATTATATTGTTTGCAGCCAAAGATGGAGAAGCTCTATATAGTCAGTAAAAACAAGACTGGGAGCTGACTGTGGCTCAGACCATGAACTCCGTATTGCAAAATTCAGACTTAAGTTGAAGAAAGTAGGGAAAATAACTAGGCTATTCAGGTATGACCTAAATCAACCCTTTATGATTAAACAGTGGAAGTAACAAATAGTTTCAAGGGATTACATATGATAGAGTGCCTGAAGAACTACAGATGGAGGTTCATAACATTGTATAGGGGGCAGTGATCAAAACCATCCCCAAGAAAAAGAATTGCAAAAAGGCAAATTGGTTGTCTGAAGAGTCCTTACAAATAGCTGAGAAAAGAAGAGGAGTGAAAGGTAAAGGAGAAAAGGAAAGATACATTTATCTGAATGCAGAGTTCCAAAGAATAGCAAGGAGAGATCAGAAAGCCCTCCTAAGTGAACAATACAAAGAAATAGAGGAAAACATTAGAATGGGAAAAACTAGAGGTATCGTCAGAAAAATTAGAGATACCAAGGGAACATTTCATGCACAGCTGGGCACAATAAAGGACAGAAATTATATAAACCTAACAGAAGCAGAAGATATTAAGAGGAGGTGGCAAGAATACACAGAAGAACTATACAAAAAAGACCTTAATGACCCAGATAAGCACAATGGTGTGATCACTCACCTAGAGACAGACATCCTGGAATGTGAAGTCAAGTGGGCCTTAGGAAGCATCACTATGAACAAAGCTAGTGGAGGTGATAGAATTCCAGTTGAGCTGTTTCAAATCCTGAAAGATGATGCTGTGAAAGTGCTGCACTCAATATGCCAGCAAATTTGGAAAACACAGCAGTGGCCACAGGACTGGAAAAGGTCAGTTTTCATTCCATTCCCAAAGAAGAACAATGTGGCATCCAGTCCTATCACTTCATGGCAAGTAGATGGGGAAACAATGGAAACAGTGACAGACTTTATTTTCTTGGCCTCCAAAATCACTACAGATGGTGACTGCAGCCATGAAATTAAAAGATGCTTACTCCTAGGAAGAAAAGCTATGACAAATCTAGACAGAGTACTAAAAAGTGGAGACATTACTTTGCCAACAAAGGTCCATATAGTCAAAGATATGTTTTTTCCAGCAGTCATATATGAATGTGAGTGTTGGACCATAAGGAAGGCAGAGTGCCAAAGAATTGATGCTTTGAACTCCGGTGTTAGAGAAGACTCTTTAGAGTCCCTTGGGCTGCAAGGAGATCAAACCAGACAATTTTAAAGGAAATGAACCACAAATATTCATTGGAAGCTGCAATATTGATGTTGAAACTGAAGCTCCAATACTTTGGCCACCTGATGTGTAGAGCCAACTCATTCATTAGAAAAGACCTTGATGCTGGGAAAGATTCAAGGCAGGAGGAGAAGGGGACAACAGAGGACAAGATGGTTGGATGGCATCACAGACTCAATGGACATGAGTTTGAGCAGGCTCTGGGGGATGGTGAGGGAAAGGGAAGCCTGGCATGCTGCAGTCCATGGTGTTGCAAAAAATCAGACACAACCAAGTGACTGAACATCAACAGAACAAATAGTCTAAAAAATAAAAGTGAAAAATAAAAATAAAAAATAAAAGTGAAAATTAAGTCTTGATATAGTTTAGCGTAAACCACTCAACTAGGCTAGACAAGCACAGTTCCAGGCACCAGAAATAGAGGGAGGTAGAACTTAGTCTTTCCCCTTAAAGGGCTCATAGTCTGCTGGAAAAGACATGGACAGATCAATGGGATGAATGGGATAGAAAAAAAGATATAAAGAAGAGAACCACACCTGCGTAGGTTCTTGGGAGATTCACTGAGGAGGTGCTTATGGAGCTGAGCCTTGAAGGATGAGTGAAATATGCCCAACAGGACATGAAGAAAACACATGTCCAAAGACACAGGGACTAACAACTATTTTTGCAGGGCTCAGGCACAAAGTGGTAGGTGTACAGGGCGGGGCGGAGAATAAGAAAGAGGCTGAGGGGTATGTTGAGAGAAACTTAAAAACCTAGTAGAGGATCTGGATCTGCTGCTGAATTGACTGTGTGACCTTCATCAATATCTCATCTGCCCTTTATGGGCCCCGTATATTTCATTAAAAGCAGTTTCTAGAGCCAGCACTCTAGAAACTCACTCTAGCACTTACTTGTGTGCTCTAGAGCAAGTTACTTAACCTCTCTTTGATTTAGTTTTTACCACTATGAAATAGTACCAACCTTCAAGAGTTGTTGAAAGAGTTGTTGTAATGTTATCTGTGCTTGATACAAAATGAACGTGTGTCAGTGTCTGGGATTATTGTTGTTACTGATGGTACTATTATTATAGCCATCATCCAGAAGGATAAGGCTAAGATAATGTTCGTGAAAGTGCTTGGTAAACTGAAAAGCAAAATATAATAGCTGTTCTCACCATGCCAAGTGATCTGCTCATTAGACCAGTATCCCTTCACCAAGGCTACTTGCTGGGGCTGGGCCACCATGAATGTCCCCACAGATGGTGCAGTGTGGACCTGCAGGAACACAAGTCATACATCAAGGTTGGTAGAGATGTTTCATGTGTCCTTTAGAGTGTTGGTCACATGGGTATAACCCTATTTCAAAGCCAGTAAAGCCGTTCATTTAAGACATGTTTATTTTCTTAAAAACATTAAGAGCAAAATTTTGTCATTTGCAGCAACTTGGATGGACTTGGAGGGCATTATTCTTAGTGAAAGAAGTCAGACAGGGAAGGACAAATACTATATAATGTCACTTATGTGGAATCTAAAAAAAATACAATAAGCTAGTGAATGTAACAAAAAAAGGAGCAGTCTTATGGAGAGAACAGACCGGTGGCAGAGGGGCAATATAGGGATGGAAGAATGGGAGGTACACACTATTGGGTGTAAGGCTACAAAGCTCTATTGTACCACATGGGGAATATAGCCAATATCCTGGAATAACTAAATGGAATGTAAGACTTGAAAACTGCATAAAAATTTTATAAAATAATAAAAATCAAAAATATATCTTAAAAATCAAAAATATATATTATCTTTTAAATATATATTTAAAAATCAAAAATATGTTTTAAAAGTCAAAGGGGCAGCATGGAGACTGCCCCTTTGTCTCTGATTCAGTGCTGGCACAGATTCATTCCTCCACAGGCTAGAAAGACCTCAAATGACCTCCCTCTCTCCATTTCTACCAGTTCCCTGTCTCTTCAGGTAAAGAAGTGAGGATTGAGGCGGGGTGGGCAGGAATCCATTCTCTACTTGCAAGTGAAATGCTTGCCTTGATCTAGTCCTGGGATTCTCTTTCCTCACAGCTGGCTGAGGGTGCTCAGCTTGGCTCACTTGCCTCAGGACAAGTTTTGAATTCCCAAACTGCCCCAGGTTGCAGAATGCCTTTTTGAGAAGCCAGTTTCCCTTACGCAAAACAACACCTTTGAAAATCCAAACGATTTATTTTTTAGCATATTCTTAAATCACTTGACATCACCAATACTTGCCAGCAGTGCACAGCCACATTATCAGTCAAGGTGTGGGGTCTGCAGGGAGCAGGACACCGAACAAAGCAAGAGGCACAAATTAAGGATGTTTTCTAGGCTGAGCCTCTGGTGGTCAGGGGCTCTGGCTGGCTGAATTGCTTTGTGCCACATAGACAAGAAGAAAGGAATGATTTTTGATATTAGTGATGGTTACATGTGCTTGCTGTGGGCCTACAGAAGTGAGTAAAGGCCAGAGCTGTTTGGGGTGTTTGAGAGATTTTCTTGAAGGGAACACAGCACCTAAATCCTCAAGCAGGATGAAATCTCCTGGTGCAGGAATCATGGAAAAAAAGGCTAGAATTGCCTCTGAGTGCCAGACGCCTCACAGGGCTGCCACTGATTTGTTTATGACTCTTGAAAGACATGCCATCAACTACTAATGGTTTCACAAAAACTGGGGACCAAGTATCTGTTTCAGAGGGTGTGCTAAGCAGCTTCCCATGCCCAGAGTCCCCAAGGAGACCACCGTCCCCCTGCTCACCTTATGAGCCTCTTTCATCCAAGCTGCGTTTCCCTGACTCTGCTAGGGTGTGTTCTAAGAGAGATCACGGAGTCAAACGACTGTGTGGGTCTTGCTTTCTCTGTCTTTTCTTCTCTCCTTCTTCCCTTCTCCCTCCCTCTATTCCTCTCTCCTCTCCTCTCTCTCTAAACCTTTTACACTGCAGTTGAACAAGCCCCTGGATAAAGACTTTATCCAAAAACCCCCTCTTTAAAGTTATTTCAAATTTCTCTGCAAGGCTTTCAGAAATCTGTTTGTTTGAGGGCAGAATTAGATGTGACCGGCGTTTTATTGTGACATAAAACCATATTTCTTCCCTGGAAGATTAAAAAATAAAATCGGTTAATAAGAAAAGCTGTCAGCAACAGAAAATGGCTGACATAATCCGTTTATCCTCCGAGCAATAAAGATATTGGTCCTTGGGAGTCTATCCTCTCTCTCATGTTATTTCGCCCAAAACATTATCTTCCCAGCATTCTGATGGATTAAGAAGTCATATGGGAGATAGCAGGGAAATGACAGATACAAAAAAATATATAATATCCTTTCATTTCCCCTCCTCCCTCCACACTCACTCATATTCCCCCTCTCTTTCTCCCTCCCCCACCCAAAACACACACACACACACACACACACACACACATATTTTATTTTCTGTCTTTTCCCTCTCCCTGACACCCTCCCATTTTTCTCACTCTTTGGAAAAGAAATAGATCTTCTTTTACCCACAATTCCAATACTCTGATAATCCTAATAGGGGTGATGATGCAAACTGGCACCGAAGTCAGTTCCTCCTGTGTGTGTTTGACTTGCACACATCTATCAATACATAGACATAGATCGCCAAATGAAGAGATGGACCCTTGATATGGGTGTTGAACACATACAGAGAAAGAGAGTTAAGTATATCTAGCTACACTACTAGATTTTTAATCTAGGATTTCTGACAATAGCATAAATTTCAGGAACAAAGCTGAAGGCACCACAAGCTAAGGGAAACAATAAAAGGAACTTTGAAAAGGCAGCAACTAAAATACTGTTTTAGAGGACTGAGAAAACCATTTTTTAAAAAGCAGTGTGGCCAAACTTGTTTTTGTCTGTTCTCAGTTAACGGTGCCAATCACTATCTTTTCTCTGATGCCTGCAGATTGTTCTGGGGCAAAGATTCCTGAGATCACCCATCAGAACCCTCAGGATACTTTGCAAATATCACTAGAACCCCTCCTAGGATGTGAAGAAGGGATAATGGGAATGCAAATGGAAACTAAGTGCATCTCTCAGATATATTCTTCAGCTTCTCTTTTCAAACCAAGTCTCTCCACTCATTTTTCTAACTCAGCACATCTCTCAGGTAGAATCCAGCATTTGGTGAGTCATCTGAATTTTGTACAAACAGCTAAATGGTTAGAGTCCTGCTGACAAAGCCTTAGTTGTGTTTCAGAATAGCAATTTGAACAAATGAGTTTACCCCGGACATGTGTGCTCTTACGTAAGATGACAGGAAGCTGTAGAGGGAATCATAAATATCATTAGGAGATGGTAAGTCCAATAAATGGGTGTATAATGGAGGATTTCTGGAAATGATTTTCAGTGTTTCCATGAGAGTGGACAATTGCATAGGCATATATGTACAAATACACATATATTCCAATATCTAAAAATCAGCTAAAACATAGCATTCACAATTACTTAAGTTTATCAATCTATCCTCACTCAAGTTTATCAATCTATCCTCACTCAAGTTACCAGAAACAGTAAAAAGTTTCCACTTTTCTAATAGCTAATCCTCGCATACATCTATGGATACAATATCCTTACATGGTTTCAGCGATGAGACTGGACCAGATTAAGGGTCAGAGAGGAGGCAGGATGAGGGAGAAGGAGGATGTGGTTTAGGGCTTCCATTCTATAAATTACCTTTTTTTTTTCCTCAAAACATTTGACAGTTTGCAAATAATGTAACAGAAATACCATCGGTGTTCCATGGAGAAAATAATTTTGATTCCTTTTAACACATATACTTCTATTTGGTCACATCTTTCTATAGCAAATGTCTTTGGGGATCTTAACTTTCCATACATTTTGAGAGCCAGTTGTTATAGAAGCCTTTACTTGAATTACACAAGATAAACTCCCATAAAAAATGATGTTACCCACTCAAAACAAATATACACACTTTATTACAGCAAAACTGTTTATTTAAATGGCTATAAAACCAGATGTTGAGCAAATGTCTACAGCAATTAAAAACAGGGAGTAAATTCATAAACTTCATTTACTGAAGCTAAATGTTTAATTGAAATAAAGGCTGTTCTTCGATTAAAGGCCTTTAGTAAATAAAGCTGCCTGAATTTTAAGTATGTTTAAATTCTAAAACATAAAACAGCTCCTCAAATACCTCCATGTGATAGTATTCATGGTTAAAATGGAAAGTTTGAATTAAATTAATTCCTAGTTTGACAATTGACCATGCCTAAAACACAATTCATGTATTACTTCATTGAGTCTGTTATTGTTGTTGTGTTAAACCAGGCATCATAAATCATTCTAATGCAAGGTTTAATATGGCCATAAGCCACAACTAGGAATTGACTGGGAATTAGCTGGGAGTTGGTTGCAATCCCTGGATTATACACTTTGCCTATAACATTTGTTCATTCTTTCAACAATCATTTATTGATCACTAATTGTGTGCCAGGTGCTATGCTAAACACTGGGGAACTGCAGATCAACAGGACAAGATTGCTGCCTTCTGGAATGCCACCATCTGGCAGGAGAGGCAGAGCAAAGACAAGCAGTGACACCTCAGTGTGGTGGGTACTCTGACAGAGGAGGTAGAGGGCTGGGGAATGGCCAGTCACCCTGCAGATATAGAGGATCTAACCCAGCCTGGGGGTACTGCCAAGGAAACCTGTTCTTCACACATTACTGGGCCATTCAGTTACCCCAAAACATCCTGATTCTACGAGAAAGACTCCAAGGTCTTGTTCCCAGAGTCCTCCCACAATTTACCTGCAGGAGAGTTTATGGGAATTGCAATGGTAGACACATGCTGTATCTCTACTGTGGCTTATTTGCCCATCACTCTTCTAATCTAGTGGCCCTGAAATAATTACAGATGACTAAAATGGAAGAGGTTAAACACAGATATGAATATTTTCTCCAAAAGCACTTTAGCACTTATCAGATTATTTTTATTACAAAAATCACAAAGTCAAGACACTTGTGTTGTCACCATCATAGCACTGATACCATGTACAGAAATTCTTAATGTCATGTCTGTTTTCCCCCATAATATTAAGAGATCTTTGGGAACTGGATTGGTTCAAGTAGTGTCTGTCAAATAGAAATATTTTTTAGTTAATGAAAAATATGAGCCATCAATGTTTAGAGTAATTCAGTTTGTCAATAACAAAGTTACTTTTCCCCCAGTGGTAATCTTAGCAAGATTTCTAGACTGTTGATCTACATAACTCTTGATCTGATCATGGACCAGGTTGTTCTCTTTAATTATTCAATTTTACAGAAGATTACCCAAAATACTTTGAGTTACCAATTTAGAAAAGATATCTTAGAATACAATATAATTCACTTTGCACTATAACTAAATGGACAGGATTAAATAGTTGAAGAATCAGGAGGCAGGTCACTGTGAAGATCATGTATTACTTGCTTAGAAGGTGCACATGCCAGTTAACAGCATTTTTTCAGCGAGTACCACTGAAGTGAGAGACTATTCTGAAATGAAACCCCAGATTTATTCAAGTCTACAATGAACTGTGGAAAATTCTGAAAGAGATGGGAATACCAGACCACCTGACCTGCCTCTTGAGAAACCTGTATGCAAGTCAGGAAGCAACAGTGAGAACTGGACATGGAACAATAGACTGGTTCCAAATAGGAAAAGGAGTATGCTGGGGCTGTATATTGTCACCCTGCTTATTTAACTTATATGCAGAGTACATCGTGAGAAATGCTGGGCTGAAGGAAGCACAAGTTGGAATCAAGATTACCAGGAGAGATATCAATAACCACAGATATGCAGATAACACCACCTTTATGGCAGAAAGTGAAGAAGAACTAAAGAGCCTCTTGATGAAAGTGAAAGAGGAGAGTGAAAAAGTTGGCTTAAAGCTCAACATTCAGAAAACGAAGATCATGGCATCCGGTCCCATCACTTCACGGGAAATAGATGGAGAAACAGTGGAAACAGTGGCTGATCTTTTGGAGGGGCTCCAAGATTGTTGCAGATGGTGATTGCAGCCATGAAATTAAAAGATGCTTACTCCTTGGAAGGAAAGTTATGACCAACCTAGATAGCATATTAAAAAGCAGAGACATTACTTTGCCAACAGAGGTCCATCTAGTCAAGGCTATGGTTTTTCCAGTAGTCATGTACGGATGTGAGAATTGGACTATAAAGAAAGTTGAGCGCCAAATAATTGATGCTTTTGAACTGTGATGTTGGAGAAGACTCTTGAGAGTCCCTTGGACTGCAAGGAGATCCAACCAGTCCATCCTAAGGGAGATCAGTCCTGGGTGTTCTTTGGAAGGAATGATGCTAAAGCTGAAACTCCAATACTTTGGCCACCTCATGCAAAGAGTTGACTCATTGGAAAAGACTCTGATGCTGGGAGGGATTGGAGGCAGGAGGAGAGGGGGACAACAGAGGATGAGATGGCTGGATGGCATCACCGACTCGATGGACATGAGTTTGAGTGAATTCCGGGAGTTGGTGATGGACAGGGAGGCCTGGCGTGCTATGATTCATGGGATCACAAAGAGTTGGACACAACTGAGCAATTGAATTGAACTGAACTGAACTGATGTACAGTATCATGTTATCTGCAGACAGTGAGAGCTTTACTTCTTTTCCAATCTGAATTCCTTTTGTTTCTTTTTCTTCTCTGATCGGTGTAGCTAGGACTTCCAGAACTATGTTGAATAATAGTGGTGAAAGTGGACACCCTGGTCTTGTTCCTAATCTTAGGGGGAATGCTTTCAGATTTTCACTGTTGAGGATTATGTTTGCTGTAGGCTTATCATATATGGCCTATATATGGCTTATCATATAGGGCCATATATTCAAAAAAATGCCCATTTTTTGAAGAGTTTTAATCATAAATGGATGCTGAATTTGGTCAAAGGCTTTTTCTCCATCTATTGAGATTATCATATGGTTTTTATCTTTTAATTTGTTAACATGGTGTATCACATTGATTGATTTGTGTTTATTGAAGAATCCTTGCATCCCTGGAATAAAAACCAAGTTGGTCATGGTGTATGAGCTTTTTGATGTGTTGCTGAATTCTGTTTGCTAAAATTTTGTTGAGGATTTTTGCATCTATGTCCATCAGTGATATTGACCTATAGTTTTCTTTTTTTGTGTTGTCTTTGTCTGGTTTTGGTATCATGGTCATAGTGGCCTTGTAGAATGAGTTTGGAATTGTTCCTTCCTCTGCAATTTTTGAAAGAGTTTTAGAAGAATAGGCGTTAACTCTTCTCTAAATGTTTGATAGAATTCTCTTGTGAAGCTATCTGGTCCTGGGCTTTTGTTTTGGGGGAAATATTTAACCACAGCTTCAATTTCAGTGCTTGTAGTTGGGTTGTTCATAATTTCTATTTCTTCCTGGTTCAGTCTTGGAAGATTAAACTTTTCTAAGAATCTGTCCATTTCTTCCAGGTTATCCATTTTATTGCCATATAATTGTTCATAAATATCTTATAATCCTTTGTATTTCTGCATTGTCTGTTGTAACTACTCCTTCTTTATGTCTAATTTTGAGATTTGAATCTTCTTTTTTTTCTTGACGAGTCTGGCTAAAGATTTGTCAATTTTGTTTATCTTCTCAAACAGCTTTTTAATTTCTTACCAGCTTTTCTTTTTATTAATTTTTACTATTGTTTCTTTAATTTCTTTTTCATTTATTTCTGCTTGGATCTTTATGATTTCTTTCCTCCTGCTGATTTTGAGGTGTTTTTGTTCTTCTTTGTTCGGTTGTTTTGGGTGTAAAGCTAGGTTGTCTATTCGATGTTTTCCTTGTTTCTTGAGGTAGGACTGTGTTGCTATAAACTTCCCTCTTAGGACTGCTTTTTCTGCATCCCATGGGTTATGATTTGTCGTGTTTTCATTTCCATTTGGTTTTAGAAATTTTATTTCCCTTGTTATTTCTTCAGAAACCTGTTGATTATTGGGAAACATATTGTTTAGTCTCCATGTGTTTGTGTTTCTTACAATTGTGTTCTTGTCATTGACATCTAGTCTCATAGCATTGTGGTTAGAGAAGATGCTGGATATGATATCAGTTTTCTTAAATTTACTGAGGTATGATTTGTGACCCAAGATGTGGTCTATCCTGGAAAATGTTCCATGTGGACTTGAGAAGAAGGTGTATTCTTTTGCATGTGGATGGAATGTCTTGAAGATATCAATGAGATCCATCTCATATTGTGTATCATTTAAGACTTACATTTTCTTATTTATTTTCTGTTTTGATGATCTGTCCATTGGTGTCAGAGGGTGGTGGTAAAGTCTCCTGCTATTGTGTTACTGTCCATTTCTCCTTTTATGTCTGTTAGTGTTTGTCTTATGTATTGAGGTGCTCCTGTGTTGGGTGCATAGATATTTATAATTGTTATGCCTTCCTCTTGGATTCATCCCTTGAGCATTGTGTAGTGTCCTTCCTTATCTCTTATAATCTTCTTTATTTTAAGGTCTATTTTGTCGATATGAGGATTGCTACTCCAGCTTTCTTTTGCTTCCCATTTGCATGGAATATATTTTTCCAACCTCTCACTTTCAGTCTATATGTGTCTTGAGGTCTGAAGTGGATATCTTGTAGACAGCATATATATGGGCCTTGTTTTGTATCCATTCAGCCTGTCTGTGTCTTTTGGTTGGAGCATTTAGTCCATTTACATTTAAAGTAATTATTGATATATATGTTCCTATTGCCATTTTCTTAATTCTTTGGGGTTGATTTTGTGGATCACTTTTCTTGTCTTGCATTTCTTGACTATATAAGTTTGTTTACCATTTGTTGAAAAGCTGGTTTGGTGGTACTAAATTCTCTTAACTTTTGCTTGTCTGAAAAGTTTTTGATTTCTCCATCAATTTTGAATGAGACCTTTGCCAGGTAGAATAATCTTAGCTGTAGATATTTCCCTTCAGCACTTTAAGTATATACTGTCATTCCCTTCTGGCCTGCAGAGTTTCTGCTGAAAGACCAGCTGTCAAGCATATGTGGTTTCCCTTCTATGTTACTTGTTGTTTTTCGCTTACAGTTCTAATATTCTTTCTTTGTGTTTAGTCTTTGTTAGTTTGATTAGTATGTGTCTTGGCGTGTTTCTCCTTGGGTTTATCCCATATGGGAGTCTTTGCTCTTCTTGGGCTTGATCATTTCCTTTTCCATATTGGGGAAATTTTCAACTATTATCTTGCAGGGGTTCTGGCAGCACCAGGTACTCAGGGGAGTTGGCAGCTAGGGCAGCAGGAAATATAGTGCTCTAGAAGGGTATGGCAACCAATATTGGCCAATATGCTCCAATATTCTTGCCTGGAAAACCCCCCTGACTGAGAAGCCTGGCAGGCCACAGTCTACAGGGTTGCAAAGAGTTGGACATGACCGAAGCAACCCTGCATGCATAGACACAAGATTTTTTTGCCTGTGTCAGCTATGCCTCAGTGAGAGTTGAGCATGAAGGTGGCACAGGTGCTTGGCTTGCATGGACTGTGGTGGCAGCAAGTGTGCAGGGACACAGACTGCCTCTGCCCCAGGATTTATGGTGCTATCAGTCTTTTCTGAGCCTCTTGTAGCTGGCAATCAGAAGGCCTCTTTGGCTGGTCTTTCTCCATAGCTCCATCTGTTCAGGCACTCTGAGGGCTCCCTTGCCTGGGGTCCTTCTCTGTTGTTCAGTGCATCGGGCACATAGAGGGGTCCCCTTGGCTGGGGTCCTACTCTGTAGTTCCATGCCTCAGGTGTTTGGTGAGCTAGCTTCTGTATTATTCAGCTCCCCATGATGGCGTGTGGGGAGAGAGAGGCTATGGTGATGGCTCCACTGCCTATGCACGACTCAGCAGTATCACCTTGCTTCCATGGCTGCCTGGCTTTCCTCCACAGGCATTTCCCACCACAATCTCCTCCCTCACGTCCTTTCAATCTATCTCTCCACAGTCACCAGCAGCCCGCACCCTGGGTTTGCTCCACAATCCCTAAACTCTAACTCCCAGTTGCTGTGCCTTCCAGGGGCCTGCATCCCTGTCTAGGGTATGTATGTCTGCGGCAAGGACTGTCTGACTCTCATTCCATTTAGGCTGCCACAGATCAGCTGTTTCACTCTCGGCCTTAAATGTTTCTCCTCTGACTGAAACAATGGCCCCAGTGTGGGGATCAGACCCCTGCTTCAGTTCCCCCACTGGCCGAGGGAAGGTCCAGTCCTACTAACACTCCTGTTTGTCCCCCTAGTTCCTTTGTCCTACTGAGTTTTGTGTGGTTCTATATATTCTTTTCTGGTGGTCAGGTACTCCTGTCCGCTCTCAGTTGGTGTTCTGCATGCACCTCTGTGTCTGAAGGTGTATTCCTGATGTATCCATGGGGAGAGATGTACTGCATGTCCACCTACTCTTCTGCCATCTTGTTCTCCTCCCTTGAGCAAGTTTTATATCTCCACTTAAAAAGTTCAGCTTGGTTCTGCTCAGTGGGATTTAAAGTTATATTCTGGTGTAAGGATGAGTTTCTCTGTAATCTCAACTCTCTTAGGAGAACCGTTTCATGCCTAATCTTTTGAATGGGGTAGTTGCTAGAGAATGATTAAAATGAAAAATGACTAGCAAACACCAAGGATCTAAATTCTTAACAGGGAATTTAGGACAACACAGAAGTCATAAAAACAATTTTGGTGATGTCTGGAGCAGCACAAGGTATTGTACTTTGCTCTGTGGTCTCCATCACTTTTAATTTAGCAGCAAAGGTTTACTATGGCCTCTAGGCCCAAACTCACTTGAAGCCCACAGTTTATGAATGTCTTATAGCAGGAAGCTATGGAGAGGTCCTTCCTTCATATCAGCTGTCTCGTTGAGGAAGCCCTTTAGCTATTACTAGTTCCTATATCTATCTTCTGGGCATTATTACCTAGAATCTCATATACTGATGTGTTGCCCAATTGGTGATTATCATTATGTTCACTTGCCTTTTTTGTTATTTATCAGAGAGATACTTCAGGTTTATCCTTAATTGGAAATAAAGTAGTGGGCAAGATAGAAAAATGCATTTAGGTCTGTGTGGAGTATGGCTTTAGAGTACCAAGAAGGATATTCTCATGTATAAACCTGAAATTGTCAGTGGTCATCTTCAGCTTTGAGAAATCACACACAAAGAAGAAAGAATAGCCAAGGGCTGAATTAGTAGATGCCTCATTGATATTGTTTAAGCTCTAGATCCCACTTACCAGAATTTAGATTCACCTGGTTAGAAAGAAATGAGGGTCTGTTGTAGGTGTGTGTGTTTATTTGCTAAGTCGTGTCCAACTCTTTCAAGACCTAATGGGTGGTAGCCCACCAGGCTCCTCTCTTATGGAGTTTCCCTGGAAAGTTTCCCAGTGGGTTGCCATTTCCTACTCCAGGGGAATCTTCTCAACCCAGGCATTGAACCCACATCTCCTGCATTGGTAGGTAGATTCTTTACCACTGAGCCACCAGGGAAGCCCATGCATGAAACTTAAAGAGTTCAAAGTAATAAATTTCAAGACTTATTGCTTGTATTTAAATATGTACACATATCAACATATAAAATAAACATGCACATAAGAATAACACTGTATTATTATTCAGTGACTTTTTTTTCATTTAACAAGGAATCTTTAAGATATTTCCATGTCAAAATATACAGATCTACTTTATTCCTCTTAATAATCATATAACACTCTGTATTTTGCATGATGATTAATTTTCTGTGTCAACTTGACAAGGCCATGGGGTGCTTAGATATTTGTTCAAATATTGTTTTGAATGAATCAGTAGACTGAGTAAAGCAGATTGACCTCCTCAATGTGGATGGGCCCCATCTGGTCAGTTGAAGGCCTAAGTAGAACAAAATGGTACAGTAAAATAGAATTCCTTCTGGCTGGCTGCCTTCAAGCTGGAATATTGTTGTTGTTGTTGTTGTTGTTTTTTAATCTGCCTTTTATTAGTCTCAATCCTGCCAGCTTCCAGACTGGAACTATACCCTCAGCTCTCCTTGTTGTCCAACTTGCTGACTACACTTCTGAGGACTCTTAGCCATGATTCAGTTCCTTATAATAAATTTATATATACATTTATATGTAAAGACATGTACATTGTTTTTTTCTCTGGAGAACTCTAATAGACTATGGATGGGCTATTATTTCCTTGATCATTCCCCAATTATAGGTCATTTATATTGTTTTAAATATGCTATTTTTAAAAATGCTAAACCCAGTGTTTTATAGTTTTCTATATATAGGTCTTTAGTTTCTTTAGGTAGATATATTCCCAAGTATTTTATTCTTTTCATTGCAATGGTGAATGGAATTGTTTCCTTAATTTCTTTTTCTGCTTTCTCATTATTAGTGTATAGGAATGCAAGGGATTTCTGTGTGTTGATTTTATATCCTGCAACTTTATTATTGATTAGCTCTATTAATTTTCTGGTGGAGTCTTTAGGGTTACAAACACATGAAAAGATGCTCAACATCACTCTTTATATCAGAGAAATGCAAATCAAGACCACAGTGAGGTATCATTTCACACCGTCAGAATGGCTGCTATCCAAAAGTCTACAAGCAATAAATGCTGAAAAAGGGTGTGGAGAAAAGGGAACCCTCTTACACTGTTGGTGGGAATGCAAACTAGTACAGCCACTATGGAGAACAGTGTGGAGATTCCTTTAAAAACTGGAAATAGAACTGCCTTATGACCCAGCAATCCCACTGCTGGGCATACACACCGAGGAAACCAGAATTGAAAGAGACAACGTGTACCCCAATGTTCATTGCAGCACTGTTTATAATAGCCAGGACATGGAAGCAACCTAGATGTCCATCAGCAGGTGAATGGATAAGAAAGCTGTGGTACATATACACAATGGAGTATTACTCAGCCATTAAAAAGAATACATTTGAATCAGTTCTAATGAGGTGGATGAAATTGGAGCCAATTATACAGAGTGAAGTAAGCCAGAAAGAAAAACACCAATACAGCATACTAACGCATATATATGGAACTTAGAAAGATGGTAATGATAACCCTGTATGCAAGACAGCAAAAGAGACACAGATGTAAAGAACAGACTTTTGGACTCTGTGGGAGAGGGAGAGGATGGGATGATTTGGGAGAATGGCATTGAAACATGTATGCTATCATGTAAGAAATGAATTGCTAGTCTAGGTTTGATACAGGATACAGGATGCTTGGGGCTGGTGCACTGGGATGACCCAGAGAGATGATATGGGGAGGGAGGTGTGAGCGGGGTTCAGGGTTGGGAACTCATGTACACCTGTGGTAGATTCATGTCAATGTATGGCAAAACCAATACAGTATTGTAAAGTAAAAAAAGAAAAAAAAAAAAAACCTAAACCCATATGACTAGAATGGGCTTATTTCCTTAGGAGAGATTCCCCAGAGCAGAATAGCTGAGACAAAGTATAAACATTTAAATTCTTACCTTTTGATCTATATTTCAAATTTACCTTTCTGAAAAGCTTTTCTAGATTTTATTCTAATCAGCAATGTATCAACAGTGGTTATTTGTCTATTTGCATATGTGCATTGGATATTAAAAATATTTTAAATTTGATAATCTGAAAAGTAAAAAGTTTCCATGTATATATTACTTTAAATTGAATTTACTTGCTTGATTTGAATTTATTGAGTTACAATTTTGAAGTTTTTTTT
Organism: Oryx dammah; assembly: GCF_014754425.2. Lineage (NCBI taxonomy): Eukaryota > Metazoa > Chordata > Mammalia > Artiodactyla > Bovidae > Oryx > Oryx dammah. The sequence continues at coordinate 25,492,236 of NW_024070186.1, read as the reverse complement.
AAATGTCTTTATCAGGCATTTGTGTTTATTGCTATTTTCCTATCAGGTAATTTTCTTTTTTCCTGCTGATTGGTAGTTGTTACTTACATATTATTGATATTAATTTTATAATTGTTATATAGATTGCAAATATTTGTCCCTGGTCTATCACTTGTTTTTATCATTGTTAATGACATCTTCATAGCAGTAAAATCACAGAATAGTGGTTATTTGCTCTGGAATCAGACAGCCTAGGTTCAAATAGTACTTCTACAACTTACTAGCTACATAACTTTGTAAAATCACTAATGCTTTTTAAGACTTAGTTTGTGCTCTTAAAGTAGGGATCTGTTACAGTGGTACCCACATCTTGAATTATTGGGAGCATTAAATGAGACAATTTGTGTAAAGTGCATACTGCATCATCTAGCGCCTTGAAAGTGTTCAATTAATGGGCAACTATTATGAGTTTTATGATTACTAAGTCATATTAAAGAGTACATTTCAATGGAGTCACATCTGTCAAATATGAGTTAGGCTATCACTTAGAATATCTTTGGTTGCAAGGAACAGAACATCAAACTAAAAAATGGCTCAAAATAACCACCTATCCAGTCATTTTTATAGATTCTAGAAGCAACTAATTTTCTACATTTAATTCTTTTCCGCTTGAAATAACTAGTGTGGTCTCCATTTTCTGTGGCAGAATTCTGTGCTGCACCATTCAAACTATAAAAATGTTCCCCTACATTTTTGAAACTTTAAAATTTTTGTTTTTGATATGCAGTCTAGAATTAATCTTAACTATTGTGTGAGAAATAACACATTGTGTGAGAGAGTACTCTAACTTAAAAATAATAATCCATTATCCCAACATCATTTATTAAACAGTCTTTCTCCACTCTTTTTAAATGATGTATTAATCATATGCTACTTCCCTTATTAAGGGGATCTGATAAACTGAAGGAGTATTACTGTACTAGAATAAAAATTAGGGTAGTATGTAATGAAATGCATATGATTGCATTTGAACAAAAAGCCTTTCAACAAGGGAAAACACATTTTTTAGATATGGTAGCTTTCAATCACCTTATGTAGTTGTCCTAGTATCAAGATATAGTTGACTGATAGAAATAAAGAGGAAGAAGGCCACATAATGTCACAAACTTTCAAACACAGAAGACTGAATCAAAAGCAGACACTGTCTAGGGAAAATGTTCACTCTTAGGTATATCCACTCTGATTGCAGGCACCCTTATTCATTCATAACTATATTATAGTTAATAAGAAAGCCACTGAAAAATTCAATGAACTTCAACAAAGAACACATTTCCATGTAGTTTAGTTACTTTTATCTTGGGGAAAGTAATGAAGTCATTGTGTTGAAGAGTAAACAAAAAATAATCTACAAGTAGATGGACTTTGGGGCTTCTCTGGAATTCCAGTGGTTAAGACTTCACTCTTCCAATGCAGAGAGCACAAGTTTGATACCTAGTCAGGGAACTAAAATCCTACATGCTGCACAGCATAGTTAAAAACTAAAGTAAAAAATTTAAAAAGAAATAAAAAAACAAAGCAAGTAGATGAACTTGGTGGTATTTAGAGTGGTATACTGCATATACCTATTATTTTCCCTCTGACTTGGTCAGGATTTTCAGATTCACCTGTTGCCTCATGTTTGCTCTACCAGCATTTCTTCAAAGAATATAGTAAAACTCATTCTCCCTACCACCTGGGTGCAAGAATTGGAGCAATTGCATCCTATCTGAATTACTCTCTGTCTTTTCTGCTGCTGACAAGGTGTGGATGGGGGTCAAGATCAATTCAAGCCTCTTAGAAGGAGTAAAAAAGACTCAATTACAATGTCTCTTGATTTGTTGCAGTATTCTTTTATAAACTTGTCTATTTTAGTACAAACACCAAAGTGTTAAAATTGCTATGACATTATAAAATATGTTAATATCTGGTAGGCAAAAGCTCCTCATTGTTCTCTTTAAAATTCTCTCCTTAGTGCTTTCATGCACATTTTCCTTGCTAGGTAAACTTTAGAATCATCCTTTCAAGTTTCAAAATATCATTTTAAGCTTTTGATTGACATTTATTTGCATTTACAAATTAAATTTCTGGAGAATTGCCATCCTTACAATTTCAAGTCTTTCCTTTCAAATGATCATATGTCTCTATTTAGCATTTCTTTAGTTTTTCAGTAAAGTTTTATCCTCCTATATATGAATCTCATACATTTCCCATTAGGTCTATTGCTAAGTATTTTGTTGCTGTTGTGAATGGCACTTTTCTGCACTGCATTTTCTATGGGGTTATTGTTAATCTATAATGAAGTTACTGGTTTTGAATGTTGATTTTATACCCACATGTCTTACTATTTTAATAGTTCTAATCATTTTTACACTGTTTTTCTTGAATTTTTTTAAGGAGACAATCGTTATATTTTCAAATAATAATTGTTTAATCTCTTCCTTTCCAATAATTGTATCATTCTTCATATCTTGTTGTAATATGCAGTTGTTGTCATGAAGTCAGTCATGTCCGACTCTTTGTGACCCCATGGACTGTAGCCCACCAGGCTCCTCCATCCATGGAATTTTCTAGGCAAGAGTACTGTAGTGGATTGCCATTTCCTTCTCCAGGGGATCTTCCCAACCCAGGGATCGAACCCAGGTCTCCTGCATTGTGGGCAGACGCTTTACCATCTGAGCCACCAGGGGATCGCAGTACCTCCAGAATAATGATAAAAGGTAGCATTAATAATCCTATCTACTCTCGTTCTTACCTTAAAGAAACTACTTCTAAACCTTCACCATTGAGTATAATATTTGCAATATTTCTGTTGGGTATATCTTATGAAATTAAAAAATTTCCACCTATTAATATTGCTACCTTTCTATGAATATTATAGAAATTTGCTTTATATGTACTTTTCTTTAATAAAAATGTGCTGAATTTTTATCAAATGTTTGTTTTATCAATGTTTGTATATATAGCAATGAATAATCATATGGTTTTTCTTCTTTAATTTCTTAATAAAATGATCCTTTTAAATAATTTCTAAAGATAACCCAGACTTACATTTCTAGTATAAAATCTACTTGGTTATAATTGATCATTTTGCATAGTGATCTGATTTGGGATTTATGGGTGTGTGACTCTTCAGAATCTCTGTTAAACATAAACTCAGGGACCTGTGGTACTACAACAAAAGTTTTAACATTTGTGTCATCAGAGTCCCAGAAGGAAAGGAGAAAGAGGGCCAGGTTGAAAAAAGTACTTGAAGTAAAAATAATTGAAACTTCCCAAATTTGTCAAGGGACATAACCTTACAGATTCAAAAAGTTGACTGAACCTCAAACAGAATAATTACCCCCAAAATCCATACTAAGATATATCATAATTAAACTTCAGAAATTAAAGATAAAGAAAAATCTTAAAAGCAGCCAGAAAGGCATATTACATAAAGGGAAGTAGCAGTTGAAATGACTTTTTCTCATCAGAAATCACGGAGACCAGAAGGAAATAGCATGATAGTTTCAAAGTGTTGAAAGAAAATATCACCAAACCCAGAATCCTATACCCAATGAAAATATTCTTCAGGAATGAAGGAAAAATACAGAAATTCTCAAAGAAGGAAAACCGAGAAAATTTCTTACCACCAAACCTATCCTGAAGGAATGGTTAAACAAAATTCTCTATACAGAAAAGAAATGAGGAAAGAAAGAACCTTGGAATATCAGAAGAGACAAAAGAACATGACAAGCAAAACTATGGATGAATACAATAGGTTTGTCTCCTGCTCTTGAGTTTTCTAGATCATGTTTGAGGATTGAAGCAAAAATTGTAACACTGATTGATGCACTTCTAAATGTATATGAAGGAAATATTTAAGACAATTATTTTATAAACAGGGAAGGCTAATGGGATATGAAATGAGGTCACTTGAACTGGTGACATGGCTGCACCAGTACACTGTAATAAGATAAAGATATATATATATACAGGCATGCATACCTCATTTGATATATATATATATGTATATAAATTCTCTTGCTATAAAGATATATATTATATATATTACAAAAATGTAAAACAAAGGAAAACAAGAGTGGATAAATTAATATCAGATAAAATAGACATCAGAGCAAATAAAATTACCAGAAATTGAGAGAGACATAATTTAATGATAAAAGTCATCCTCCAAGAAGACCTAGCAATCCTACATCCGTATGCACCAAACAACAGAAGGAATGCATGCAAAGCAAAACTTGACAGAATGAAAGGAGACATAGATAAATCCACAGTTATTTGGTTACTTCAAAAATCCTCTCAAAGAAACTGATAGAGCATCTCCATAGTAGATGAGCAAGGGTACAGAGCTCTATAATGTCATCAACCAACAGGACCTAATTGGCATTTACAGACCACTCTGTCCAAAAGAAGTGTGATACATATTCTTTGTAAAGTATCTGCCTGCAATGCAGGAGACCCAGGTTCAGTCCCTGGATTGGGAAGATCCCTTGGAGAAGGGAGTGGTAACCCACTCCAGTATTCTTTCCTGGAGAATCCCATGGACAGAGGAGCCTGGTGGATTACAATCCATGGGGCTGCAAAGAGTCGGACAGACTGGGTGATTAATACTTTCACTTTCTTTTTCACAGAACATAAACCAAGATATACCATATTCTGGGCCATAATACAAATCTCAACAGATTTTTCTTTAATTGGAACTGTATAGCGGGAGTTCTCTGCCACAAGGATTCTAATCAAAGTTAGAATCAAAAACAGAAAGATAATAGCAAAATCTCCAAATACTTGAGAACAAAACAATACACTACTAAATAATCCAGTGATCAAAGAGGCATCTCAAAAGAAATACAAAAATTTACTTAACTGAATGAAAATGAAATACATCAATTGCTGTAGGATACAGCTAGAGAAGTGTTCAGTTCAGTTCAGTAGCTCAGTCATGTCTGACTCTTTGCAACCCCATGAACTGGAGCATGCCAGGCCTCCCTGTCCATCACCAACTACTGGAGTTCACCCAAACCCATGTCCATCAAGTCAGTGATGCCATCCAACCATCTCATCCTCTGTCTGTCCCTTTGGAGAGGAAAATACATAGCACTATATTCATACATTAGAAAAAGATCAAGTCTCAAATCAATAATCTAACCTCCAACCTAAAGAAATGAAAAAAAAAAAAAAGAGCAGATACATCCAAAATTCACAAAAGGAAAGAAATAATAAATATAAAAGCAAAAATCAATGAAATTGAAAACAGAAAAGCAATACAAAATTGAAATAAAAACCCAATTCTCTGTAAAGATCATTAAAATTCATAAAACTTAGCAAGAAAGAGGAGGAAAAAGAAAGATGACACAAATTGCCAAAGAGAGGGGGAGATGACACAAAATGCTAAAATCAGCAATGAAATGGGGACTATCACTACTGACTCTGCAGACATAAAGGAGTAACTGGGTAACATTATGAACAACTCTAGATCTATAAATCTGACAACTTAGATGAAATGGACCAATTCCTCAAAAAGTATAAATTGTCCAACCTACTTAATATAAACTAGTTAATTCATATATCACGGCCTCAGTCACTCAGTCATGCCTGACACTTTGCAGTTCCATTAACTGTAGCCTTCCATGCCCCTCTGTCCATGAGATTGTCCCAACAAGAATACTGGAATGGGTGGCCATTTCCTCCTCCAGGTCATACATCATATAATTTTTCCATTTAAAGTGTACAGTTCAATGGCTTTTAGTACATTTATAGAGTTGTACATTCATTGCCACAATCAATTTTAGTATACTTTTATTACCACAAAATGAAACCTCACTCACTTCAGCCATTTCCTTGCATTACTCCAATCCCACATAGCCCTCAGAAACTACTAATTTACTTTCTGTATCTATAAATTTGCCTATTCTGGACATTCCATATAAATAAAATCATACACTACGCAATCCTTTTTGAGTGGCTTCTTTCACTTAGCACAATGTTAGTACTTCTTTCATTTTCATTGCTGAATAATACATTTAGTGCACAAATTTTAATGCAAATGTTTTCATTTCTTTGGGGCATTTGCTTAGGAGTCAGTTCAGTTCAGTCGCTCAGTCATGTCCGGCTCTTTGTGACCCCATGAATCGCAGCACGCCAGGCCTCCCTGTCCATTACCAACTCCCAGAGTTCACTCAGACTCACGTCCATCGAGTCAGTGATGCCATCCAGCCATCTCATCCTCTGTCATCCCCTTGTCCTCCTGCCCCCAATCCCTCCCAGCATCAGAGTCTTTTCCAATGAGTCAACTCTTCACATGAGGTGGCCAAAGTACTGGAGTTTCAGTTTTAGCATCATTCCTTCCAAAGAAATCCCGGGGCTGATCTCCTTTAGAATGGACTGGTTGCATCTCCTTGCAGTCCAAGGTACTCTCAAGAGTCTTCTCCAACATCACAGTTCAAAAGCATCAATTCTTTGGCGCTCAGCTTTCTTCACAGTCCAACTCTCACATCCATACATGACCACAGGAAAAACCATAGCCTTGACTAGATGGACCTTTGTTGGCCAAGTAATGTCTCTGCTTTTGAATATACTGTCTAGGTTGGTCATAACTTTTCTTCCAAGGAGTAAGTGTCTTTTAATTTCATGGCTGCAATCACCATCTGCAGTGATTTTGCAGCCCCAAAAAATAAAGTCTGACACTGTTTCCACTGTTTCCCCATCTATTTCCCATGAAGTGATGGGACCAGATGCCATGATCTTCGTTTTCTGAATGTTGAGCTTTAAGCCAACTTTTTCACTCTCCTCTTTCACTTTCATCAAGAGGCTTTTTAGTTCCTCTTCACTTTCTGCCATAAGGGTGGTGTCAGCTACAAACCATTCAATATCACAGTAATCCAAGTCTATGCCCCAACCAGTAACGCTGAAGAAGCTGAAGTTGAATGGTTCTATGAAGACCTACAAGATCTTTTAGAACTAACACCAAAAAAAGATGTCCTTTTCATTATAGGGGACTGGAATGCAAAAGTAGGAATTCAAGAAACACCTGGAGTGACAGGCAAATTTGGCCTTGGAATATGGAGTGAAGAAGGGCAAAGGCTAATAGAGTTTTGCTTAGGAATAGAATCACCAGATCATATGGTAACTGTGTTTAACCATTTGAGGAATTGAAAGACTGTTTTCCAAAGCAGCTTCCTCAATTTACATTCCCATCAGCAGTGTATGAAAGTTCCAATTTTTCTAATACTTGTTACTGTCTTTTTAAATTATAGCCTTCTTAATGAGTGTGAAATAGAATTAGCCATTTCCTGATAATTAATTATGTTAGTAATTTTTCATGTCCTTTTCAGCCATTTGTATCTCTTGTTTGGAGAACAGTCTATTCATTTACTTTGCTCTGTTATTCATGTTTTTGCTGTTGATACATAATTCTTTATGTATTCTGGATACTAAATATGCAACTATATGATTTGCAAATATTTTCTTGCATTTTGGTTATTTTTTAATTTACCTGTAGTGTCCTTTGAAGCACAAGTTTTTAATCTTGACTAAGTTCAGTGGGTAGCGTGTCTAAGAAAGCATTGCCTAATCAAAGGTCATAAATATTTACACCTATGATTTTTCTTAAGAATTTTATGGTTTTTTATGTCTTTAATGTAAGACATAAATATTTTTATTTATTTCTACATATTTTATATTTACATAAATATTTGTATTTATTTTACTTATTTATTTTATTTTAATTGGAGGCTAATTACTTTACAATATTGTGGTGGGGTTTGCCATACATTCACATGAATCAGCCAGGGTGTACATGTGTTCCCCATCCTGAACCCTCCTCCCACCTCCCTCCCTATCCCATCCCTCAGGGTCATCCCAATGTACCAGCCCTGAACACCCTGACTCATACATTGAACCTAGACTAGTGATCTATTTCACATATGATAAATATACATGTTTCAATGCTATTCTCTCAAATCATCTCACCCTTGCCTTCTCCCACAGAGCCCAAAAGTCTGTTCTTTACACCTGTGTCTCTTTTGCTGTCTTGCAAATAGGGTCATAGTTACCATCTTTCTAAATTTCATATATATGTGTTAGTATACTATATTGGTGTTTTCGTTTCAACTTACTTCACTCTGTATAATAGGTTCCAGTTTCATCCACTTCATTAGAACTGATGCAAACGCATTCTTTTTAATAGCTGGTAACATTCCATTGTGTATATGTACCACAATTTCCTTATCCATTTGTCTGCCGATGGACATCTAGGTTGCTTCTATGTCCTGACTATTGTAAACAGTGCTGCAATGAACACTGGGATACATGTGTCTCTTTCAATTCTGGTTTCCTCAGTGTGTATGCCCAGCAATGGGATTGCTGGGTCATATGGCAGTTCTATTTCCAGTTTTTAAAGGAATCTCCACATTGTTCTCGATAGTGGCTATACTAGTTTGCATTCCCACCTGCATTGTAAGAGGGTTCCTTTTTCTCCGCACCCTCTCCAACATTTTTTTTTTTTTGTAGACATTTTGATAGCAGCCATTCTGACTAGCCTGAGACTGTACCTCATTGTTGTTTTGATTTGTATTTCTCTGATAATGAGTGATGTTGAGCATCATTTCATGTGTTTGTTAGCCATCTGTATATCTTCTTTGGAGAAATGTCTGTTTAGTCCTTTGGCCCATTTTTTTTTATTGGGTCACTTATTTTTCAGGAATATAGCTGCAGGAGCTGCTTGTATATTTTGAAATTAATTCTTTGTCTGTTGCTTCATTTGCTATTATTTTCTCCCATTATGAAGGCTATCTTTTCCTCAATTATAGATTCCTTTATTGTGCAAAAGCTTTTAAGTTTATTTAGATCCCATTTGTATAATTTTGCTTTTATTTACATTACTCTGGGAGGTGAGTCATAGAGGATCCTGCTGTGATTTATGTCAGAGTGTGTTTTGCCTATGTTTTCCTCTAGGAGTTTTATAGTTTCTGGTCTTACATTTAGATCTTTAATCCATTTTGACTTTATTTTTTTGTATGGTGTTAGAAAGTGTTCTGATTTCACTCTTTACAAGTGGTAGACCAGTTTTCACAGCACCACTTGTTAAAGAGATTGTCTTTTCTCCACTGTATATTCTTGCCTCCTTTGTCAAAGATAAGGTGTCCATAGGTGCCTGGATTTATCTCTGGGCTTTCTATATTGTTCCATTGATCTATATTTCTGTCTTTGTGCCAATACCATACTGCCTTGATGATTGTAGCTTTATAGTATACCCTGAAGTCAGGCAGGTTGATTCCTCCAGTTCCATTCGTCTTTCTCAAGGTTGCTTTGGCTATTCGAGATTTTTTGTATTTCCATACAAACTGTGAAATCATTTGTTCTAGTTCTCTGAAAAATACCGCTGGTACCTTGATAGGGAGTTCATTGAATCTATACATTGCTTTGGGTAGTATACTCATTTTCACTATATTGATTCTTCCGATCCAAAACCATGGTATATTTTTCCATCTTTTTGTGTCATCTTTGACTTCTTTCATCAGTGTTTTATAGTTTTCTATATATGGGTCCTTTGTTTCTTTAGGTAGCTATATTCCTAAGTATTTTATTCTTTTCATCACAGTGGTGAATGGAATTGTTTCCTTAATTTCTCTTTCTGTTTTCTCATTGTTAGTGTATAGGAATGCAAAGGATTTCTGAGTATTAATTTTATATCCTGCAACTTTACTATATTCATTGATTAGCTCTATTAATTTTCTGGTGGAGTCTTTAGGGTTTTCTATGCAGAGGATCATGTCATCTGCAAACAGTGAGAGTTTTACTTCTTCTTTTCCTATCTGGATTCCTTTTATTTCTTTTTATTCTCTGATTGCTGTGGCTAAAACTTCCAAAACTATGTTGAATAGTAGTGGTGAGAGTGGGCATCCTTGTCTTGTTCCTGACTTTAAGGGAAATGCTTTCAATTTTTCACCATTGAAGATAATGTTTGCTGTGGGTTTATCATATATGGCTTTTATTATGTTGAGGTATATTCCTTCTATGCCTGCTTTCTGGAGGATTTTTATCATAAATGGATGCTGAAATTTGTCAAAGTCTTTCTCTGTATCTACGGAGATAATCATATGGTTTTATCTTTCAATTTGTTAATGTAGTATATCACATTGATTGATTTGTGAATATTAAAGAATCCTTGCATCCCTGGGATACAGCCCACTTGGTCATGATGTATGATCTTTTTAATATGTTGTTGTATTCTGCTTGCTAGAATTTTGTTAAGGATTTTTGCATCTATGTTCATCAATGATATTGTCCTGTAGTTTTCTTTTTTGTGGCATCTTTGTCTGGTTTTGGTATTAGGGTGATGGTATCTTCATAGAATGAGTTTAGGAGTTTACCTTCTTCTGTAATTTTCTGGAAGAGTTTGAGTAGGATAGTTGTTAGCTCTTATCTAAATTTTTGGTAGAATTCAGCTGTGAAGCCATCTGGTCCTGGGCTTTTGTTTGTTGAGAGATTTCTGATTACAGTTTCAATTTCTGTGCTTGTGATGGGTCTGTTAAGATTTTCTATTTCTTCCTGGTTCCGTTTTTGAGTGTTATACTTTTCTAAGAGTTTGTTCATTTCTTCCAAGTTGTCCATTTTATTGGCATATAGTTGCTAATAGTAGTTTCTTATGATCCTTTGTATTTCTGTGTTGTCTGAGGTGATTTCTCCATTTTCATTTCTAATTTTGTTGATTTGATTCTTCTCCCTTTTTTTTTTTCCCTTGATGAGTCTAGCTAATGGTTTGTCTATTTTATTTATCTTCTCAAAGAACCAGCTTTTAGCTTTGTTGAGTTTTGCCATGGTCCCCTTTGATTCTTTTTCATTTATTTCAGCCCCAATTTTTATTATTTTTTCCTTCTACTAAACCTGGGGTTCTTCATTTCTTCTTTTTCTAGTTCCTTTAGGTTTAGAGTTAGGTAATTTATTTAATTTTTCTCCTGTTTCATGAGGTAGGCTTGTATTGCTATGAACCTCCCCCTTAGCACTGCTTTTACTGAATCCCATAAGGTTTGGGCTGTTGTGTTTTCATTTTCTTTTGTTTCTATGCACATTTTGATTTCTTCTGTGATTTGTTGGTTATCCAGAAGTGTGTTTTTTAACCTCAATATGTTTGTATTATTAATAGTTTATTTTTCCTGCCGTTGACATCTAATCTTACCGCACTGCAATCACAAAAGATGCTTGAGATGATTTCAATTTTTTTGAATTTACCAAGGCTAGATTTATGGCCCAGGATGTAATCTATCCTGGAGAAGTTTCCATGTGCACTTGAGAAAAAGGTAAAAGTTATTGTTTTGGGGCGAATTGGCCTATAGATATTAATTAGGTCTAACTGGTCCATTGTATCATTTAAAGTTTGTGTTTCCTTGCTAATTTTCTGTTTAGTTGATCTATCCATAGGTATGAGTGGGATATTAAAGTCTCCCACTATTATGGTGTTACTGTTAATTTCCCATTTCATACTTGTTAGCATTTGCCTTACATATTGTGGTGCTCCTATGTTGGGTGCATATATATTTATAATTGTTATATCTTCTTCTCGGATTGATCCTTTGATCATTATGTAGTGTTCTTCTTTGTCTCTTTTCACAAACTTTATTTTCAAGGTCTATTTTACCTGATATGAGCGTTGTTACTCCTGCTTTCTTTTGGTTTCCATTTGTGTGAAATATCTTTTTCCAGTCCTTCACTTTCAGTCTGTATGTGTCCTTTGTTTTGAGGTGGGTCTCTTGTAGACAGCATATATAGGGGTCTTGTTTTTTCATCCATTCAGCCAGTCTTTGTCTTTTGGTTGGAGCATTCAACCGATTTACATTTAAGGTAATTGTTGATAAGTATGATCCCATTGCCACTTAGTTTGTGGTTTTGGGTTCGAGTTTATACATCTTTTCTGTGTTTCCTGTCTAGAGAAGATCCTTTAGCATTTGTTGGAGAGCTGGTTTGGTGGTGATGAATTCTCTCAGCTTTTGCTTGTCTGTAAAGCTTTTGATTTCTCCTTCATATTTGAATGAGATCCTTGCTGGGTACAGTAATCTTGGTTGTAGGTTTTTCTCTTTCATCACTTTAAGTATGTCCTGCCATTCCCTTCTGGCTTGAAGAGTTTCTGTTGAAAGATCGGCTATCATCCTTATGTGAATCCTCTTGTGTGTTATTTGTTGTTTTTCCCTTGCTGCTTTTAATATTTGTTCTTTGTGTTTGATCTTCATTAACTTGATTAATATGTGTCTTGGGGTGTTTTGCCTTGAGTTTATCCTGTTGGGGACTGTTTGGGTTTCTTGGACTTGGGTGGCTATTTCCTTCCCCATTTTAGGGAAGTTTTCAACTATTATCTCCTCAAGTGTTTTCTCATGGCTTTTCTTTTTGTCTTCTTCTCTGGGACTCCTATGATTCAAATGTTGGGCATTAAACATTCTCCTAGAAGTCTTTGAAGTTGTCCTCATTTCCTTTAATTCTTTTTTCTTTTTTTCCCTCTCTGCTTCATTTATTTCCACCATTCTATCTTCCACCTAACTTATCCTATCTTCTGCCTCAGTTATTCTACTGTTGGTTCCCTCCAGAGTGCTTTTGATCTCAGTTATTGGATTATTCATTATTTATTGACTCTTTTCAATTTCTTCTAGGTCCTTGTTAAACTTTTCCTGCATCTTCTCAATCCTTGTCTCCAGACTATTTATCTGTAACTCCATTTTGTTTTCAAGATTTTGGATCACTTTTACTATCATTATTCTGAATTATTTTTCAGATAGACTCCCTATATCCTCCTCTTTGGTTTGGTTTGGTGGGCTTTTATCATGTTCCTTTACCTGCTGAATATTTCTCTGCCTTTTCATCTTGTTTAGATTGCTGTGTTTGGGGTGGCTTTTCTGTATGCTGGAAGTTTGTGGTTCCTCTTTATTGTGGAGGTTCCTCCCTGTGGGTGGGGTTGAACAAGTGTCTTGTCAAGGTTTCCTGGTTAGGGAAGCTTGTGTCGGTGTTCAGGTGGGTGGAGCTGGATCTCTTCTCTCTGGAATGCAATGACGTGTCCAGTAGTGAGTTCTGAGGTGTCTATGTGTTTGGTGTGACTTTGGCCACCTGTATTTTAATACTCAGGGTTATGTTCCTGCATTGTTGGAGAATTAGCTTGGTATGTCTTGCTCAGAAACTTGTTGGCTCTTAGGTGGAGCTTGGTTTCAGTGTAGTATGGAGGCTTTTAGATGGGCTCCTGTTGATTAATGTTCCCTGGAGTTAGAGGAGTTTTCTGGTGTTCTCAAGGTTTGGATTTAAGCCTCCCGCCTCTGGCTTTCAGTCTTATTCTTACTATAGCCTCAAGACTTTTCTATCCATACAGCACCAATGATAAAACATCTAGGTTAATGGTGAAAAGCTTCTCCACAGTGAGGGACACCCATAGAGGTTCACAGAGTTACATGGAGAAGAGAAGAAGAAGGAGTGAAATAGAGGTGACCAGGAGGAGAAGAGGGGGAATCAAAAGGGGAGAGAGCAATCTAGCCAGTAACCAATTCCCTATTTGCTCTCCACAGTTTGGAACACTCAGAGAGGTTCACGGGGTTACATAGAGAAGAGAAGAGGGAGGAAGGAGATAGAGGTGGCCAGGAGGAGAGGAGGGGGAGTCAAAAGAAGAGAGACCAATCTAGTCAGTAATCAGCCCCCTAAGTGTTCTCCACAGCCTGAAACACCCAAAGAGATTCACAGAATTAAGTAGAGAAGAGAAGGGGGAGGGAGGAGATAGAGGTGACCTGGGGGAGAAAAAGGATAGTCAAAAGGGGAAAGAGCAATTAAGCCAGTAATCACACTCCTAAGTAAAAATGGGTACTGAAGATTGGATTCTTAAAGGTACAAAATTGATAACAAATACCAAAAAGCAAAGATTAAAAATCTAGAGTAGAGGTTAGACTCTCAAAAATACAATATTAAAAAAAATTGCAAAAATTATAAAATATATATATATGAAATTTGCTTTTAAAAATAAAGTCTTTTTTTTTTCAAGGTTGCAATGAGATCCAACCAGTCCATCCTTAAAGAAATTGGTCCTGGGTGTTCATTGGAAGGACTGATCCTAAAGCTGAAACTCCAATATTTTGGCCACCTGATGCGAAGAACTGACTCATTGGAAAAGACCCTGATACTGGGAAAGATTAAGGGCAGGAGGAGAAGGGGACGACAGAAGATGAGATGTCTGGATGGCATCACCGACTCAATGGACATGGGTTTGGGTGGAGTTCGAGAGTTGGTGATGGACAGGGTGGCCTGGCGTGCTGCCATTCATGAGGTCACAAAGAGTCAGACACGACTGAGTGGCTGAACTGAACTGAATAGTAGGTTTTAAAAATGGAAATTAAAGTAGTAGCAAAGAACTTAAAAATTAAAAAAAAAATTTAAAAATGATAATAGTAAAATATATCTAGGCATTTCTCAGGAGCTGTTGAGGGCAGTGTGGGGTCAGTTCAGTTTCAGATAGTACTTTATTCCAGCTTATACTTCTTCTCAAGGTCTTCCAATGTAGTCAATGCTAACTACAGGGTTTTAATCTGTTGCACTTGTCACTTCCAAAGTGGTTGCCTCTTTATTTTGGCTTCCTCTGTTTGCAGGTCTCTTCAGTGTCTAATTTCCACCCTGACACAAGGGGGTGGAGGTGGTCACTTATTCAGGCTCACTTGTTCAGTTGTTCTATGGGGAGGGAGGAACACTGCAAACAAATACCACTGACGTGTGTGGGGAGTGTTTGCAGTGTCTGGGCCACACTGGGTTTGCCCCCATTCACGGCGTGTGTGCTTTCCTGGTCTATACTGCTCAGGCTCCAGGTTGCTCTGCAGGGGAACTATCTAAAGCGGGCTCTGGGTTTTGTGCACTTCCCAGGTCTAAGGCTCTCAGGTTCAGGTTCTCGGGTACTCCGCAAAGGCACAGACTCGGTTGGGCCTGCATTTTGTGCCCTTCCCAGGTCCAAGCAGCTCAGGTGACCAGGTGCTTGGTGAGCACACACTCCCCAGGTAGGAGGTGTGTCTTAGCACCTCCCCCATCCCAGCCGCTCAGTTTCCTGGGTGCACAGCGGGGACAGCATTTCAGGTGTGCTGTGTGTCTCCTCTGGGGAGCCAATCTCTGCCTGCAACCCTCCTGGCAGTAAAAGATCATCATATAGTCCAGTTGTTTTTAAACGTGACTGCTCGTTAGAAATATATCTAGAGCTCTGGAGGAAAAAAGCAACACCTGAACATTTGTATTTTTCAAAAAATTTCAAGATAATTCTGATATGCATCTGGATTTTAAAAGTGATGATGGATTTTCCTATTAGATCCTAGCTTTGGTGATATAGAATTCTATTATTTTTCTGTTGACCAATAATGATACAATGGTATTAAGTGAGTAATAGTTACATAATCACAACAGTAAAAGATGTTTATCAGTTTTCACAGTCAATAGCCAGACAAAAAATAATATATAATTACAATCGCAAGTCATAATGGGAACATGATTAACTTAACAATATAAAATAATTATACACAATGGGGGGGGGGCTCAAGCAGAATGATGTGGTAAGTGGAAGTACATACGTGCACATGTTTTCATCCACCCAGTCAGTCTATGTCTTTTGGTTGGTGCCTTTAATCCATTTACATTTAAGGTAATTAGCTACAAGTCCATGGGGTTGCAAAGAGACACAACTGAAGTGACCCAGCGTGCACACATGATCTTATTAGCATTTTCTTACTTGTTTTGGGTTTACTTTCTGTGGGTCTTTTTCTTTTGTATTTCCTGCCTAGAGAAGTTCCTTTAACATTTGTTGTAAAGTTGGTTTGGTGGTGCTAACTTCTCTTAACTTTTGCTTGTCTGGAAAGCTTTTGATTTCTTCATCAAATCTGAAGGAGAGTCCTGCTGGGGAGAGTATTCTTGGATGTAGATTCTCTTTCATCACTTTAAATATATCTTGCTATTCCCGTCTGGCCTGTAGAGTTTCTGATGAGCAATCAGCTGATAGCCTGATGGGAATTCCCTTGTATGTTATTTGTCATTTTTCCCTTGTTGCTTTTAATACTTTTTCTCTGTCTTTGATTTTTGTCAATTTGATTACTATGTGTCTTGGTGTATTCCTCCTTGGGTTTATCCTTCCTGGGACTCTCTGTGCTTCCTGGACTTGGTTGACTATTTCCTTTCCCATGTTCAGGAAGTTTCAGCTATTATCTCTTTAAGTATTTTCTCAGGTCCTTTCTCTCTTTCTTCTCCTTCTGGGACCACTATAATGTGAATATTGGCACATTTAGTGTTGTCCCAGAGGACTCTTAGGCTGTTTTCATTTCTCTTCATTCTTTACTCTGGTCTGTGGCATTGATTTCCACCATTCTGTCCTCCAGGTCATTTATCCATGCTTCTGCCTCAGTTATTCTGCTATTCATTCCTTCTAGTGTATTATTCATCTCTGTTTGTTTGTTCTTTAGTTCTGCTAGGTCTTTGGTAAACATTTCTTTCATTTTCTCAACCTTTACCTCCATTCTTTTCCCGAGATTCTGAATAATTTTCACTATCATTATTTTGAATTCTTTTTCTGGAAGCCTGCCTATCTCCACTTCATTTAGTTGTTTTTCTTGGGTTTTACCTTGTCCCATCTTCTGGGACAAAACATTCTGCTTTTTCATCATGACTAACTTTCTGTAATATGTTTTTTGCTTTAGCTGCTGTGAGACTGTGCTTCTTCTTGCTTCTTCTGTCTACCCTCTGATGGAGGAGGCTAAGACTACCCATGTCCATAAGTCTATTCTCTATGTCTGTTTCTCCATTGCTGCCCTGTAAATAAATTCCTTCTAGATTGCATATATGTTAGTATATGATATTTATCTTTCTCTTTCTGACTTACTTCACTCTGTATAATAGGCTCTAGGTTCTTGAATCTCATTAGAACTGACTCAAATGTGTTCATTTTTATCACTGAGTAATATTCCATTGTATATATGTACCACTTCTTTACCCATTTATCTGTCAATGGAAATCTAGGTTTCTTCCATGTTCTAGCTATTATAAATAGTGCTGCAATGAACAATGGGATACATGTAGCTTTTTCAATTTTGGTTTCTTCAGGATATATGCCTAGGAGTAGGATTGCTGGGTCATCTGGTGGTTTTATTCCTAGTTTTTTAAGGAATCTCCATACCGTCTTCCCTAGTGGCTGTATCAATTTACATTTCCACCACCAGGGCAAGAGCATTCCCTTTTCTCCACACCCACTCCAGCATTTATTGTTTGTAGACTTTTTGAAGATGACCATTCTGATCGGTGTGAGGTTATATCTCACTGTAGTTTTGATTTGCATTTCTCAATAATAAGTGATGTTGAGCATCTTTTCATGTGTTTTTTAGCCATCTGTATGTCTTCTTTGGAGAAATGTCTATTTAGGTCTTTTTTCCCACTTTTTGATTGGGTTGTTTGTTTTTCTGGTACTGAGTTGTATGAACAATTTGTATATCTTGGAAATTAATCCTTTGTCAGTTGTTTCATTTGCTATTATTTTCTCCCATTCTAAGGGTTGTCTTTTCACCTTGCTTATAGTTTCCTTTGCTGTGCAAAAGCTTTTAAGTTTAATCAGGTCCCACTTTACTTTTGCTTTTATTTCCATTACTCTAAGAGGTGGGTCATATGGGACTTTGCTTTGATTTATGTCATCGACTGTTCTATGTTTTCCTCTAAGAGTTTTATAATTTCTGGTCTTACATTTAGGTCTTTAACCATTTTGAGTCTATATCTGTGTATGGTGTTAGGAAGTGTTCTAATTTCATTCTTTCACATGTAGCTATCCAGTTATCCCAGCAGCACTTACTGAAGAGACTATCTTTGCCCCAATGTATATTCTTGCCTCCTTTCTCAAGAAAAAAAAAAAAGGTATCCGTAGGTGCATGGCTTTCTTTCTGGGCTTTCTATCCCGATCCGTTGCTCTATATTTCTGCTTTTGTGCTAGGACCATACCATCTTGATGACTGTAGCTTTTTAATGTAATCTGAAGTCAGGAACGTTGATTCCTCCAGTTCCATTCCTCTTTCTCAAGACTGCTTTGGCTATTCAGGGTCTTTTGTGTTTCTATATGAATTGCTCAATTTTTTTGGTTCTAGTTCTGTGAAAAATGCTGTTGGTAATTTGATAGGGATCACAGTGAATCTGAAATTCATTTGGCAGTATAGTCATTTTCACAATATTGATTCTTCCAACCCAGGAATATGGAATATCTCTTCATCTGTTTATGTCATCTTTGATTTCTTTCATCAGTGTCTTATACTTTTCTGTATACAGTTCTTTTTTCTCCTTAGGTAAGTTTATTCTTAGATATTTAATTCTTTTCATTGCAATGGTGAATGGGATTGATGCCTTAATTTCTCTTTCTGATTTTTCATTCTTAGTATAAACAAATGCAAGTGATTTCTGTGTGTTGATTTTGTATCCTGTGACTTTGCTAATTCAGTGATTAGCTCTAGTAATTTTCTGAATATATCTTTAAGGTTTTCTATGTATAGTATCATGTCATCTGCAAACAGTGAGTGTTTTACTTCTTTTCCAATCCAGATTCCTCTCCCCCATCCCCCTTCTCTGATTGCTATAGCTAGGACTTCGAAAACTATGTTGAATAACAGTGGTATAACTGGACACCCTTGTCTTGTTCTGGATATTAGGGGGAAATTCTTTCAATTTTTCACCACTGAGAATAATGCTTGCTGTGTGCTTATCATATATGGGCTTTACTATGTTGATGTAGGTTCCTTCTTTGCCCATTTTTTTTTTTTTGAAGAGTTTTAATCATAAATGGGTGCTGAACTTGATCAAAGGTTTTTTTGTGCATCTATTGAGATTATCAAATGTTTTTTATCCTTCAATTTATTAATATGGTGTATTACTTTGTTGGATTTGCATGTATTGAAGAATCCTTGTATTCCTGGAATAAACCCAACTTGGTCATAGTGTATGAACTTTTTGATGTGTTGCTGAGTTCTGTTTGCTAAAATTTTGTTGAGGATTTTTGCATCTATGTTCATCAGTGATATTGACCTATAGTTTTCTTTTTGTGTGTTGTCTTTGTCTGGTTTTGGTATCAGGGTGATGATGGCCTTGTTAAATGAGTTTGGAACTGTTCCTTTCTCTGCAATTTTTAAAGAGTTTTAGAAGGATAAGCATTAGCTCTTCTCTAAATGTTTGATAGCATTCTCCTATGAAGCCATCTGGTCCTAGGCATTGTTTTTTTGAGAGATTTTTTATCACAGCTTCGATTTCAGTGCTTGTAGTTGGGTTGCTCATAATTTCTATTTCTTCCTGGTTCAATCTTGGAAGACTGAACTTTTCTAAGAATCTGTCCATTTCTTCCAGGTTATCCATTTTATTGCCATATAGTTGTTCATGGTAGTCTCTTATAATCCTTTATATTTCTGCATTGTCTGTTGTAATTGCTCCTTTTTCATTTCTAATTTTGTTGATGAGTCTTCTTTTTTTCTTGATGAGTCTGGCTAAAGGTTTGTCAATTTTGTTTATCTTCTCAAAGAACCAGCTTTTAGTTTTATTAATCTTTATTATTGCTTCTTTCATTTCTTTTTCATTTATTTCTGCTCAGATCTTTATGTTTTCTCTCCTTCTGCTAATTTTTGGGTGTTTTGTTCTTTTTTATTCAGTTGTTTTAGGTGTAAAGCTAGGTTGCCTATTTGATGTTTTTCTTGTTTCTTGAGGTAGCATTATATTGGTATAAACTCCCCTCTTAGAACTGCTTTTGCTGCATCCCATGGATTTTGAGTTGTGCTGTTTTCATTGTCATTTGTTTTTATAAAATTTTTTATTTCCCTTTTGACTTCTTCAGTAACTTGTTCATTATTTAGAAACATATTGTTTAACCTCCATGTTTTTATGTTTCTTACAGTTTTTTCTTTTTCTTGTAATTGATATTTAGTCTCATAGTGTTGTGGTTTGGAAAAGATGCTGGGTATGATTTTAATTTTCTTAAATTTACTGGGATTTGATTTGTGACCCAAGATGTGGTCTATTGTGGAGAATGTTCCATGTGCTCTTGAGAAGGTGTATTCTTCTGCATGTGGATGGAATGTCCTGAAGATATCAAAGAGATCTATCTCATATAGTGTACCATTTAAGACTTGTGTTTCCTTATTAATTTTGTTTTTGTGATCTGCCCATTGGTGTAAGTGGGATATTAAAGTCTCCTACTATCAGGAGATGGTGATGGACAGGGAGGCCTGGCGTGCTGCGATTCATGGGGTCGCAAAGAGTTGGACACGACTGAGCGACTGAACTGAACTGAACTGAACTATTATTGTGTTACTGTCCATGTCTCCTTTTATGTCTGTTAGTGTTTGTCTTATGTATTGAGGTGCACCCATATCGAGTGTCTAGATATTTATAATTGTTATGTCTTCCTCTTGGATAGATCCTTGATCATTATTTAGTGTCCTTTCTTATCTCTTGTATTTTAAGATTTACTTTATGAGGATTGTCTGATATGAGGATTGTTACTCCAGCTTTCTTTTGCTTCCCATTTGCATGGAATATATTTTTCCATCCTCTCACTTTCAGTCTATATGTGTGTTTAGGTCTGAAGTGGGTATTTTGTAGACAGAATATATATGGGTCTTGTTTTTGTATCCATTCAGCCAGTCTGTGTCTTTTTTTGGAACTTTTAATCTGTTTACATTTAAGGTAATTATTGATATATATGTTTCTATTGCCATTTTCTTAATTGTTTGGGGTTTGTTTTTGTAGATCTTTTCTTGTCTTGTATTTCTTGACTATATAAGTCTCTTTAACATTTATTGTAAACTTGGCTTGGTGGTACTGAATTCTCTTAATTTTGTTTGTCTGAAAAGCTTTTTATTTCACCATCAATTTTGAATGAGATTCTTGCCAGGCAGAGTAATCTTGGTTGTAGGTTTTTCCCTTCCAGTACTTTAAATGTATCCTGTCATTCCCTTCTGGCCTGCAGAGTTTATGCAGAAGGATTAGCTGTTAAGTATATGTGGTTTCCCTTATGTTACTTGCTGCTTTTCACTTGCTGCTTTTAGTATTCTTTCTCTGTGTTTAATCTTTGTTAGTTTGATTAGTATGTGTCTTGATGTGTTTCTCCTCGAGTTTATCCTATATAGGACTCTTTGTGTCTCTTGAATTTGATTGACTATTTCCTTTTCCGTGTTGAGGAAATTTTCAACTATAATCTCCTCTAAAATTTTTCTCTTCTTCTTCTATTACCCCTATAATTCAAATGTTGGTGAATTTGATATTGTCCCAGAGGTCTCTGAGGCTATCTTCAGTTCTTTTCATTCTTTTTACTTTATTCTGCTCTTCAACAGTTATTTCCACCATTTTATCTTCCAGCTCACAGATCTGTTCTGCTTCAGATATTCTGCTATTGATTTCTTCTAGAATATTTTTAATTTCAGTAATTGTGTTGTTTCTATATGTTTATTCTTTAATTCTTCTAGGTCTTTGTTAATTGATTCTTGCATTTTCTCCATTCTGTTTTCAAGGTTTTTGATCATCTTTACTATCATTATTATGAATTATATTGCAGGTAGTTTGCCTATTTCCTCTTCATTTATTTGGACTTCTGTGTTTCTAGTTTGTTCCTTCATTTGTGCAGTATTTCTCTGTCTTCTTCTTTTTTTTTTTTTTTTAAACTTATTGTGTTTGAGGTCTCCTTTTCCCAGGCTTCAAGTTTGAATTTTTTCTTCATTTGGGTTCTGTACTCCTGAAGTCCAGTGGTTTGTGTAAGCTCTGTATAGGGTGAGATTTATGCTGAGTTCTTTTTCTTTTTTTTTTTTTTTTCCTCTGATAGGCAGGGCTGAGTGAGGTGATAATCCTCTCTGCTGATGATTGGGTTTGTATTTTTGTCCTGTTTGTTGTTTGGAGAGGCATCCTTCACATGGTGCTAATGGTGGTTGGGTGATGCCAGGTCTTGTATTCAAGTGGTTTCCTTTGTGGGAGTTCTATTAGACACTCCCTAGGGTTAGGAGTACTGTGGTCATCTAGGGTCTTGGAGTCAGTGCTCCCACTCCAAAGGCTCAGGTTTTGATCTTTGGCCAGGAACAAAGATTCCACAGTTGATTTGTTATGGCATTAAGTGAGATTAAAACCAATACCCAAAAATGAGAAACCAAAGGTGAACCCCAGACAAATGGCAGTTTCAAAATCAGGCAACTAATAATTAAAATAATGAAATATACACATATATTTGTACATCCACAAGCAAAATCAAAACATCCCAACAAAACTAAAGTGTAATAGATTGACCTGGTGAATAAAGGAAACTAAAAATGATATCTATCAGTTAGGAAAAAACTAACTAAAGCACAATCTGGAAAACAAAACTAAGGCAAGGTGCCTAGTGGGGAATAAATTAATGAAAAAAAAAAACTAACAAATATGGTGTGAGGAGAAGAAAGAAAGAAAAGAACAAAAGGAATAGATACACAAAGGTAAATAGAAGTAGATAAAGAAGATTTACATACATTAAAGATTAACTGCAAAGGAAAAAGAATAGTAGGAAAAGCAAACAAAGGAATACATGTAGAAAAATAATAACAAGTTTAAATTTTTTTAATTAAAAATTTTAAAAAAAAATTAAAAAAAGAAGGAAAAAAGTGGGAGGGGGAACTCCACAGAAATACAAAAGGCCAACATAGAGGCAGAGGTTTATAAGAACAATAAAAAGTGTGATTATTAAAAAAACTCAAAAACTCAATTAGATTTCATAGTGCTAATAAAATTGACAACTACAACAGAGGAAGAAAAAGAAAAAAAAAGGAAAAAAATTCGAAAAGAACCTGCAGAGCAAGACAAAATATAAGAATAGTAAATATTTTTCAAGTCACTGCTGTCTGCATCCCTTCCCTTACTGGAAGTCACAGTCCACCTTACCCACCTAGGGTCCCTTCCAACAATGCCCCAGTCTCTGGAGCTGCTATAGGGGCAGATCAGACTCTAATCTGGTCTTACCCCATGTTTTCTTGCCTCCAGTGTCCACAGATATCAAAACCAGTGCATTTTCTTTTGTGGGAGCTCTCAATGTCCTTTTGTATATTATGTAGGCACAGAGTCTGCCTAGTTGATTGTGTGGATTTAATCAGCAGCTTTATAGCTGGTGGGAAGGTTTTGGTTCTTCTTCCTTTGCCACACTGCCCCTGGGTTTCAATTGTGGTTTTATTTCCACCTTTGCATGTGGGTCGTCCCCTGGAGTTTGCTCCTGAGGCTGTCCTGGAAGACTTCAGCCTGCTGCAGTGAGGGCCAGGTGTGGTGGTGGTACAGCTGCTTGGGTCACAGGGGTTCTGGCAGCACCAGGTACTCAGGGGAGTTGGCAGCTAGGGCAGCAGGAAATACAGTGCTCTAGAAGGGTATGGCAACCAGTGTTGGCCAACAAACTCCAGTATTCTTGACTGGAGAACCCCACTGACAGAAGCCTGGCAGGCCACTGTCCACAGGGTTGCCAAGAGTTGGACATGACCAAAATGACCCCACATGCATAGATGCCAGACTTCTTTTGCCTGTGGCAGCTCTGCCCCAGGGAAGGTTGAGTGTGAACGTGGTGCAGCTGTTTGAGTTGTAGGGACCCTGGCAGCACCAAGTGCTCAGGGACACGGCCTGCTTCAGCGGTAGGAGTTATGGCCCTGTCGGAGTCTTTTTTTGAGCCTCCAGTAGCTGGCAATCAGAAGACCTCTTTGGCTAGTGTTTCTCCATAGCTCTGCCCATTTGGGCACATAGAGGGGCCCCCCTGGTTGGGTTCTACTCCGCAGTTCGGTGTATCAGTCACTTAAAGGAGCACCCTGGGTGGAGTCCTACTCTGTAGTTTGGTGCATCAGGCACTTTATGGGCCAGACACTCTATTATTGTTCAGCTGCAGATGCTGGCATGTGGGGAGAGAGAGGCTATGATGATGGCTCCACCCCCTACATGTGACTCAGCACTATTGCCTTGCTTCTATGGCTGCCTGGCTTTCCTCCACAGGCATTTCCCACCACAGTCTCCTCCCTCATGTCCCTTCAGTCCGTCTCTCTGCAGTCATCAGCAGCCCTTGCCCTGGAATTGCTCCATAATCCCTAAACTCCAGCTCCCAGCTGCTGTTCCTTCCAGGGGACCTGCATCCCTGTCTGGGGTATATATGGCTGTGGCAAGGACTATCTGATTCTCATTCCATTTGGGCTACCACAGATCAGCTGTTACACTCTCAGCCTTAAATGTTTCTCCTCTGACCCAGACAATTGCTCTGATGTAGGGATCAGACCCCTTCTTCAGTTTCCCCACCTGCCAAGGGCAGGTCTAATCCTGCTAACACTCCTGTTTTTCCCCCTAGTTCTTTTGTCCTACCGAGTTTAGTGTGGTTCTATATATTCTTTTCCCGTGGTCAGGTACTCCTGTCCACTCTCAGCTGGTGTTCTGCAAGCACTTCTGTGTCTGAAAGTGTATTCCTGAAGAATCTATGGAGAGAGATGTACTCCACGTCCACCTGCTCCTCTGCCATCTTGTTCTCTCTCCTTGTGTAAGCTTCTTGATGGGAGGGACTAGCAATGGGAAAAACTGGGTCTTGCTCTGGTGGGCAGGGGCTTGCTCAGTAAAGCTTTAATCTAATTATCTGCCATTGGGTGGGGTTGCACTCCCTCCCTGGTGGTAGTTTGGCCTGAGACAACCCAGCCCTGGGGTCTACAGGCTCTATGGTAGGGTTAAAGGCTAACTCCAAAAGAGTTTATGCAAAGGGGGACCTTCCAGTGCCCCTCTACCTATGGTGAGCCCCTGCCAACCCATGCCTCCACAGGAGTCCCTCCAACAGTAGCATGTAGTTTTGATTCAGTCTCCTGTGGGGTTACTGCTCCTTTTCTCTGAGTCTGGGTGCATACAAAATTTTGCTTGTGCCCTCCAAGACTGGAGTCTGTTTCCTCCAATCCTCTGGAAGTCCTATTATCAAATCCTGCTGGTCCTCAAAGCCAGATTCCCAGTCCCTTTGTCAGATCCCCAGGTTGGGAAGCCTGACATGGGGTTCAGAACCTTCACAATAGTGCAAGAATTTCTTTGGTATTATTCTCCTGTCTGTGGGTCACCCACTCAGCAAGTATGGGGTTTGATTTTATTGTGATTGTGCCCCCTCCTTACTTCTCAGAGTGGCTTCTTCTTTGTCTTTGGACATGGGATATCTTTTTTTGGTGGGTTCCAGGATCAGCCTGTTAATGGTTGTACAACAACTAGTTGCAATCTTGGTGCTCTCACAGGAGGAGATGAGTGCCCGTCTTTCTACTCTGCCATCTTGAACCAGAAGCTCCCCAATTTTATTTTTTTATTGCTCATTGATATTGTATAGGGATAGTTGGTTTATGTATATTGATCTTATATTCTGAAAACTTATTGAGCTCTTTTTTTAATTATAGTATTTTTTAAAGGATACTCTAAGATTTTCTATATGACATGATAAGATCATATTATCTGCAAATAAAGATACTTTTGCTTCTTCCTTTCAATCTGGACGCCCTTTATTTCCTCTTCTTGAACTAAGTTTCCAGTAAAACATTAAATAGAAGCTGTGAGAGTGGACATCCCTGTTTTGTTCCTGATCCTAAGAGGAAGATATTTAATATTTCACCATGAAGGATGATGCTAGCTCTGGGGTTTTTGCAAATACCCTTTGTCTGATTGAAGAAGTTTCCTTCTACTACTAGTTTGATGAATGGGTTTTTTTTTTTTTTTTATCATTAACAGACATTGAATTTTGGGCAAATGTTTATTCTGCATCTACAGTCATCATCGTGTGCTTTTTTGTTTTTTATTCTACAGTGTATTACATTAATTGATTTTCAGGTGTCAAATAAATTTTGAATTCCTGAGATAAATTCTCTTTGGTCATGGTGTACAATTTTCTTTATGTATTCAGTTTGCTAACATTCTGTTGAGGGTACTTGGATCTATATATTTTTTAAAATTGTTGCCTAGTTTTATTTATTATATCATCTTTGTCCATTTGTATCACAGTTTTTTTGTTTGTTTGTTTTGTTTTTATTGTTGTTGTTTAGTCACCAAGTTGTGTCCAACTCTCTATGACCCCGTGTCCTGTAGCATGCCAGGATTCCTGTCCTTCACTGTCTCCTGGAGTTTGCTCAAATTCAAGTTCATTGAGTCAGTGATGCTGTCCAACCATCTCATTCTCTGTTGCCCGCCCCCCTCGTCCTGCCCTCAATCTTTCCCAGCTTCAGGATCTTTTCCAGTGAGTTATCTCTTTGCATTAAATCACTGAAGATGGTGATTTCAACCATGAAATTAAAAGATGCTTACTCTTTGGAAGGAAAGTTATGACCAACCTGGATAGCATATTCAAAAGCAGAGACATTACTTTGCCAACAAAGGTCCATCTAGTCAAGGCTATGGTTTTTCCAGTGGTCATGTATGGATGTGAGAGTTGGACTGTGAAGAAGGCTGAGCACCGAAGAATTGATGCTTTTGAACTGTGGTGCTGGAGAAGACTCTTGAGAGTCCCTTGGACTGCAAGGAGATCCAACCAGTCCATCCTAAAAGAGACCAGTCCTGGGTGTTCATTGGAAGGACTGATGTTGAGGCTGAAACTCCAATACTTTGGCTACCTCATGTGAAGAGTTGATTCATTGGAAAAGACTCTGATGCTGGGAAGGATTGGGGGCAGGAGGAGAAGGGGACGACAGAGGATGAGATGGCTGGATGGCATCACTGACTTAATGCACATTAGTTTGAGTGAACTCCGGGAGTTGGTGATGGACAAGGAGGCCTGGCGTGCTCGATTCATGGGGTTGCAAAGAGTCAGACACGACTGAGTGACTGAACGGAACTGAACTGATCTCTTTGCATCCAGTGACAAAAGTGTTAGAGCATCCGCTTCAGCATCAGTCCTCCTATTATTCAGGGTTGATTTCCTTTAGAAAATCGAAGTTACACTGAACTCATAAAATGAATTGGAATGTGAACATTTTTCCATTTGTTGAAAAAGCTAGGGAAATTTTTTAATATAAATTTATTTTAATTGGAGGTTAAACTTTACAATATTGTATTGGTTTTGCCATACATCAACATGTATCTGCCACAGGTATACACGTGTTCCCCATCATTATTTCTTCCTTAAAATGTTTGGTTTAATTCCTTTGTGAGGCCAACTGGTCCTAGATTTTTCTTTGTGGGAAGTTTCTTGACTACTATTTCAATTTCTTTGTTATGGTTTTATTGATATTTTCTATTTCTTGAGTCAGTTTCAGTAGTCTGTGTCTATCTAGGAATTTGTCCATTTTATCTAAGTTATCTAGTTTGTGTTGTACAGTTGTTCATAGCATTTTTTTATAATTCTTTTTGTATCTGTAAGTGTTAGTGTTAGTCACTCAGTCATGTTTGACTCTTTGCGACCCATGAACTGTAGCCCACCAGGTCCATGGAATTCTCAAGACAAGAATACTAGAGTGGGTAGCCATTCTCTTCTCCAGGAGAGCTTCTCTATTCAGGGATCGAACCCAGGTCTCCTCCATTGCAGGCAGATTCTTTACCATTTGAGCCACCAGGGAAGCTTCTGTATTTTTAAGATCAGTAATAATAGTCTCTCTTTTATTCTTGATTTTAGTAATTTGAGACATCTCTTATTTTTCTTGGTTAGTTTAGCCAAAAGTTTGTCAATTTTGTTGATTTCTTCAAAGTAACAAGTTTGGGTCTCACTGATTTTCTCTATTGTTATTCTATTCTCTATTTTATTAATCTCTGCTCTAATCATTATTTCCTTTCTTCTGTTTGCTTTGGGTTTACTTTGTTCTTTTTCTTGTGTTTTAAGTTGGAAAATTAAGTTGTTGATTTGAGTTTTTTTAATGTAAGAATATATTTTTAATTGCTGTTTTATTTTTTTATTCATGGATTATTTAGAAATTATTCATTAATTCCTAAGTAGTGAAAATGAACATGAATTTTCCAGATACACTTTTGTTATAATTTCAATTTCACTCTCATCAGAAAAGACACTCTGTATGATTTCAGTTCTTTGAAATTTGTTGAGGTTTGCTTTATAGTCAATTTTCTTTATACAGTTAATTTTTATAAATATTCTATGGTGATTTAAAAGAATATCCATTATTTTAAATGAGTAGAATGCCTGTGCAACTTCATGTTAGCTATAACTTTACTGACTTTCTGGTCTGTTTTTAAAAATCAGTGATTTAAAGATAAGTATGATTGTGAGCAATGGCACCCCACTCCAGTACTCTTGCCTGGAAAATCCATGGACAGAGGAGCCTGGTAGGCTGCAGTCCATGGGGTTGCTAAGAGTCAGGCACGACTGAGCGACTTCACTTTGACTTTTCACCTTCATGCATTGGAGAAGGAAATGGCAACCCACTCCAGTGTTCTTGCCTGGAGAATCCCAGGGACGGGGAAGCCTGGTGGGCTACCGTCTATGGGGTCACCCAGAGTTGGACACGACTGAAGCGATGAAGCAGAAGCAGCAGCAGCAGCATGATTGTGAGCAAACCATTCAATATCACAGTAATCCAAGTCTATGCCCCAACCAGTAACGCTGAATAAGCTGAAGTTGAACGGTTCTATGAAGACCTACAAGACCTTTTAGAAATAACACCTAAAAAAGATGTCCTTTTCATTATAGGGGACTGGAATGCAAAAGTAGAGAGTCAAGAAACACCTGGAGTAACAGGCAAATTTGGCCTTGGAATGCGGAATGAAGCAGGGCAAAGACTAATAGAGTTTTGCCAAGAAAATGCACTGGTCATAGCAAACACCCTCTTCCAACAACACAAGAGAACACTCTACAAATGGATATCACCAGATGGTCAACACCGAAATCAGATTGATTATATTCTCTGCAGCAAAAGATGGAGAAGCTCTATACAGTCAACAAAAACAAGATGAGGATCTGACTGTGGCTCAGATCATGAACTCCTTATTACCAAATTCAGACTTAAATTGAAGAAAGTAGGGAAAACTGCTAGACCATTCAGGTATGACCTAAATCAAATCCCTTATGATTATACAGTGGAAGTGAGAAATAGATTTAAGGGCCTAGATCTGGTAGGTAGAGTACCTGATGAACTATGGAATGAGGTTCGTGACATTGTACAGGAGACAGGGATCAAGACCATCCCCATGGAAAAGAAATGCAAAAAAGCAAAATGGCTGTCTGGGGAAGCCTTACAAGTAGCTGTGAAAAGAAGAGAGGCAAAAAGCCAAGGAGAAAAGGAAAGATATAAGCATCTGAATGCAGAGTTCCAAAGAATAGCAAGAAGAACTAAGAAACCCTTCTTCAGCTGTCAATGCAAAGAAATAGAGGAAAACAACAGAATGGGAAAGACTAGAGATCTCTTCAAGAAAATTAGAGATACCAAGGGAACATTTCATGCAAAGATGGGCTCGATAAAGGACAGAAATGGTATGGACCTAACAGAACCAGAAGATATTAAGAAGAGGTGGCAAGAATACACAGAAGAACTGTACAAAAAAGATCTTCACAACCCAGATAATCACGATGGTGTGATCACTCATCTAGAGCCAGACATCCTGGAATGTGAAGTCAAGTGGGCCTTAGAAAGCATTACTATGAACAAAGCTAGTGGAGGTGATGGCATTCCATAGAGCTATTTCAAATCCCGAAAGATGATGCTGTTAAAGTGCTGCACTCAATATGCCAGCACATTTGGAAAATTCAGCATTGGCCACAGGACTGGAAAAGGTCAGTTTTCATTCCAATCCCTAAGAAAGGCAATGCCAAAGAATGCTCAAACTACCGCACAATTGCACTCCTCTCACACGCTAGAAAAGTAATGCTCAAAATTCTCCAAGCCAGGCTTCAGCAATACATGAACCATGAACTACCTGATGTTCAAGCTGGCTTTAGAAAAGGCAGAGGAACCAGAGATCAAATTGCCAACATCTGCTGGATCATGGAAAAAGCAAGAGAATTCCAGAAAAACATCTATTTCTGCTTTATTGACTATGCCAAAGCCTTTGACTGTGTAGATCACAATAAACTGTGGAAAATTCTGAAAGAGATGGGAATACCAGGCCACCTAACCTACCTCTTGAGAAATCTGTATGCAGGCCAGGAAGTAACAGTTAGAAGTGGACATGGAACAACAGACTGGTTCCAAATAGGAAAAGGAGTCCGTCAAGGCTGTATATTGTCATCCTGCTTATTTAACTTCTATGCAGAGTACATCATGAGAAATGCTGGGCTGGAAGAAGCACAAGCTGGAATCAAGATTGCCGGGAGAAATATCAATAACCTCAGATATGCAGAGACACCACCCTTATGGCAGAAAATGAAGAGGAACTAAAAAGCCTCTTGATGAAAGTGAAAGAGGAGAGCAAAAAAGTTGGCTTAAAGCTCAACATTCAGAAAATGAAGATCATGGCATCTAGTCCCATCACTTCATGGGAAATAGATGGGGAAACAGTGGAAACAGTGTCAGACTTTATTTTTGGGGCCTCCGAAATCACTGCAGATGGTGATTGCAGCCATGAAATTAAAAGATGCTTACTCCTTGGAAGAAAAGTTATGACCAACCTGGATAGCATATTCAAAAGCAGAGATATTACTTTGCCGACTAAGGTCCGTCTAGTCAAGGCTATGGTTTTTCCTGTGGTCATGTATGGATGTGAGAGTTGGACTGTGAAGAAAGCTGAGTGCTGAAGAATTGATGCTTTTGAACTGTGGTGTTGGAGAAGACTCTTGAGAGTCCCTTGGACTGCAAGGAGATCCAACCAGTGCATTCTGAAGGAGATCAACCCTGGGATTTCTTTGGAAGGAATGATGCTAAAGCTGGAACTCCAGTACTTTGGCCACCTCATGCGAAGAGTTGACTCATTGGAAAAGACTTTGATGCTGGGAGGGATTGGGGGCAGGAGAAGAAGGGGACGACAGAGGATGAGACGGCTGGATGGCATCACTGACTCGATGGCCGTGAGTCTGAGTGAACTCCGGGAGCTGGTGAGGGACAGGGAGGCCTGGCGTGCTGCCATTCATGGGGTCTCAAAGAGTCAGACACGACTGAGAGACTGAACTGAACTGATGATTGTGAACTTAATCTCTTTTAATAGCTCTGTAAATTTTCATATATTTTAATTTCATAAATTGAGCATGTATAAATTTAGAATTGCTGTATATTTGAGTTAAACATTTATTACTATAAAATAACCCTCTTTATCTTCAGTAGTGGTTTCATTCTTAAAGTCTATTTTGTCTGATATTAATATGACCAAATCACCTTCATTAAATATTTCATTTATCACCAACAGTTTTTTATTCACATGTTTTACATGTGACTTTTATAAATACAGTACAGAAAGTTGTACTGTTTATTCAGTCTGAAGTCTTTTTACTAAATCATTTAATCATTTTAATTTTAATGAAATTACTGATATGTTTGGGTTGAATTTACCATACCTGTTCTATTTCATTTTTCTCTTCCTTTTGGCCTTTAATAATAGTTTCTTGGTATTTTTTTATTATTTAATTCCATACTATTATCTTGGAGACTATTTATTACTATCTCTTTATAACAAGAATATTAGAAGTTATCACATGCATCCTTCTAAGTATCTAATATTAATTGGTATTATACTCTTTACCCAGGCAATACAAAGTCATTAAAATTCTTTAGCTATAGTTACATACTCTCTCTGAATTTTATCCCACTGTTGTCATGCATTTTAATGGTCTATAGAATATTTTAAATCTAGTAACACATTGTAATTGCTTTATACATCAGTGTTTGCTTCTATTCACCAACATCATTTTCACTGTATTTCATTCTTCTTTTCTTTCATCTAGGATCATTCTCTTTCTGCTTGAAGAGCATTTTTACTTCTGGGTCTCCTGGTGACATTCTCCAATTTTGTTTGTCTGAAAATATTTTTTATTTTTCTTTCATTCTTGAAACATATTTTGCTAGATATAAATTTATAATTTGGCTTCTATTTTCTTTCACACTTCAATATCATTGCACTGTATTCTGGATGCAACTATTTCTATTAAGTGGCTAGAAGTCAGTCTAATTTATATTCCCTTGAAATAATCTGTCAATTTTTTCCTCTGATAGGTTGTGTATTATTAGTTGGCTTTGGTTTTCAGCAGTTTTACTATATGATTAGGTATAGATTTTTCTATCTGGCTCAGGGTTGACAGAGCATCTTAAGTCTATCTGTGGCTCAATGTATTTCACCAATTCTTGGCCAGCTCTTCTTCATCACCTTCTTCTGTCTTATTGTCTCCTTCTCTGACTCCAATTACACATATATTAGAATCTCTCCCTGTATTTCCTATGTCTCTCGCAATCCTCTGTATCTCCTATATTTTTGCTCCTCCATGTCTCATTAGTGCTGCTTTCTTCTAACCTACCTTCCAGTCCACTGGTACATGTAGTCTGACATGTCTAGTGAGCTCTCTTATTTGATGATTAACTTTGTTTTTTCAGTTCTATAAAATTCATGTGGCATGGTTTTTAGTTCTTTGTAGAAAAAAATTTGAATCTTGCTTTTTACCTCTTTGAACTACTAAACAGCTACTTTAAGCTCTATGTCTGGTCATTCCAATTATTTTCAGGCACTGTAGTACATGTTCTACAAACATTATCTCACACCAACACTAACGGATTACTTTTTACAGAAGAAACTGAGGCCCCCACACACAATCTCTAAACAATAAAGCCAAGAACCAGACTCAAGCTTCCCAACTTCAAAACACATGTTCTTAACTGTCTCTATTACAAGGCTCTGCAAGCCCCAAATATCCAACTAAAACAGTTCAGAAGAAGTTGTAAGGTGAATTTATATCCCTAGCAGAGTAAGATTTCCCTGTCCTTGTGATTGGTCTTCTACCAAATCCCATCATAACATTATTCCTGAATTTGTTTTCTTTTTTATATGCCTTCCCATATTTATTCATTTACTTATCACTCAAAAGTATTTTTTAAGCATTTGTCACATTGTCCTAGACCTTAAAGTTACCTGGTAAGTAAGACAGTCATGATTTTTACCATATGGAACTTCCATTTTGGAGGGAAATAACAAAACAGTGAACATGTAAGCAAGCATATAAGGTAATATCAGGTGGTGATGAAGTCAGTGAGGATGTAAAATAGTCCAATATTGTAGACTGAAGGATGCTGAAGGATGACTATAGCTCATTGGTCAGCATAGACCTTCAGGGAAGGTGACATTTGAGCTGAAATTTGATTGAGAAAGTATTCTAGGCAGAAGAAAGAATAACTGTGAAGGCCCCACAATTGAAAGATGCTTAGTGTATTTAATGGATAGAAGAAAATTGAGTTTGGCATGAAGAGAATGGTAGAACATAAGGTAGAAAAGTTGGCAGGAATGGAAATCAGAGCACTTTGCAGTATTTGAGATAAAAGATGGTAGCAATTTTCACTTCAGACTCTGAGAGGACTTGTGACTAGATTTCCCCTTCCACCATAAGCCACTGGAAAAGTGGACAATGTATTGGAAACAATGATTTTCAGACATTGGGGAACAAGCAGCACACAACTGTGATCCATGTAAGAAAGAAAACAAATAAAGTATCTATGATCACCATAGCACTTTGCCTGAGAACAGGTCCAGAATTATAAGGCAGCAAAGGGAATCCCAACTGAGTCCATGGTTTCATTGAGTTGAGGAGATAGGTCTTCAGGGAGGTCAAGGTCTCTGGAAGTTACAGGGCAGAGTTTCAGAAAGAAGAGAACTATTCAGCAAAGGAATTCTGGATATCTCTATAGGGATTCTCTCTTAAAAACTGCATTTTTTTAAACAAGCCCCTCCCTCCCTCAGTTGATACTTGTGCACATTAAAATTTGAGAATCACTACCCCAGAG
Source organism: Oryx dammah (assembly GCF_014754425.2). NCBI lineage: Eukaryota > Metazoa > Chordata > Mammalia > Artiodactyla > Bovidae > Oryx > Oryx dammah. The sequence goes on along the minus strand of NW_024070186.1, from coordinate 25,458,376 downwards.
ATTTAAGAAATGGATGTAATAGACTCAAGGGAATAGGCTGCATTTTTTTTTTATTACCACCTGAGGTGGTGATGAATTTCACCACTGCAAATATACACTGACCTCTCTGTTTCAGACAAAGGTAAGGGGGATCAAGGGGCTTCCCAGGTGGCTCAGTGGTAAAGAATCCACCTGCAATTCAGGAGATGCAGGAGACAAAGACTTGATCCCTGGGTCAGGAAGATCCTCTGAAGAAGGAACTGGCAACCTACTCCAGGATTCTTGCCTGGATAGAGGAATCTGGCAGGCTACGGTCCATGGGTTAACGAAGAGTCAGACACGACTGAGCACGCATACATGCACATAAGGCGGATCAGAAGTCTCTTGGCTTGTGAGAGTGAAGATTTCATAGGGCAGGAGAAACAACCTGGCAAAGAAGCTCTTCTTGACTCTCTCTGTTTCCATCACAGAAGCCATCTCATTGATTAGGGTTTTCATCTCCTCAACCTGAAACACATATGCATGGGGGCAGATTTTTGCATTTCCCAGGTGTGGGTACATGTTTATTTGCTTATTGGTTGGATGAGTGATTGAATAAATGAATTAATTAAGCCAGTGAGACCAGGATCTCAGAATAAGTAATTTGCATCCCACTCTGCTAAGGTTGGGTGAGGAAGTCAGCCATATTAACCCCTGGTTTTGAGAAACTCCTTAAGCGTCCCTGATGATTCATCCATCATTCACTCTTTCCATCTAACTGTGGTCAAGGTAGACAATGACCCTGCATTCTCCATGACCTGGCTAATACCACACCCAAAGGCAGGGACTGTAGTTGAGAAATTTTACTTTGATTGTCAGTATTCCAAGGACTCAGCCTCCTGTCAAGGTTTGGGATCAAGCTTGGTTTTGAAAAGAGCAAAGAGAATGACATAATTTAAAAATCAAAGAAATTCATTTTAGTAGTAAAAGGTTAACAGCCTTTAGGAGGAACGATTTTTAATCACCCTCGTCTAGACTCTATCACTGGAATCACCAGCCACCGAGTGAAATATGGCCCAACTGCCGCCACCAAACAGCTCCTAAAGACTGTTGTATTTAATCATGTCTGTGCACCACTTATGGATTTTCATTATGATTCCCGATGCTGTTGCGCTGGGTAAAATATTAATATCCATAGTAATGATGCATGAAGCTTGGAGTGTAATTTCTTCACTCTTCTTGTCTGATATTAAATTGTTACCACTTTATCATTTGTGTAGAACTGCACGTTTCAATTAATCTTTCCATATCAGCAGCCCTGATTAATATAGATCATGATTCATAAGCTTATCGTCACTATAGTTTTAACAGATCATTTATAAAGATCTTAAATTTCAGGGTCTGGGAGGTGCAGCTGCTGTGTCCAATGTGTCTCTTTATTCTCTGTTCCAACAGTGCTGCTATACACCGGCTGTCACCTCCTGTTGAATAATTAATTTCAGGAAACCAAATTTGCCCAAGTCAAAAAAAAAATAAAACCAGAATGAGGGGACTGGCAATTGGCAGGGCACTGCGCAATGTTTGTTCACCTTTCTATGCCCAGCCTGGATGCTTCCTGCTTCTCAATGGCAGAAACTTCTACTCTAGGGGATGAACCACAGGTGTGTGGAGCTTCTGTCGGCTGCAGCGGGCAATCCCAGCCAGCACAGCCATCCCAGGACAGTTGTTGAGGTTTGATGGAGCGTTGGATAACTTCCCAGGCAGCTGCTGCTGCTCACATGAATCTACAGAACTCATCAGACCTGGCAGAGTGCCCAGGGCCTTATGCTCATCCTGCAATACACAGTCTAAGCTGTGTGCTTAGGGTAGGATGGGGGTGAGCAGGGGAATGAGTGAGAGATTTTCAAACATTTTTATAAACACCAGAACCACTCCGGGTGTGGGCTCTTTTATCAGAAAAGGTTATTGAGCCTCCAAAGAGTTCTTTGGCCCACAGACATAGGGTTCATCACTGGGAGCCTGAGAAGCCATTGCTGGGACCTCCCCATTGCCCCCTTCTTTGGTTACTTGCTCTCAACCAATGTGAGGCTGGAACAGCCCCCTTCTTTGAATAAGAAAAGGTGAGCAAGAGGTAAAGCAGTTTACTAACTTTCTTGGGTCTGCACTCAAAGCTCAATTCCTACATCTCCAACTTCTCAAAGGCTGCATGTACTCAGGAAAACAACTGGAATTAAACAAATAAGTAAAACCACCCTTCTGGTAACTGGTCTGGAAAATAAAATGGTAACTTCTTGTTGATTTTAAAATTTTGAATATTTTGTCTGAACCTCAATCAAATCAGATGATTTTTTAAAACTTCTAAGTAAATTTGTGCTTGTGCTCTTTTGTTTGTACATCTTCTGCTATACATCTTCTCTGTGAAAGACACTGTCTAGCCCTATGGCTAGAGCCTATGTCTTCATTTGGGTTCCCCTTGAAGCAGCCTCCTAGACAAGAAGCCAGAGTTTATTTAGGAGCTGACTTGAGGAAACATCATCAAGGGAGTGAGGAGATGAGGCAGAGTGTAGGAGGAAGCCAACAGAGGCAGTATGATCCAGTAAGATATCACTGGGGGTAACTGGAGACCCTGAGATAGCTCAATGATGGCACCAAGAAGATGAGTCATTTCTTTACCAAGCCCCACCTGTTCCTGGAGGGGTTGATTTCTGGGTTAACTCTCCCACACTCACTCCTGATTTGCCCTTTTCTGTGAGCTTTAGTAGTGTTAGTCACTCAGTCGTGTCCAATTCTTTGTGACCCCATGGACTGTAGACTACCAGGCTCCTCTGTCCATGGAATTCTCCAGGTAAGAATACTGGAGTGGGTTGCCATTCCCTTCTCCAGAGGATCTTCCCAACCCAAGAATTGAACCCAAGTCTCCTCTATTGCAGGCAGATTCTTTACCATCTGAGCCACCAGGGAAGCCCTTTGTGTGAGCTGAGTGATTTCCAAAGCCAGAAATAAAAGCTCTCAGCTGGAAAGGTGATATCTGCCTAGCAAACAGGCTTGACATGTGGAGGTGAAGGCCAAGAGAAGATGACCAGAACCAACAGCATATCCTACAGCCACCCTCTAATCCCATGCATTTGTTCACTCATTAATTCAAAAAGTGTTCAGAGATGTCTTCTTTTCCAACATTCTCCAGACAGAACATAATGGTTACTGAGAAAGTTTATTTGTGCTTTGAAGCTTTCCCAAAAGTGTTACAAAAACATATCTTACACATTTTAACTAAAGCACACAAATATACATTTAGTCCCTATTATTTTGATGTTGATCCTTGCTCTTTTCTTTTAATATACTTGCACTAATGCAGTCCTGCTTTCCTTTTCTTATACAAACCACACTCATGGAAATTCACCCCCCCCCCCATTTCCAGATTCAGTTTCTATAAAGTACAACAAGATCTTAAGTCATTTTTGAAACAATTTCATTGCAGAAACTCTCTAGATGTTTATGATTTTCCCCCATTCTTTTATAGTGGTTTTTCCCACATCTAATTCAACAGCTATTTTTTAGTGACTCACCTTTTATTGAGTCCAAAGCATTCAATTTAATGTTCAAAGAAGCAACAATTCTTCTTTTCACACTTATCATCAGTTTATGTAACACTTAATTCAATTTCATGGTTACAATATTAAGCATAACTGTCACACACAGATTTATGAACAAAGACAATTAACACTTGAAAAAGTGCAGCCTGTGGTGGCCCAGACATGTGGGCCTCCTGTCGGCAAGCGCTGTTACTGCATGCCCGACAAGTCTGCAAGATTAACTCATTTGATTTTCCTAACAACCTAAAGTGAAGGATGGTTGTTATACCTACTTTCCAGAAGGTTCCAAGCTCTGCTTCCTCAGGGTTCCGTGACCACTGGGTGGCAGAGCTTGATTTCTAACTCAGGGAGTCACATTGTGACATCAGCCACAATGTCATGTTGTCCTGTCTAGAGAGTGGCCTTCAGCAAAGTAAACATGATTTACCTTCCCCACCATGAGACTTCTGAAAATAAGAGAGTACACTATTTTTTTCAAAAATATTATATTGAAGTATAGTTAATTTAAATGTGTTAATTTCTGCTGTACGCAAAGTGACTCAGTTATACATACATACATTCTCATATTCTCTTCCATTATAGGTTATCACAGGATATTGAACATAGGCCCCTGTGCTATACAGTAATACCTTGTTGTCTATCCATCCTGTATACACTAGTTTGCATCTGCTTATCTCAAACTCCCAATCCATCCTTCCCCTACCCACTTCTTCTTGGGACCACAAGTCTGTTCTTTATGTCTGTGAGTCTGTTTCACAGATAAGTCCATTTGTGTCATATTTTAGATCCCACATATAAGTGATTTAATGTGGCATTTGTCCCTGTCTGACCCAGTTCACTCAGTATGACAACCTCTAGGTCCATCCATGTCACTGCAATTGGCATTATTTTATTCTTTTCCATGGTTGAGTAATATTCCATCATATATATGTACCACATCTTTATCCATTCCTCCCTTGATGCACAATCAGGTTACTTCCATATCTTGGCTATTATAAATAGTGTTGCGATGAACACTGGGGTGCAGCTATCTTTTCAAATTATAGTTTTCTCCAAATATATGCTCAGGGGTGAGATTGCTGAATCATATGGTAGTTCCATTTTTAGTTTTTCAAGGAACCTCCATATTGTTCTCCATATTGGCTGTACCAATTTACATTCCCAGCAACAGTGTAGAGGGTTTTCCTTTTCTCTACACCCTGTCCAGCATCTGTTATTTGTAGACTTTTAAATGATTGCCTTTCTCGAGAGGGTCCACTATTGATAATGACACCCAAACTGCAGAGATAAAATGACACAGTCTTGAGTTAGGACATCTGACCATAAGTCCTCTGTGTTTATTGTGTCTTGGCTCTGGCCAAATCTAAGTGAGTGTTAGTTGTGTGTGGCAGGAAAAGGGGGACTTAAGTGAGGACCAGTTAGGTGAGCTTTGATGGGTGGAGGTTGGGAAAGCATAAGAGGGCCTCATGAGGCTTACAAATCAGGTGGGAAGAACCCAAGTGGCACCTTAGTCATATTATATGGTACCTCAAGTTTCTGTAATATAATGGTGTCAAGAAGCATATGAACTAAAAGGTGTTATGAATCTTCTGAGGAAGAACATCTTTCCAACTCAGGAATCAAGGAAGCCTTTACAGATTTCCCTGGTGGCTCAGATGGTAAGTGTCTGTCTACAGTGCAGGAGACTTGGGTTCAATCCCTGGGTCAGGAAGATCCCTGGAGAAGGAAATGGCAACCACTCCAGTACTCTTGTCTAGAAAATCCCATGGACAGAGGAGCCTGGTGTCCATGGGGTCGCAAAGAATTGGACACGACTGAGCGACTTCACTTTCTTTCACTTTACATAGATAGTGGTATTTCAGCTGCCCATGAATATGAGGGGTACTTGGAGGCATAAGCGCAGACTTAGAGGCAGAAGCATGGCAGCTGTGACAGCCGGCGCAGAAGCATGACCAAGAGGAGCTACCCCACACCCAAGCTCAGGGGCAGTGGCTGAGAGGAGCTACCTCAAGTCCAAGGTAAGGAACAGTGGCTGCGCTTTGCTGGAGCAGCCATAAAGAGATACCCCACATCCAAGGTAAGAGAAACCCAAGTAAGATGGTAAGCATTGCAAGAGGGCATCAGAGGGCAGACAGACAGAAACCACAATCACAGACAACTAGCCAATCTGATCACACAGACCACAGCCTTGTCTAACTCAATGAAACTAAGCCATCCCCTGTGGGGCCATCCAAGACAGACAGGTCATGGTGGAGAAGTCTGACAGAATGTGTTCCACTGGAGAAGGGAATGGCAAACCGCTTCAGTATTCTTGCCTTGAGAACCCCGTGAACAGTATGAAAAGGCAAAAAGATAGGACACTGAAAGATGAACTCCCCAGGTCGGTAGGTGCCCAATATGCTACTGGTGACCAGTGGAGAAATAACTCCAAAGAGAATGAAGGGATGCAGCCAAAGCAAAAACAACACCCAAGTGGATGTGACTAGTGATAGAAGCAAGGTTCGATGCTATAAAGAGCAATATTGCATAGGAACCTGAATGTTAGGTCAATGAATCAAGGCAAATTGGAAGTGGTAACAAGAGATGGCAAAAGTAAACATCGACATTCTAGGAATCAGCCAACTAAGATGGACTGGAATGGGGAATTTAACTCAGATGACCATTATGTCTACTACTGTAAGCAGGAATCCCTCAGAAGAAATGGAGTAGCCATCATGGTCAACAAAAGAGTCTGAAATGCAGTACTTGGATGCAATCTCAAAAACGACAGAATGATCTCTGTTCATTTTCAAGGCAAACCATTCAATATCACAGTAATCCAAGCTTATGCCCTGACCAGTAACACTAAAGAGGCTGAAGTTGAACAGTTCTGTGAAGACCTACAAGACCTTCTAGAACTAACACACAAAAAAGATGTCCTTTTCATTCTAGGGGACTGGAATGCAAAAGTAGGAAGTCAAGAAACACCTGGAGTAACAGGCAAATTTGACCTTGGAGTAGAGAATGAAGCAGGGCAAAGGCTAATAGAGTTCTGCCAAGAGAACGCACTGGTCATAGCAAACACCCTCTTCCAACAACACAAGAGAAGACTCTGCACATGGACATCACCAGATGGTCAACACCAAAATCAGATTGATTATATTCTTTGCAGCAAAAGATGGAGAAGCTCTATACAATCAGCAAAAACAAGACCAGGAGCTGACTGTGGCTCAGATCATGAACTCTTTATTGCTAAATTCAGATTGAAATTGAAGAAAGTGGAGAAAACCACTAGACCATTCATGTATGACCTAAATCAAATCCCTTATGACTATACAGTGGAAGTGAGAAATAGATTTAAGGGACTAGATCTGACAGACACAGTGCCTGATGAATGGACAGAGGTTTGTGACATTGTACAGGAGACAGGGATCAAGACCATCCCCAAGAAAAAGAAATGCAAAAAAGCAAAATGGCGGTCTGGGGAGGCCTTACCTGTGAAAACAAGAGAAGCTAAAGGCAAAGGAGAAAAGGAAAGATATATCCATTTGAATGCAGAGTTCCAAGGAATAGCAGAAGAGATAAGAAAGCCTTCCTCAGTGATCAGTGCAACGAAATGGAGGAAACAACAGAATGGGAAAGACTAGAGATCTCTTCAAGAAAATTAGAGATACCAAGAGAACATTTCATGTAAAGATGGGCTCGATAAAGGACAGAAATGGTAGGGACCTAACAGAACCAGAAGATATTAAGAAGAGGTGGCAAGAATACACAGAAGAACTGTACAAAAAAGATATTCATGACCCAGATAATCACGATGGTGTGATCACTCACCTAGAGCCAGACATCCTGGAATGTGAAGTCAAGTGGGCCTTAAAAAGCATCACTATGAACAAAGCTAGTGGGGGTGATGGAATTCCAGTAGAGCTGTTTCAAATCCTGAAAGATGACGCTGTGGACATGCTGCACTCAATATGTCAGCACATTTGGAAAATTCAGCATTGGCCACAGGACTGGAAAAGGTCAGTTTTCATTCCAATCCCAAAGAAAGGCAATGCCAAAGAATGCTCAGACTACTGCACAATTGCACTCATCTTACATGCTAGTAAAGTAATGCTCAAAATTCTCCAAGCCAGGCTTCAGCAATACATGAACCGTGAACTTCCTGATGTTCAAGCTGGCTTTAGAAAAGGCAGAGGAACAAGAGATCAAATTGCCAACATCTGCTGGATCATGGAAAAAGCAAGAGAGTTCCAGGAAAACATCTATTTCTGTTTTATTGACTAAGCCAAAGCCTTTGACTGTGTGGATTACAACAGACTGTGTGGATTACAACAAACTGTGGAAAATTCTGAAAGAGATGGGAATATCAGGCCACCTGACCTGCCTCTTGAGAAACCTATATGCAGGTCAGGAAGCAACAGTTAGAAGTGGACATGGAACAACAGACTGGTTCCAAATAGGGAAAGGAGTACATCAAGGCTGTATATTGTCAACCCTGCTTATTTAACTTCTATGCAGAGTACATCATGAGAAATGCTGGGCTGGAGGAAGCACAAGCTGGAATCAAGATTGCTGGGAGAAATATCAATAACCTCAGATATGCAGATGACAGCACCTGTATGGCAGAAAGCAAAGAGGAACTAAAAAGCCTCTTGATGAAAGTAAAAAGAGGAGAGTGAAAAAGTTGGTTTAAAGTTCAACATTCAGAAAATGAAGATCATGGCATCCAGTCCCATCACTTCATAGCAAATAGATGGGGAAACAGTGAAAGAGTGGCTGACTTTATTATTATGGGCTCCAAAATCACTGCAGATGGTGACTGCAGCCATGATATTAAAAGATGCTTACTCCTTGGAAGAAAAGTTATGACCAACCTAGACAGTATATTGAAAAGCAGAGACATTACTTTGCCAACAAAGGTCTGTCTAGTCAAGGCTATGGTTTTTCCTGTGGTCATGTATGGATGTGAGAGTTGGACTGTGAAGAAAGCTGAGCACCAAAGAACTGATGCTTTTGAACTGTGGTGTTGGAGAAGACTCTTGAGAGTCCCTTGGTCTGCAAGGAGATCCAACCGGTCCACTCTAAAGGAGATCAGCAATGGGATTTCTTTGGAAGGAATGATGCTAAAGCTGCAACTTCAGTACTTTGGCCACCTCATGCGAAGAGTTGACTCATTGGAAAAGACTCTGATGCTGGGAGGGATTGGGGGCAGGAGGAAAAGGGGATGACAGAGGATGAGATGGCTGGATGGCATCACCGACTCAATGGATGTGAGTTTGAGTGAACTCCGGGACTTGGTGATGGACAGGGAGGCCTGGTGTACTGCGATTAATGGGGTCGCAAAGAGTCGGACACTACTGAGCAACTGAACTGAACTGAACTGAACATAAAAGTGAAGAATCTTTGGTGGCTAAGAAAAGGATTTTAAGAGAAGTTTATTAGCTACATATGACTTTGGGAAAATTTAACCACAAGTGAAAAATGTGTGTGTGTGTGTCTGTGTGTGTGTGTCTGTGTGTGTGTGTGTGTGTGTATACATGCATGTGTATGTGTGTGGAGAAAGAACATTTACTTTTTAAAAAATGAGAATATCACTTGACACAAATAAGAACACCATAGCAATCATGAAAATTTCATGATTGAGAGAACAATTCTCATTTGTTTTCAGTGCCCCAGGATAAATCAGAGCCAATTTATCTACATTCCAGGCAGGTCTGAATTTCTTTACACTCTCTCCTCCTCCTTAAAAGATACCCAACCTCAAGCCCATCAAACTCCACACCATTTGGGTCTTTTAGAGTTATAATTTTGCTTCTTTATGTCTTTATTGCTCCTTTGATAGAGAAATTGAAAAAAAAGAAAAAGATATGAAGGAGAACAACAAAAAGCTATAATTATGAAGATTCAATTTAATTTTAAAGCTTGTGGACAGAAAAGAAGAAGCCAGAAAAGAAGGAACCAAATTAATTTAGCAGGGAAGCATTGCATGAAATATTGTTGAAGTTTAATAACCATGCAAAGACAGATGATATGTGTGGAAAAATTAGTTGTAGAACCTCATAATAGTCTATTAATATTTCCTACAGGCGCAAAACCCTTTCCTGAATAATTGTGACAAAGTAATCTTTTGAAAAAGAGAAAGTTGAAAAAAGAATCTTCAAAAGGAGACAGTGATGAGGAAGGCGCTGGAAGGAGAAGGAAACTCTGTCAGGCAGGGGATCTGAGGGTGTGTTTGATATAACTCACCACTGCCAGACAAGAGAGATAAAGCTCACAGATGATCAGAAGCCATGTGGAGGGCACACACTCATCCACATTGTAAAGATCTGGGAAAACATACAACATGGTTTACAGACATATCTGTCTCAATGAAAATTACTTAGTATATTACCCATGAGGCCAACACTATTGAGTTCTCCATCATGCTGATGAAAAAAAACTGAGATGCACAAAAATAGAGTGACTGGTTCCAGGGGTCCCCAGGAAATGCAAGTAGAGACCTGCCGTGGGCGGTGGGATGGACCTGACTGCCTCCCCATAGCCTAGAGAAATGGAATGGCTTCTTCTGGCTTTGTCTTCCTTGCAAAGGCTGAATCCTGCTTCTAATTTACAAAGTCAGAACTCTCAAGAGCAAAGTATCTGTGTTCCTCTGCGCTAATCTAACAAGAAGGGTAGTTATTCTGTATACCCCAATTCCAGAGATTATTGTTCTAGTGGGGACTCAATACTTATTGATTGAATTACATTCAGTTTGGGGAAAAGGAAATGAAAATTAATGTGTTAGTTTCATATATTAGTTTTGTCCTAATGCATTAAAGTGTATTACTTTCTCTAATCCTCACTACAAACTTGCAAAGTAGTGATATAATGCCCATTTTGCAGAACAGGTTTTCAGTTTTCCCTGCAGCTGGGAACTGGCAGAGCAAAAGAGTCAAACCAAACATATTACTTCTACCTAGGGCTTTGCCTGTGGAAGGATTGGTTGGGTTTGCTGCCATAACCCCTTCTGCCGAGGGTTCTCCTGCCCTTTACCAACTTGCAGAGGTTACCTCAGTGGCTGCAATCTTGGTCCCAGATGTTAAAGTAACTTCTGTTCAGGGAAATGGCTCATAATAAAGGGCCCTATTCCTGCCCTGCTGAGCATGGTCCTGCACTAATTCTGGCCGTCTGGTTCGTAGTTATTGATAACTTAGATTATCTAGGATAAGGGCCATGATCAATGACAAGTTCAGTCCATGAAAGTCTGCAGACTTCCATGATCAACTGAGAACTTACTTCCTTCAGAGTGAGATAGTCATGAGCACCTAGCACATGAACGTATGAAATGAAATAGTTGAAAATATGGAAGGAAGAATTTTGAAAGGCATAGTAGTTGGGGTTGGGTATGACAAGGTTGTTTTCATCTTTTAGAAGAGTACCATCTAGATATTTTAGGAAGCAAAACTCTTCCAGGTTTCTGTCTGGGGGGTAGGGTGATGTTCTAATTTGGTTTAGACTTATTGAGCCAAAGTAAGCTTACATGGCTGGGACAACTGTACACATATCAGTACATTCTCAGGGAGCCACAATGGCCACGCCCCATCAACTGTTGGACTATAGAGGGTGATTTGCAGAACACAAATTTGTTTGAAGTGATTATAGCCAGCACAAAATGTTAGTTTTCACTTCTTTTGCTCTTTAAATTGGGCCACACCAGGCCCATCTTGACCACCTTGAGCTCTTTAGTAAATTATTTTTGGTTCAAAACATCAGAGAACGGTGGTCATAGGGATGAATCCTGGGACAGGACAGGTCTGTACTTCCAGTTCAAGAGTCACTGAAAACCTAATTTGGGGTTCCTCTTCCCATTACCTAAATTTCTCTCTCTTTTACAGAAATATTGAGGGCCTTTCCTAGGAATATAGAAAGCAGGGTAAGCCTTCATTTCAGAGGCATCCCACAAAGGATCTACAGTTTCAGGCCAAGCAAAGAAAATAAGCCCTCCCAGAAACCAGTTGAAAGCCCCTTGGTACATGGGATGCAATAAAACCTAAGTCCTAGAAGCTGACCCTAGACACTCAAGGATTTTTCCCAGTAAATTTTCTTACAGTCCACCTCCTCATAAAAATTATTTTAGCCATATTGAATCACTATTAGGAATAGCATTGATCACATGTTCAGTTTCATTTACAGAATTCGATAGAATTTATTCATTTCACAAACACTGATTAAGGCCCTGAATTCTATGCCTGCTGAAGGTTGAAAAATGAATAACACACAGTCTCTGGGTTTCAGGATTAACTACCTGAGGACTTCAGACAACATTCAGAAAATTAGATGTGAACAAACCAAAGATTTTTCAACCCTAAAATCCTTTGTGACTTTATAATAATGCAGAACAATACACATATTAACTTAGAAATGGAATAAACCTTCTCTTGCTTTTCCTTATTTTTCATTCATTGGTCAGATGAGAAACCCACAACCATTTTAAAATTTTTGCAAAATTAGCGGCCACATAGTTTAGGAAACATTTGTATTTTACAGATCATTAACCTAAATCACAAGTACCTAGCCTGCAAATAGCCCATACCTCACAAATTTCCAAATTCACCCAGGCACTTAAACTTTGCCCATCCTGGCCATTCTGAGGCATAGCCAAGTTGTCATAAATGGATGACACCACTGGGTGTTTGAGCCAGAACACTCGCTCTAAAAGTTTAATTCAATTTTAGTTTCCCTATCAGAGATTAAACTTGGGCCCTCTACAGTGAGCAGAGTCCTAACCACTGGACCATCAGAGAATTCCCACTAATTTCTTCCAGCCTTACTTAGTCTACTTGAGAACAAAAAAATCTTCCCCTTATTATAATTGTTAAACATGAGACTATGTCTAGTGATATATCTGTATCAAGAAGAAATAAATCCTGTACCATCAGGTACAAATCAAAGCAAGTCTGTTCCCCATACACAGATCTCCCCAGACTTGCCTGTTTCTACCCCAATACCTTTGCTGCTGCTATTCCTGTGATCAGGAAAGCCCTCCCTCTCTTCCTCACCTCCCTAAACCTTCTTTTCCAGCCTGACCTTCTCTTCCAGCTCTGCCTGCTCCATAACCCCTCTTTCCCTGAAACCAAGTGGTTAATCATTGTATTAGCTGGTTAATCATTGTATTAGTCTCCCAGGGCTGCTTTGACAAATTACTGCACACTGGGTGGCTTACAACAACAGAAGTTTGTTTCCTCACGGTTCTGAGGGCAAGTCCAAATTCAAGGTGTTGGAAGGCCAATCTCTCTGAAGGCTCTGGAAGGGACTCTTTCCTGGTCTCTTGCAGGTTTGGGGGCCCCTCTCATTCCTTGGCTTGTGACAGCATAACTCTAGTCTCTGCCTCTTCAATCACACAGTTCGCTCCTCTGTGCCCTCTCCTCTCTCCTTCTAAGGATACCAGTCCTTAGATTTAGGGCCATTGTAATCTAATATGATCTCATCTTGAATTTTACCTTAAGTATATCTGCAAAGACCCTTCTTCCAAAAAAGTTATGTTTTGAAGTTTTGGTGGCCTTGAATTTCTGGGAGCTGCTATTCAATCCACCATTATCATATACTGTTTTACTTTATTTAAAATTGGTCTGCCTCATTTTCAAATTCAAATTACCATTTAAGAGACTTTTTAAAATTTCTCAGAGCAACTAAAGCAGAACACACCAATTTCAAACGTAATAGAAATAGGATTTGTAAAAATTCTCCCACGTTTTATGAAGAAGCATGCATGGTTTTCTAAACAGTATTTTCTCCATAAAATATATTAAATTGGTTTCTTATGTCTAACAACATCTGTTTCTTTCCATTTTACCTTCATTACTCTGTGTATTTTACTTCTTGTAACTAGAACTTTCCTTCAATAGGTCTCATACTTTCAGAATTGAAAATATCTTCCTTGTAATGAAGAAAATACCTTGAAATACTTAAATATGTATTTCCACCCCCCCCCCAAAAAAAGGCCAGTCTAACCTAGCCACTGTTATTGAGACTCAGAGATTCATATCTGGGAGACTCTCCTAGTTTCCATCCCTTGAACTTGTAATACTGCCTTATTCCATTGTCATGATCTTCACCTCCACCTATCAACCCTTCTCACCCAGTGCGTGATTGAAGGCAATGCCATACTCCCTATCTCTCTGGGACATAAGCATTTTAGGACAGAGGCACTAAACTAGAATGCCACACCAGCTCCGCCTTTCTAACTCCCATCTGTCCTCCAAGACTCAGCTCAAGTATTCATCTCTTTCATTGTTAATCATTCCCTGATTCCTGCAGATGGAAGTTATCTCCCCCTCTTCTGTATATGGACTGTGCCCTAGCATTCAATATACACCTCTCATTGACAGGACATTGTGTCCAGGTCTGTATTCCCCACCAGGCTCTCCTCTCTTCACCATGAGGCAGAGGTCATAACTTATCACCTGAACTTTCACTTGTAGCATTCACTACATACAGAATGGTTATAAGTTGAAGTTTTGTACTTACTTGAATATCCTTATATGTAATTCTCCAAACATGTTAGTAAATTTTACTTACACTTCATAGCAAGCCATGGCTGAACATGACCCTAAATAGACAATTCTCCCTATGCTTTGGAAGCTATAATAAGCTAAAGTAAATAATTATCTGAAAAAATATTTGAAACTGTAATAAAGAGAAACATCTAACGTGAAGAAACCAGTGAATACATTGACCCAAAAGTGAGATCAAGACCAATGCAGAGAGACATTATCTCAACCTGGAAGTCTTCCCTCATCTCCCAGAAGCACTATTCAAATACATGAGGTTTATAAAGCAAGAGAGCCCTGTGTTTGAACCACTGCTTGAGCTCTTACTACCTGTGTTAACTTGAGCAATTAATTGCACCTAATTTCCTGAGCCTCAATTTTCTCATCTGTGAAGTGAAAACAATAATTACTTCATAGGGCTATTTTAAATTAAGTGAGATTGTGCTTATGCAATGACAAGTATAGTGCCTGACTTCTATAGACTGAATGTTTGTATCACCCCCCAAATTCATATGTTGAAATCCTAACCCCCAGTATGATAGTATTTGGAAGTAAATCTTTGGGGGAGATGATTAGGTCATAAGGGTGTGGCCCTAATGAATGGGATTAGTGCCTTTATTTTAAAAAAAAAAAAGAAAGAAAATCCCAGGGATATCTCTCACCCCTTTTGCCATGTGAGGATAGAAGAAGAAGATAACTGTCTATGAAGGAAATGAACCCTCACCAAACATAGAAATCTGACATTGCCTAGGTCTTGGACTTCCCAACCTTCAGAACTGTGAGAATGCTTGTTGTTTAAGTCACTCTGTCTATGGTACTTTTGTTATAGCAGTTCAAGTGGACAAAGATACTGGCTCATAGTGGATGCTCCACTGTGATCCATGGATGTCTCACCAGTGATGGGCAGAGTAGGCTTAGTTTCTGCGAGGAGAATGGACAAAAATTGTGTTGTGAGCACTGCTGGAAATATTTCCTTTCTATGAGGTGGTTGAGCCCTGGATTTTACCAGAAATATTGCTAGGATGTGGCACCAAAGTGGCACTTTTATGTAGCATGTGGAAGATTTTTTTTTTTTAGGAATAGCTTTAGAGGTCTAAAGTTTAATAGTAAGTCAATGAGAAAATCTTTAGGTCTTACATACACACAAGTCAGAATTATAGTGGAATAACATCCCATCTAGCTGCCCATTTCACTGATTATATGAGGCTGTCACTAAAATTAACTCATTCACTAAGATTAACCAGCCTCTGATAGTCACTGGAGGAGAAGAATCATATTAGAAACTGACCTAAGGAGCCCACTATCTAGGTGGAGAGAAAAGAATATAATAGTCTCATATTAAGTACCTAGAAGTGTCTATACATGCCCTCCATGGTTTTGTCTCCCCGGAACACAACTTTCCTGCTTCTGGGAAATATTTTTCTACTCTAAACTATGTGCATCCAAAAGGAGAAACTGTTATTACAGATTCTACCTTTGTGCCAATTAGATTTGTTGCATAACAAAACATCTCAAAATGCTTAGTGGCTTTGAGCAATAGCCATTAAGGTTTTCATGATTTTGTGGGTTGGCATTTTAGTCTAGGCTCATCAGATGGTTTCTCTGGTCTCCCTGAGCTTCAATTTCCCCATCTGTAAAGTGAGAATAATAATTACTTCATAGGGTTATCTTAAATTAAGTGAGATTTTTTTTATATACAATAACAAGTATAGTGCCTGATGGTATGGTACTGATGGTGGTACTAATGGATCACTAGGCAGCTCTGCTTCTTGTGGTTGTCTGGTTGTCAGTTGGGGTAATAGGAATGACTGGGCCACATGTCTCTCACAGTTATGCAGCCTAACCCAGACTTGTTCACTTGGCAGAGGCAGGTCTCAGAGAAAAATGGAAATGTGTGTGCCTCTTGAGACCTGGGCCCTGGAACTGACAAAGCATCACTTCTGCTGCATTCTGGTAACACCAAAGCAAGGCTCAAGTTCAGCCAAGATTCAAAGGATGGGGAAATAAACTCCACCGCTTGATGGAAGGAGTTACAAAGTCCCAAGGAGAAATGAAAGATCATGGCCACTTTTGCAATCAACCATAGTGCCCCTGGCCAAACTGGGGCCATATCCCCATACTGGGCTCAGCATAGTACCTTCGTCCCCCACTCTCAGCCTCATTTTCTTGACTTAGAAGTGGACATCCAATAACTGCTGTGTTAATCAGATATCCTACCCATGTCTTTTCCCTTAGGGGCCAGAGAGCCCAAGTATCAGTTTGTCCCTTGTGGGAAAAATATGAAACTAGAGCTATCAGCCATGTGTTTACCTGCCCCTGGAATCCACTTTTGAATTAGAAGAATCTGTCATCAGCTGGAGAGAAGAAAGTCAACACTTACAAAGCAGAGAATAAAAACAAAGAGAGTTCTAAGGATGAGCAATCTCCTGATTGGATTCCTTGAGACCCAGAGGCCCTCTTCCTTTTCCATGATTACCAAACCTTCTAATAAGTTACCTTTCTGAGCCAAGCTAGATTCTGCCATGTATAACCAAGAATGTTCTGCCAATATGAGACATGGTATCTCAGAGAAGGTAAAAACCATGTCCAACCAAGGGAAAACAAGGATAATCATGTGGAAAAGGAGGATAGTGAACCAGGGAGGTAAAGAATTTGGACAGATGCAGGTTTCAGGAAGAAAGTTTCAAGACAAGAAAGAACAAGAGCAAATAAATAGACATAAAGTAATGATAACAATGTCTGAAGCATGAACTACTTTTCTGAAGCATAGGTTTTAGAGGATGAAGAGAAAAGAACAAGACTGGAAAAGCAGTTAAACCAGATTTTGGAGGGTCTTAAAGCTATCATCAGAGAAGGCAATGGCACCCCACTCCAGTACTCTTGCCTGGAAAATTTCATGGACTGAGGAGCCCGGTAGGCTACAGTCCATGGGGTCGCTAAGAGTCGGACACAGCTGAGCGACTTCACTTTCACTTTTCACTTTCATGCATTGGAGAAGGAAATGGCAACCCACTCCAGTGTTCTTGCCTGGAGAATCCCAGGGACAGGGGAGCCTGGTAGGCTGCTGTCTATGGGGTCGCACAGAGTCAGAAACGACTGAAGCAACTTAGCAGCAAAGCTATCATAAGAAATTTGAGATACTGAACAGGGAACGTCATTGTCAAGAAGAGTTTGGGGAAGATCAGTCTGGCGACACCTGGTATGATAGATTTGAAGGACAAAAGTCTGAGACAAAATGGCCTTGAACTAAGACCAGAGGAAGGGGTGAGGAAGGAAGAGAACAAGGGACAAGCAAGAAGGAAAGAAAAGAAAAGGCCAGGACTTGGAAACAGATGGAACAATTGACCATGGAAGATGAGATAAACAGCATCTCACCAAGGGCCAGAAAGCCAAGCATTTAATTAGAGAGAGAGGATGTTTCTGATGGCAGGAGAATTTACGGGAGACATTCAGTAGGAGCTTGGGAAAGAAACTGGGATCAGAGATACATGTTTGGGAGTTATCTGTCAGTCAGTTACCAAATACCAATGGAGGACCTTCTGTGTGTTCCACTGTGAAGGGTGCCAGGAACCCCAGTGCACATAAATGTCTCACAGACTTGAATTCTGATGAAGACCGTGGGAGCCTTGGGAGCACAACTGGTCTATGAGGGTGTCTCTTCTATCCTCACAAGCATGGCATGATACATGGGGAGCAGTTTTATTTCTACATAAATGACTGAGAGAGAAGGAGCTAGGACATAACTAGTCTTCAAGTAGCCCCCTGCCCACAAACCGAGGTCATTCCCACTGGTTAATGCCTTCTCTCTTACTTGCATCTCCCTTTCCTTTTGCTTCTAACTTGCAGTTAATTTGTGGCTGCTGTTTTATATAATCAGAGAAAATTCAACATTTGTATTAGTCAACCCAGGAGCCATATTCAAATCACTATCGGAAGACAGTTACAAAAATCTTTAACACTTCCAACCAGACCAGTGGTAGCAGCATGAAAGAAATCCTTTGGCAGAAGGGAAGAACATGATTCACTAAGATTTAGAACCCAGTACTGCCTCTTAACAAGATTTATGCCAGCACTCCCCAGCCGGGAATGGAGAAGATCCCTGGAACAACTGGACACCAACTGGAGTCATCGGCCTGGGAGAGGCTGGGAGGAAGGTGGGGGTACCACAGCCACAGGGGCCAGGCAGAAATGAAATTCTTGGCTTTAATGTCTTTTGCCTGCCTATTTTCATCTTTATAGAACAGTCCCCTCCCTGTCCTTCCCAATTCCCCATTTTCTTTTCTTTTTTCCTTTCTTTAAATGCAGTCTAATCCTGAGTATGAACTGATGTAGTTTGTGTGTTAGGGGGGAAAAAATCTCTCTCTTTTTCTGCCTTTTTTTTTTTTTCCTTCTTCTTCCCCTGGCCCAGTTCATTATTTTTCTTTCTTGTCACTCAGTGTGATAGGTTGAACAGAAGTGCACAGATGAGCACTGAAAACGGTGTCACAAGGCCTTAATCTAGTCTTTAATGCCTGACTTCAGAGATGTCATTTATCTTCTAACTGCAGCAGGCATCCACCAACTTTATCTCTAATAATATATTGATGGATTAAAAGGGTCGGGCAGGAGACCGGGCTGGAAAAATTGCTTATTGACATCAAAATACAGTGCCCTCAACCTGATAAACATGGAGGGCTCGTGTATCTCCCAGAATAGTTGGCGTAGCTATAATTTTTTTTCTAACATGTTTCCCCCAGGTTCATGGGGTGGTCCAGTAAAATAAACAAATACTAACATTATTTCTATGCTGACATGGCCAGGGAACACACGAGATATTTTAGGAACACATTTTTAATGTCAGATTTATAAATAGACCTCCCTTATTTATGACATGCTATAGCATATACTATGACAACTCGAAGCAGGCACCTATAGTCTTGGCAGTATTCAAATATTCTCCATGCAGTTTGCTGGAGCCAAAGCTCCCGTTAGCACCTGATTATGCTTTTGGATGGCTGGGAACGCAAGGCTATTTCAGCAGAGAGATGAGGCCAGTAATCTCAGAATGTAAATGAAGAGAGCCTTTGGAAAGGTTTCCTTTGTTTATTGTTCGCTTCATTTCATTGTTTGGTTGGCAGCAGCATGTTTCAAATCATGGTCCCCTTTCCTTGCATGGACTGTGTCTACACAAGTCAGTTTTAGATAGCCACAAAATAATTGTAGCCTTCAAACTCCTACTTAGTGGGTAGTTCCTAAATTGGCTCTTTTCAAAATTATCTGTTGTTGAACTGAATTCTGTCCAATTTTTTTTTACCTTGGTGACTAGTTTGCATGTGAAGATACTCTCCTGGAGAATTATCAATTTTTAATTTCATAATCTGCAATATTGTTGATTTTCATCTGATTTTCAAATGAAATGGACTTCTTCAGCTCAATTTCCTTTGTTTGGAAAACAAGCTCTAAAAATACCTTCCCAGCCTTATGGCAAGAGGAGGGAGGTGAAGTTATTTTAGTATTTTTTTTATTAGTTAATATTATTTCTTCTGAGTACGAAGTTAATAAAGGCTGTCTGGCAGAGTTGTTTGTATAGGGATTTGCAGAAATGACACATTATCCCTGCATTTTGTAAATTTCATAGGAAATATCTTTGTGTTGGACTTTTGCTAGTGACAAGAGCACTGTATTCAGGATTGTCTGAGCCAGGATCCTGGATATCAGTGTCCAGAACCTAGAGGTACCTACAGAGGGAATTCTCCAGAGTCAGCTCCTGAATGTCCATGAAGACCTGCAGCCAAGCTAGCTGCTGTCTACTTGGTACAGCTGTCCAAGGTCCTAAGACTCTTTTATAGCAGTTTCCACACCTATAAAAAGAAGACAATAATTGTATGTATTTATGGAGAAGTTGTGAGCATTCAGTGTGTTCATATATATAAAGTGGTCACAGTAATGTCTAATACATGGTGAATGTATTAGAGGTGAGTAAATCTAATCTCTATTATCATCATCTTTAAAATTATTGGGTTTACAATGACATCTCATTCCAAAGGAAGCATGACTTGAGATACAGCCAGAAAAGAAGGGTATCCACCAAGAGAAAATGTGGTGGAGTGAGAAACAAAGGAAACTTCTGAGGCCAAAGAGGATGCCAAAATGAAACAACACAAAGGCTGACAAAAATTCTAAGAGTGTTCAGCTATACGGTGGCAAAGCTCCAAACAACCTATGAGAAGAGAAGAGGATAAATGCTAATATATAATGTAATTTTCAAAAGCAGACACCTGACCCCTTCTTATAAGATTTCCTAGCCAGACTGGGGGATATATGGGAATATAAGAAGTGTTGCATAAAACCCTGCTATTGAAATGAGGGTTTAAAGACCCTCGTTTGACAGATTCTAGAGCATATTGAGAAAAAAATGTTGAATTTGTAAAGTAGAGTGGAGCCCATCCCATAATGACCTGTCAGCCCTCCTTGAATGCTTTGGAATAGACCTTGTATCCAAGAAACATCCTCTATGTTGAGAGTGCTGCAATTAGCACGGTCAGGTTGGCTACATGGACAGAATTCAAAATGCAGGATATAAAAGCTAAGAATCCAAAACTAATCACTTAAAGGCTCTTCTACACAGAAACATTCAAAGGAAGATTAAGGATCAATGTGATTGAAGTACAAAAGCTGAACTGGGAGTAAAAATAATAATAGATGCAATATGCAGGGCACTGACCATCCACCAGGATTGAGTCCACGTCTGTCTTACTTAAAAGCTGTGCTCTAAATTTCCAACATTTCCATTCTAAACCATGTTCAGGCTTCAACAGCAGGAAGTGAGGGAAGACAGTAGGGTTCCCAAGATTCTGAGCTAGAAAGTTTTATCAGCAAGGGAACTCAAAGTTCCACGTGCCTACTATTTAGCCTTTTGGTATAGCTCCACCCAAGAAGACAACTCTGGGCAGAGGGCCCACCAACCTTAATTTAGCTAGAGATTTTCTCTTTCCTCCTCGGTTTCAAGTGCTCAGTGGATAAAGAAATTAATTCTTAGAGCTGTCATCAAATGGAGTCAGCCCAAGGTAAGACAATAAATAGAGGGCCCATGACCTAGAAACCCTGTTAAAATGTGAAAGAGTCCATCCACACCTATGACTCACTGTTTTCACAGAAGATGGCTTTCTTGCAATTCTGTTGTTCTTTTACTATTTTTTTTATTCTTTAATTGGAGGAAAATTGCTTTACAATGTTGTACTGGTTTCTGCCATACAACAATGCAATTTAGCCATACCATGTCACCTCCCTCCTGAGCCTCCCTCCCCTCCCCCAACCCCACCCCTCTAAGTCATCACAGAGTGCCAGGTTGGGCTCCCTGTGTTGTGTAGCAACTTCTCACCAGCTATCTGTTTTACACATGGTAGTGTATGTATGTTGATGTGACTTTCTCCATTCTTCTCACTCTCTCCTTCTCCCACTGTGTCCACAAGTCTGTTCTCTGTATCCATGTTTTGCATTCCTTCTCTGCAAATAGGTTCATCAATATCATTTTTCTAGATTCCATATGTGTGTATTAATATACAGTATTTGCTTTTCTCTTTCTTACTTCATTCTGTATAACAGGCTCTATGTTCATCCACCTCACTAGAACTGGCTCATATTCATTATTTTTTATGGCTGAGTTATATTCCATTGTGTACATGTACCATATCTTCTTTATCCATTTATCTGTCAATGGACATCTCTAGGTTGCTTCCATATCCTGTCTATTACAAATAGTGCTGCTATGAACATTGGGGTACATGTGTCTTTTTCAATTATGGTTTTCTCAGAGTATATGCCTAGTAGTGGGATTGTGTCATAAGGTAGTTTTATTCCTAGTTTTTAAGGAATCTCCATACTGACATATCAGTTTACAGTCCCACCAACAGTGCAAAAGAGTTCCCTTTCTCTACATTCTCTCTAGCATTTATTGTTTGTAGATCTTTTTGACAAGGGCCATTCTGACCTGTGTATGGTGACAATTCATTGAAATTTTGACTTACACTTCTCTAATAATGAGTGATAGTGAACATATTTCCATGTGTTTATTGACCATCTGTTTATCTTCTCTGGAGAAATGTCTGTTTAGGTTTTGATGCCATCTTCAATATTTATAAAATTCTGCAATTACACCTTTGTCCAATAATTTAACTTGCATAACTTGCTCTCCAGTTGGAGAAAATAGAAAAGCAAAAAGAAGAGAAATAAAACTCCAAGCTCATTCCCAAGTGGGTTTTGTAGTCATGATCCAAAAGAAGTCACTATGTGAGTTGATAGGCCAGGTGTCAGTGTTTCTATGCATCAGTTTTCTTGTTGATAGGGATTATTACAAGGAAACTAAAGCTCAGAAAGGATGAGTAACTTGCCCAAGATCATAACACAAGTACATACTCAAACCCAAGTTTCTCTGTCAAGTACATTTTTAACTACTATTTGTGCAGCATGGTATTGCAATGGCTGGTGATGTAAATCTGTTCTTTGAGACGTAATAAATCCACAGGAAGGGAGATCATCATATCCTCTTGCCCAACAAGCTCTGTTTATAGAAAGAAATATGAAGAATATGGTTTGGTTTAGTCACTAAGTCATGTCTGACTTGCGACCCCATGGATGGTAGCCTACCAGGCTCCTCTGTCCATGGGATTTTCCAGGCAAGAATACTGGAGTGGGTTGCCATTTCCTTCTCCAGAGGATCTTCCTGACCCAGGGATAGAACCTGGGTCTCTGAATTGCAGGCAGATTCTTTATCCTCTGTGCCACCAGGGATGCCCACAAAGGATATGGGGATAGCATCAAACTTCAAGGGGATCTCTTTGGCTTTGCCCATAACCTCTTCTATTAATAAAACAGTTTTTATTATTTATTTCTTGAATATAGAATATTTATTTCCTTTAAATTCATGTATACTAACTGCAGGTCCCTGATGATGATAAAATTTTATTTTAATATTCCCATCATTATTTTCAGATGCTTCCAAGGACTGAGCTCTCCCTGTAACCAGAGGTGCCACTTGCTTTTGCGGGCTCAGCAGTGTCACTGATGATAGCTCAATTATCAGAGAGTATAAATCACTCTGGAAAAATCGATCTCTTCCTACCTGATTGCACAAGTGGCCCCTTCATTGGAGCGCAAAGCGCATGTGAGGGCTGGTCATGAGGAGCATTAAGACAGACTATGGCTGCAGCTGCAAGGGAGGGCTTAGACTGTGCAGAAAGAGAGGGTGGTGATAGGGCGCCTGGATACAGGAGAGGAGGCCAGCCACAAATGCTGGCTGGACTTGGGCAGGTTTGCTGTTAGTGTGAAGGATGAAGGACTGCATCAAACACCAGGGAGCTATATGTCAAAATGCAGCCTAAGGAGGCTAAAAGGTCAGAGTTGAAATTAATAGAGCAAACAAGATGAGTAAAACGCAGTGAAGTCCAGCACAACAATAAATGTATTCACCCACAGGAAAAAAAAAAAAAAAATTAAACAACAAGGGTTCTACTCAAAAGCAGAAACATTAAAACTAATAATTAAAGGGGGAAAAAAGGATTCTAGAGGGACTTCCTGGGTGATTCAGTGATTGAGAATCCACCTTCCAATGCAGGGGTTGCAGGTTTCATCCCTGGTGGGTGAACTAAGATCCCACATGCTGCAGGGCCACTAAGCCTGCAGACCACAACTACTGAGCCCACGTGCTGCAACTACGGAGACTGCGCACTCTAGAGCCTGGGCGCCACAGCTAGAGAGAAACCCACATGCCCCAAGGCAAGATCCCACATGCCTCAACTAGGACCTGATGCAACGAAATGAATAAATACTTTTAAAAAAATTTATTCTCGAGAAAGGCAAAGCACAGCTAGACGCCCTTGTGATCTCCCCAGAACACCTTCTGGGTCTCCTCATCCCCCTCAGAGAGCCACTGGTGGTGACTCAACATCTATTCCACCACCTCTTGTCCCTGCCATCTCCTCACTCAGTGGCCTTCCCTCTCTCTTAGGTAGCATCTGGAAAAATATTCAGTCAAGACTACCTTTCACAATGTCTATTTGACCCAAGTGAATACGATCCCCCAAAGAACAGAAAGGGCTCCTGGCTCCTGTCTGGAGGCCCCATGCTTCTCCACACTGCCATCCTTCCCAGTTTCTCTTTACCTGATGCCCCTAGGCACAGAAGCATATCGGCAAGTCTACTATCCACCTGCGGAACAAGATGCCAATGTTACTTGGCGCCTCACCTGGTTTTGAGGGACAGGGAAGACTGATGACTCCTAGACAACTGATGACTTCTGGTTGTGATTTCCTTCTTTCTTTCATATTCTGATTATATAGTTAAGCTCCTGGGTATTTCAGGAGATAACAGAGTCAATTAATTATTAATAAGCCCCAACTGCTGGGGGGCCCTCTTTAAAGTGTGAAAAACTTGATAGCTTCTTCTCCTCAGTTTTTAATCTTTTAATGACCATTTCAGGGCAAGCATAAATCCCAGTGAGAATCCTATTATGAACACAATTACTCTTCACTATAAGCAACATAGTAAGGACATGAATGCAACTCACACAAAAAATTACAATTACTAAAACTGCTAAACTGAGAGACCATAAGAATTTTTTTTTAATATCCAAGAGAAATCAAGAAACATAGACAGTATAATGAGAAGCACAAATTCAACTAATAGGAGCACAAGAAGGATAAGGTGGTAGGGTAGAGGAATGGAGAAGAGGTAATAACAGAAAAAAAATGGCTAAGAAGTTTTTTCAGGATTGTCAAAAAATAAGACTTTTCAGATTAAGGAATTGAAATGAAAACCAAGCAGGGTAAATAAAAATATGTCCACACCAGGCATACCTTAGTGAAACTGTAAGAAATCTGAAACTAAAAGAATCTCTTAAGGCAACCAGAAGGAAAGGGTAGAATACCTATAAAGGAATAGCTATAGATCTTAACAGCAAACTGCTCACCAGCAGCAACACAAGCCAATAAAGTACTGTCTTCAATGTGCTGAGAGAATACAAGCAACAATTTAACATTCTTAGCAAAACTAGCATATAAAGTGAAGGCAAAAAACATGTTTTTAAAAAATTAAATGTGAAAGAAATAACTACTCCTAGATCCTGGCTAACAGAAATAGTAAAAGATATTCTTAAATAAAGTTACACTCACAAAAACAAAGGATACATGTACAAGGCCACCTTGACAAAAATAATAAAAAGAGGCAAGATTCCTAACTGTGATATTATTTGGAAGAGTAAAAGACTGGAAAAAATCCAAATACCTAGCAACAGAAATGATTGAATAAACTATGGTACCTCCATACAGTGGAGTTCTATGCATTCACAAAAGGGAATGGGGAATATCTTACTGTACATTATTGAGTAATCTCCAAGACATATTATTATGTGGAAAAAAAGTAAAAGGAGGAAACATTTATAGAGGCTTCTTTTTATCTCAGAGGAGGGATATAGACATATATTTGCTGATATTAAAAATCATAAATCTTTTAAAGAATGGTAACCTATAGAAGAGGGAAGAGTGTTGGTTAGGGGATAAATATAGAAGCTAGACTCCTTTGAATATAACTTGCTTTGTAGATTTAATCTTGTAATCATGTAAATATTTTACATAATTATAAGATAGCATTAAAGAAAGAAATAAAGCAATTCCTAAGAATCAAAATTTCCTGGCATAACAACTCAAAGGAGTTATTCCAAATAACTTTACAACATCATAACTTGACTATATATGCCTTAAGGGATATAACCTAAGAACAACAGTAACACAAACAAAAAAACATAGGAAAAAATACTACGAAAAACCATTAAAAATGGTTTTTAGTAAACAAATTGTTGTAACGCCAGTAATGCTAATAATTGTTAATATGAGATAGTTGTATTATGGAATAAATAAAATGAGTGATTTTTACTAGTATTTCTCAAAACTGAGATGTTAAGCATTGTGTACAGGAAACACAAATGCAAGACGACTGGAGTAACAACCCTACAGGCCTGAAGATTCTGAATTTGACTAGGAGGGCTGTATATAAACTTAACGATGGAGTCTATCTTTAAGAGAAATATGTATAGACTAACTCCAACTTTGAAAAAGCTTCAAAATTATGATCAACTCTGTAGCAATGAACACCACTAGCACCTAGATTATGGTTTCAAAAAGTTATTTCCCACTAAAAGGAATCAAGTCTCCTCAGAGAAATGGTTGATTCCAAGTCTGGAGCAGAAAATGGACAAGATGAGTTTAAAACATTTTGTCAAGACAGACAGCAAGGAAACTATCAAAATTTATCAGGACTATGGTAAAGGATCTCCAGAGCCAATCTGAAGAGACTACCGCAGTCCAAAATTGGATCAATAACTCTGACTCACTGTATCAATTGCTTATTCATATTTCATTTACATTTATAATAAAACAAAAATTCTTATGGAGGATGCTAGGAAGGCAACTGGTTATATTAAAAACTGTAAATAAACTTTTTTTTAAAGCAGATGTTTAACCTAATTTGCTAAATAACCCATGCCTCAAGATTAGAAAATATTTGAAGGGAAGTTTCTTTTCATAGACATTCTAGCTTTAAAAAAAAAGAAGAAGAAATGGCAGAATTAAACTGTTACAATTGTGTGACTCCTCATGCACTGATCTATTTGTAGCATGTGACCATCAAAGCCATGAACCAGAAGTTATGCTGAAAGAACATCCCACCACCTACAAAGCAGACTTGCCAAAAATAAATAAATAATAAAATTTTTAAAGGAAAATGAATTTCAATAACAGGAAAATCAAAAGTTAGAGGATGGGACTCTCTGTGGGACAAATGACTTCTTTTTTTAACATATTATAAAAGAAAAATATATCTTTGTTCTATCCTAAATAAAAACAACAATTTTTAAAATTTGGGGAGGTGGAAAAACAAGCATGGCCACACTTCTACATGTTTTGGTGCTTCTTTGTGTTTTCATTCCATGTTGAGTGCTCAGAGGTTCGGAATCAAAGTGAAAGAAAATAGCAACTATTTCCATGAGCTAATGGTATTTCACTTGTGATGGTGAGACAGACATTCATTCATCCAACATTTATTGTGTGGGTTAGTCACTCGGTGTGTCTAACTCTTTTGTGACCCCATAGACTGCAGCCCACCAGGCTTCTCTGTCCATGGGGTTTCTCAGGCAAGAAAACGAGTTGGTAGCCATTTCCTTCAGGGGATCTTCCTGACCCAGGGATCAAATCCAGGTGTCCCACATTGTGGGGAGATTCTTTACCCTCTGAGCCACTAGGAAAGCCCCTGCGTGTTATACCTCAAGTATCAGGCTCACTGATATGGTGATACAGAGCTGAGAGCCAGTCTTGCCCTCCAGGAGCTCATGGTCTTGGAGGCAGGGGACAGGATAAATGGGCAAGGACCCCGCAAGCACAGCACAGCTTGGATTCCTACAATGCAGACCACTGGAGGTGCAATAGCTGATTTTTGGCAACACAAAGATGATTACTTTTTATTTTAAATATCCATTAACACCCCCAACAATTTATTTATGCATTTATTTTAATATGTGAGAAAATATATAACAAGCATATTTGAACCATAAGTCCATGGATAATACTCTGTGTGATAAAGCTAAAGAAAGTGTTTGAATTTCAAACGAAAGTGAGTGATTTAAAGAAAAATAGTAGTGGAAGTGTTAAAAAAAAAAAACTGTGATGGTTCTTTCTAGACATGTTTTGGTAGATAAATGATCCAGAAACATGAGCAGTTTGGGGAAATGGCTGAAAAGGAACACTTCGGAGGCCAAAATAGCCAAAGTAATCACTATACTATATTCTTTTCTATTATTCTAGTACATATTCTCTCCTGTGAGAAAAATAATTATTTCATATTTTTATTACTTTTATCAATTAGTCACTGTCAACTTAAAACTTAGTCACAACCTAAAAGGCAAGAGTTATGTTTTATTCAGTGGGAATTTTTTAGACTTCAAGCCCAGCCCGGGAGACAGTGTCTCAAGTAACCCTGAGAGTAGTGCTCCCAGGAGGGATGGGGAGGAGTCACGTTATATAGAAGTTTGCAACAAATGGCAAGTAGTCTGAACAACAAAAAATTAGTGTTAATTAAAGAAAACCAGATATCTCAAGTTAAGGAATTTAGCACTTTTCTATATGCGGGAAGATGCAAGAGTCCAGACTCACTGAAATCAAGCCTTTCATATGCATTTCAGCTATTTGGGGCCAGTATCCTGTGTTTTAAACGTTTCCCCCTCCAGCCGCCCCTCCCCCCAACCCCCTACCTCCCAGCTCCTCAGTGCTCACTGTAGGGAGTGGCTGAAGCCTTCTGGCTTCCAGATAGCAGATACTGTTTTCCTTCCTGGGTGTCCTCCTGGCTCAGAAATTCACATATGGAGCACCAGAATGGCTGATGACTGTGGCATTTTTGCTTATTGATATGGTAGGAAATACTCCATTTCTCATCACACAACATCAAAAACTTTATCAAGAAAGACAATTGGAGGGAACTCCCTGGTGACTCAATGGTAGAATAATCTGCTTACCAATGCAAGAGGTGGGGGTTCAATCCCTGGGTCAGGGAGATCCCCTGGAGAAGGAAATGGCAACCCACTCTAGTACACTTGCCTGGGAAATCCTATGGACAGAGGAGCCTGGCAGGCTATGGTCTATGGAGGTGCAAAGAGTCAGACCCAACTTAGCAACTGAATAACCAGTGGTTAGGGCTCCATGCTTCCACTGCAGGGCAAGTGGGTTTGATCCCTGGTCAGAAAACTAAGATCCCACATGCCACAGCATAGCACAGAAAAAAAGAAAGAAAGAAAGGCAATTGGAAGTCACTGGCACAGCCAAAGAGGACGTTAAGCATTATAGAAAGTAGTAGGGAGAGGGGGCTTTCCCATCAGACTAACAGGGTTTGTATTTCCACTGCATCTACTTTATAAAGTGTCTACTTTATAAGGTTGGGGGATTATAATTTGTATACATTATAAGTATCTACCTTATAACTTGGGGGGATTAGATGAGTTAATACCTGTGAAGCACTTCGAAAATACCTGGAACATAATATGTACTCAAAATAGGTGGTTTGTTTTTTTTTTTAAACACAGAAAACATCCAAACGACTAGTTCGAGATGTAAATAAAGGAATATTTTTGTATTCTGAACAAGTGGCTCTCAGCTGTGGGAGATTTGCCCCCAGGGGACATTTGGCAACATCTGTTGGTATTTTCACTGTTACGCCTGAGGGGAGTGGCGCTGTTGTCATCCCTGGGAAAGAGCCCAGGGATGGCAGTAAACATCCTACAACACACAGGACAGCCTCCCATAACAATTATCCAGCCCTCAATGTCAGAGGTATTGAAGTTGAGAAATCTATTCTATGTCCACTCACCTTAGGGAAACACATTCTGCAAGAATAAGTAAATGCCTTTTCATGTCAGTTTTACGTTAATTGTTTTAATCATTTTCCATCACTGGACGTACAAATCAAGTATTCTAACAGATCCATTTTACATAAACACTGGAACATCATATAGTAAATATCTCATCCATATTAACATTTTCTGGCTGTACCCCATAGCTTATGGGATCTTAGTTTCCTGACCAGGGATTGAACCTGGACCCTCAGCACTGAAAGTATGGATTCCTAACCCCTAGACTACCAAGGAATTCCATAGCATATTTTATCTTGGTGCTTCCAAGGTGGCTCAGTGGGTAAAGAACCTGCCTGCAATACAGGAGATGCAGGAGACACAGGTTTGATCCCTGGGTTGGGACGATCCCCTAGAGGAGGGCATGGCAAACCACTCTAGTATGCTTGACTGAAGAATCCCATGAACAGAGGAGACTGGTGGGCTACAGTCTATAGGGTTGCAGAGTCAGACACAACTGAAGAGACTCAGCACACACCTGTTTTATTTTTAGAGACAAAATTAAAATGTGGTATAGAAGAGTAGTTAAGGAGATAACATCCACTCAGTTTGAATTCAATTTAAACACAATGTATCCCAGCCCTGCTCATACTAACTGTAAGTGCATGCTATGTGTTTTTTACTACAATTAAAAAAAGAAATAGTTTGCACTGCCTCCAGAGAAAGCACCATAGTAGGGTGTAATACGGAGAAGGCAATGGCAACCCACTCTGGTGCTCTTGCCTGCAGAATCCCATGGACAGAGGAGCCTGGTGGGCTGCAGTCCATGGGGTTGCGAAGAGTCGGACACGACTGAGCGACTTCACTTTCACTTTTCACTTTCATGCATTGGAGAAGGAAATGGCAACCCACTCCAGTGTTCTTGCCTGGAGAATCCCAGGGATGGGGGAGCCTGATGGGCTGCTGTCTATGGGGTCGCACAGAGTCGGACACGACTGAAGCGACTTAGCAGCAGCAGCAGCATGTAATAATGAAGAAACCTGTATAATGGTATATGAGAAAACAGCAACTTCTTGCCAAATAAAAATATATCAGTAGTTACATAAAGTCCTGCTATGGACTGAATTGTGTCCTCCCCAAACCCTAGTACATATATTAAAGCCCTAACCCTCAATGTGACTGTATTTGGAGATAGGACCTGAGAGGAGGTGATAAAAGATAAATGAGGTTATAAGGGTGAGATACTAATCCCATAGGAGTGGTACCCTTATAAGAAAAGGAGACACCAGAACCCTATCTCTTTGCCATGTGAGGACATATCAAGAAGATGGCCATCTGTGAGCCAGGAAGAGAGTCCTTCCTAGGAACCAAATTGGCCAGCACTTTGATCTCAAACTCCCGGACTCCAACACTGTGAAAAATAAATTTCTGTTGTTTAAGTCACCCAGTCTGTAGTATTTTGGTATAGCAGCCCATGCAGACAAAGACAATTACTATTAAATGTAGTTCATGACAGAGAAACTTGAAAAGAAAATTTAGATGACACTTTGGTATGGCTAGAAAGAGGATGGTGAGATTTTTGAGGGGAGAAGAATGAATAAAAAAGAAACTGGAGAGAGAAACCAAGATAGGGAATATATCAGAGATGAAGGACAGATAAGAAACACTGAAGGAAAAATATTAAATTGAAAAGAAAAGTCAGATAAGAAAAATGGTGTACAGAAAGATGGGAAAATAAAATAAAAAAAGGTCTTGAGAAAAATAACTCTTCCCCCTGTCAAGGTGCTATATAGCATGAAAAATTTAGAGGGTAAGAAAAACTCTGAAAAAGTTACCACAGTTGTAAAAGGAAGACCAAAGTGGGAAAGCAGTCAGTATAGAGGGGTAAAGGAGAAAGACAAATGCTGTAGTGACTGGAGAAGCCACAAGTTTTAATTATTGGAAATGTTTCCACTGTGGCTAGAAACTTTCCAAATATATATATAAGATCACTTATGATCCTCTGGGGGCTTCTTTACCTTTATTTCATTTTGTGTTTATTGATTATTACCATATCTTCATAGATAAGTTGAAAATCCACCATCTGGCCAAAGCCTGATTGAACAGTGATGCATTTACCAGTAATTCAACCTGGTACCCTTCTTTCAAATCCCTGTGCAGTGAGGTTGAAACACACACACACATATACACACAGCTGCTTATGAACAGAATCACCAATTTGTGTCTAGACAAAGAAATCGAAGCAGTGCACTAAAGCAATTTTCTTGAAATTGAGAGAACTATTTCACTTCTAGGATCACTATGGCTGTGTACAAAACCAAAAAGAAACAATAAGAACAAAGCCAGAAGACTCCATTTTCATGTATAAAAGAGATAGATTCAATCTGCAGCCTCCAAAATATGTCTAAAGTGAAAGTGTTAATCGTTCAGTCATGTCCGACTCTTTGTGACCCCATGGACTGCAGCCTGCCAGGCTCCTCTGTCTATGAAATTCTCTAGGCAAGAATACTGGAGTGGGTTGTGGGTTGCCATTCCTTTCTCCAGGGGATCTTCCCAACCCAGGGATCAAACCTGGGTCTCCTGCATTGCAGGCAGGTTCTTTACCATCTGAGCCACCAGGGAAGCCCTAAAATATGTCTAAGGGTTGCCCCAAAGTGTCATAAAAACAAGAGAAGTGTGAAGAGTAGCAGAAAGGTCCAGGGGCAGCAGATCTCAGAAAATGCCACCAAAAGTACATTTCCTTAGAGGGCTTAGGCTGAAGTGTAGTATCTACATGCTTTGTTTGCAAGCAATCAGTACAGAAACAAAGGTGGGTAGAACAAGAGGGCAAAGTAGCCTCAATCCAATTTGTTTCAGTGACATATTACAAGTCACACAGACAAACCATATCTTCAGGAAGCAGCTTGTCTCTATGGCAGTAGAGAAAGAAGAGGCTCACATGTGTTGAAAAAGCCAGAAATTGACTTTGGCCGTTCCTTACTCTCCACTTACAAAACACAGCTAGCCCAGGACAATCTAACTTTTTCAATGGTAGCAATAAAAAAAAAAAAAAGGAAATTGATAAAGCATTCAGAGAAAGATAGTAGAAGAATAAATATGGAAAAGAAAAGCAAAACTTTGCAACATGTGATGAATGCTCATGAGGAAATTGTTCTCCAGGGCAGAAGAAAACTGAAAATTTCAGTTTATCCACTACTCAGTTACAAACTCCCCTTCATGGATTACAGCCTTGTTGTGGCAAAGGGGCTTGTGTAACTCACTGAAGTATGAGCCATGCATGCAGGGTTACCCAAGATGGATGGGTCACAGTGCAGAGTTCTGATAAAACGTGGTCCCCTAGAGGAGGAAATGGCAACCCACTCCAGAATTCTTGCCAAGAGAACCCCATGAACAGTATAAAAAGGCAAAAAGATATGACACGAGAATATGAGCCCTCCAGGTAAGAAAATATCCAATATGCTACTGGGAAAGAACAGAGGGCAATTACTGATAACTCCAAAAAGAATGAAGCAGCTGGGCCAAGGCAGAAACGATGCTCAGTTGTGTCTGTTGGTGAAAGTAAAGTTCAGTGCTGTAAAGAACAGTACTGCATAGGAACCTGGAATGTTAGGTCCATGAATCAAGGTTAATTGGACATGACTAAGCAGGAGATGGCAAGAGTGAACATCGACATCATAGGAATCACTGAACTAAAACGGACGGAAATGGGTGAATTTATTTCAGATGACCATTATATTTACTCCTGTGGGCAAGAATCCCTTAGAAAAAATGGAGTAGCCCTCAGAGTCAACAAAAGACTCTGAAATGCCATACTTGGGTGTAACTTCAAAAATGGAGGATGATCTTGGTTCATTTCCAAGGCAAACCATTCAACATCACAGTAATCCAAGTCTACGCCCCAACAATGCCAAAGAAGCTGAAGCTGACTGATTCTATGAAGACCTACAACACCTTCTAGAACTAACGGCCAAAAAAGATGTCCTTTTCCTCAAAGAGGATTGGAAGGCAAAACCAGGCAGTCAAGAGATACCCAGAATAACAGGCAAGTTTGGCCTTGGAGTACAAAATGGAACAGAGGGCTAATAGAATTTTGTCAAGAGAACATGCTGGTCATAGCAAATAGCCTTTTCCAACAATCCAAGATGACTACACACAGACATCAACAGATGGTCAATACCCAAATCAGATTGATTATGCTTTTTATAGCCAAAGATGGAGACGCTTAACACAATTAGCAAAAACAAAACCTGGAGCTGACTGAGGCTCAGATCATCAGCAACTTATTGCAAAATTCAGGCTTAAATTGAAGAAAGTAGGGGAAACCAGTAGGCCATACGGGTATGACCTAGAGCAAATCCCTTATGATTATACAGTGGAGGTGATGGATAGATTCGAGGGATTAGATCTGGTAGAAAGAGTTCCTGAAGAGTTATGGATGGAGATTTTTAATACTGTACAGGGACAAGTGACCAAAACCATCCCAAAGAAAAAGAAATGCAAGAAGGCAAAGCAGTTGTCTGAGGAGGCCTTACAAATAGCTGAGGAAAGAAGAGAAACAAAAGGCAAGGGGGAAAGGAAGATATACTCAACTGAATGCAGAGTTCCAGAGAACAGCAAGGAAAAATAAGAAGGTCTTCTTAAATGAACAATGCAAAGAAATAGAGGAAAACAATTGAATGGGAAAGACTAGTGACCTCTTAAAGAAAACTGGAGATGTCAAGGCAACATTTCATGCAATGATGGGCATGATAAAGGACAGAAATGGTAGGGGCCTAACAGAAGCAGAAGAGATTAAGAAGAAGTGGCAAGAATATGCAGAAGAACTAAACAAAAGAAGGTCTTAATGACCTGGATAACCAGGATGGTGTGGTCACTCAACCTAGAGCCAGACATCCTGGAGTGGGAACTTAGGAAGCAATACTACAAACAAAGCTAGTGGAAGTGACATAATTTCAGCTGAGCTGTTTAAAAGTCCTGGGCTTCCCTGATAGCTCAGTTGGTAAAGAATCTGCCTGCAATGCAGGAGACCTCAGTTCAATACCTGGGTTGGGAAAATCCACTGGAGAAGGGATAGGCTACTCACTCCAGTATTCTTGGGCTTCCCTAGTGCCTCAGCTGGTAGAGAATCCACCTGCAATGCAGAAGACCTGGATTCGATCCCTGGGTTAGGATGATCCCCTGGAGAAGGGAAAGGCTAACCACTCCAGTATTCTGGCCTATAGAATTCCATGGACTCTATAGCCCAGGGGTCACAAAGAGTCGGACCCAACTGAGTGACTTTCACTTTCATTTAAAGTCCTAAAAAATGATGCTGTTAAACTGTTGCACTCAAAGTGCCAGCAAATTTGGAAAAAACAGTAGTGGCCACAGGACTGGAAAATGTCAGTTTTTATCCCAATTCCACAAAAAGGCAATGCCAAAGAATGTTCAAACTATGACACAATTGCACTCATTTTCACATGCTAGCAAGGCTAAGCCCAAAATTCTTCAAGCTAGGTTTTAATAATGTGAACTGAGAACTTCCAGATGTACAAAATGGGTTTAGAAAAGGAAGAACCAGAGATCAAATTGTCAATATTCACTGAATCATGGAGAAAGCAAGGGAATTTCAGAAAAACATTTACTTCTGGTTCATTACTAAGCAAAAGCCATTGACTGTGTGCATCACAACAAACTGAAAAATTCTTCAAGAGATAGGAGTACCAGATCACCTTACCTATGTCCTGAGAAACCTGTATGCAGGTCTAGAAGCAACAGTTAGAACTGGATGTGAACTGGTTCCAAATTGGGAAAGGAGTATGTCAGGCTGTATATTGTCACTCTATTTATTTAACCTATATGGAGAGTGAATCATGTGAAATGCCAGGCTGGATGACTCACAAGCTGGAATCAAGATTGCCAGGATAAATATTAACCTCAGTTATGAAGATGATACCACTCTAATGGCAGAAATTGAACAGGAACTAAAGAGCCTCTTGATGAGGGTGAAAGTAGAGAGTGAAAAAGATGGCTTCAAACTCAACATTCAAAAACTAAGATTGTGGCATCTGGTTCCATCACTTTATGGCATAGAAGGGGGAAAAGTAGAAGCAGTGACAGATTTTCTTTTCTTGGGCTCCAAAATCGCTGCTGACAATGACTGCAGGCATGAAATTAAAAGATGTGTGCTTCTGGTGAGGAAAGTTATGACAAACCTAGAAAGCGTATTAAAAAACAAAGATATCATGTTGCTAAACAAGGTCCTAGAGTCAAAGCTATGTTTTTTCCAGTAATCATATACAGATATGAGAGTTGGACCATAAACAAGGCTGAGCACCAAAGAACTGATGCTTTTGAATTCTGGTGCTAGAGAAGATTCTTGAGAGTCCCTTGGACTGCATGGAGATTAAACCAGTCAATCCTAAAGGAAATCTACCCTGAAATTCATTGAAAAGTCTGATGCTGAAGCTGAAGCTCTAATACTTTGGCCACATGATACAAAGAGCTGACTTATTGGAAAAGACCATGATGCTGGAAAAGATTGAAGGCAAAAGAAGGGGGCAGCAGAGGACAAGATGGTCAGATAGGATCACTGACTCAAAGGCATGACTTTGAGCAAACTCCAAGATATAGTAGAGGACAGAAGAGCCAGTCTATAGGGCTGCGAAGAGTCAGACGTGACTTAGTGACTGAACAACAACAATGACTATAACAAACTACCTAAACCTTGGTGGCTTCAAACAACAACCATGGGCTTCCCTGACAGCTCAGTTGGTAAAGAATCCACCTGCAATGCAGGAGACTCTTGTTCAATTCCTGGGTTGGTAAGATCTGCTGGAGAAGGGATAGGCTACCCACTCCAGTATTCTGACCTGGAGAATTCCATGGACTGTACAGTCCATAGGGTTACAAAGAGTCAAACACGACTGAGTGACTTTCACTTTCACTTTGAAACAACAACCACTTATTATAACATATTTTTCTGAGCCAGGAATTCAGGAAATACTCCACAGGGTGATTTTTCTGTTCCAAATGGTTTCAACTGGGGTCAATAACCTCAGATATGCAGATGACACCACCCTTACAGCAGAAAGCAAAGTAGAACTAAACAGCTTCTTCATGAAAGTGAAAGAAGAGAGTGAGAACATTGCCTTAAAACTCAACATTCAGAAAACTAAGATCATTGCATCTGGTCCCATCATTTCATGGCAAATAGATGGGGAAACAATGGAAACAGTGAGAGACTTTATTTTGGGGGCCTCCAAAATCACTGCAGATGGCAACTGAAGCCATGAAATTAAAAGACACTTACTCCTTGGAAGAAAAGTTATGACCAACCTAGACAGCTTATTAAAAAGCAGAGAAATTGCTTTGCCAAGAAAGGTCCATCTAGTCAAAGCTATGGTTTTTCCAGTAGTCATGTATGGATCTGAGAGTTGGACCATAAAGAAAGCTGAGAGCCAAAGAATTGATGTTTTTGAACTGTGGTGTTGGAGAAGACTCTTGAGAGTCTCTTGGACTGCAAGGAGACCCAACCAGTCTATCCTAAAGGAAATCAATCCTAAATATTCAATGGAAGGACTGATGTTGAAGCTGAAACTCCAATACTTTCACCACCTGATGCGAAGAACTGACTCTTTGGAAAAGACCCTAATGCTAGGAAGGATTGGAGGCAGGAGGAGAAAGGCACGACAGAGAATGAGATGATTGGATGGCATCACCAACTCGAAGGACATGAGTTTGACTAAACTCTGGGAGTTGGTGATGGACAGGGAAGCCTGGCATGCTGCAGTCCATGGGGTCGCAAAGAGTCAGAAATGACTGACTGAAGTGAACTGAACTGAACTGAATTGAACTAGGGTCACTTGGTAGTGCTCAACTTGTGACTTGGTTGGTCTGGAGGTTCAAGAAGGCTTCAATAACATGATGATGTCTGGGCTCAGCTAAACTACTTTCCCACCCAGGTAATCTCAAAGTTCATTCCCATACCCTCTCCAACATGGTGGTCTCGGCTGTCATACATGGTGCATTCAAGAGAAAGAAGTAAAAGTTACCCAGATTTTAGGCAAGGGGACATAGATCCTACCTTTGAGAGGAGAGTCGAGGAATCTGTAGCCATTTTAATCCATCACTGTGATCAAGCATTTCACTATAAACTATAAATAAATCAATAGCCTCCATGAAGGAATACTACAAGAAAAACATGACAGACATAACACCAAGAACATCTACATAGCCATTAATGTAATAAGCTTTACTCATTGATTTTAAAAACTCTTTAGACTCTGTGCAGGAAGCACTCTGGAAACAAAGTAATTCAAGAAGTTTGAAAACAAAGAACAGATGAAGGTGTACAAGCCAAACAAAACAAGACCTACAAGACTTGATCTTACTATCAGATAAGGTAGAATTCAGACTGCAATGTGATAAACATGCAAAAAGGGCACTTTATAATGCTAAAAGGATCAATTCACAATGAAGATAAAACATCATTTAATATCAAGGCAGCAGGAGGGCGGTCCTAAGATGGCGGAGGAATAGGATGGGGAGACCATTTTCTCTCCCACAAATTCATCAAAAGAACATTTCAATGCTGAGTAAATTCCACAAAACAACTTCTGAATGCTGGCAGAGGACATCAGGCACCCAGAAAAGCAACCCATTGTCTTTGAAAGGAGGTAGGGAAAAATATAAAAGACAAAAATTGAGACAAAAGAGGTAGGGATGGAGCTGCGTCCTGGGAAGGGAGTCTTAAAAAGAGAGAAGTTTCCAAACACCAGGAAACACTCTCACTGCTGAGTCTGTGATGAGCCTTGGAAGCACAGAGGGCAACATAAAAGGGAGGAAAAATAAATAAATAATTAAAACCCACAGATTATGAGCCCAACGGTAACTCCCCCAGCGGATAAGCAGCACAGATGCCTGCACCCGCCACTAGCAAGAGGGGGCTGGGCAGGGAGGCACGGGCTTCATTGCTTAGAGTAAGGATCTGGCCTGAATGCCCAAAGGGCAATCTGAGCAAACTAACTTGGGCTAGCAAACCAGACTGTGGGATAGCTACCACACGAAAAGCCCTAAGACACCGCCAGGCCCACGCACAGAACAAAGGACTGAATAGAACTAGCCGGCTATAGACCATCCCCCTCCAGTGACAGGCAGCCAGAGCTGGAAGGGGGCAATCACAGCCGCAGAGAGACATTATCGATCAAACTGCAAGCAGGCTTCTTTACTAACTGAGACTTCTTGGGGTTCTGGACAGTCAACATCCGCCTCAGAAGGTGCACTGGTTGTACACCCAGAAAACCAAGCAGCAGGGACAGGGGAGATGATAAGTCACAGTGACCGTGCTCACCAAACACC
This sequence comes from Oryx dammah, assembly GCF_014754425.2. Lineage (NCBI taxonomy): Eukaryota > Metazoa > Chordata > Mammalia > Artiodactyla > Bovidae > Oryx > Oryx dammah. Next base: position 25,419,611 of record NW_024070186.1, on the reverse strand, counting down.
TCATCACCTGAGCTGCTTGGACCTGGGAAGGGCACAAAACACAGGCCCAACTGAGTCTGTGCCTCTGAGGACTACCCGAGTGCCTGAACCTGAGCAGCTTAGACCTGGGGGGTGCATGCAGCCCAGGGCCGGCCTTGGACAGTTCCTGGTGGAGCAACCTAGAGCCTGAGCAGTGTGGGCAGGGAGGGCATGTGCACCATGAACGGGGGCAGGCCCAGTGTGGCTGAGGCACTGCGAGCACACACCAGTGCTATTTGTTTGCAGCACCCCTCCTTCCCCACAGCGCAACTGAAAAAGTGAGCCTAAAAGTGTCCACCACTGCCCCCTTTATGTCAGGGCAGAAATCAGACACTGAAGAGACCAGCAAACAGAAGAAGCTAAAACAGAGGGAACCATCTTGGAAGTGACAGGTGCAATAGATTAAAACCCTGTCGTTAGTACCGACTACATAGGAAGGGGCCTATAGATCTCGAGAAATATAAGCCAGACCAAGGAACTATCCAAAAACGAACTGACCCCACAATACCCACAACAACACCATAGAAAGTCCTAGATATATTTTTACTATTTTTATGATCATTTTTTTAATTTTTTAAAATTTTAAGTCCTCTATTACTCTTTTAATTTTCACTTTTATAACCTACTATTAACTTTGCAAAAAAAAAGACCCTATTTTTTAAAGCAAACTTCATATATATATTTTTTAAATAATTTTTGTGACTTTTTTTTCGTTCTTTTTTTTTTTTCTTTTCTTTAATATTGTATTTTTGAAATTCCAAACTCTACTCTAGATTTTTAATCTTTGCTTTTCGGTATTTGTTATCAATTTTGTACCTTTAAGAACCCAATCTTCAGTACCCATTTTACTTGGGAGTGAGATTACTGGCTTGACTGCTCTCTCTCCCTTTGGACTCTCCTTTTTCTCCACCAGGTCGCCTCTGTCTCCTCCCTACCCCCTCTCTTCTCTACCCAACTCTGTGAATCTATGTGTGTTCCAGACGGTGGAGAACACTTAGGGAACTGATTACTGCCTGGATCCCTCTCTCCCCTTTTGATTCCCCGCCCCCTTTATCCTCCTGGCCACCTCTGTCTCCTTCCTCCCTCTTCTCTTCTCTGTATAACTCCGTGAACATCTCTGAGCGGTCCAGTTGTTTAGTACACATAAGGAAGTGATTACTGGCTAGCTTGCTCTCTCCTCTACTGATTCCACCTCATCTCATTCGGGTCACTTCTAACTCACCCATCCCCCTTCTCTTCTCTTCTCCATGTAACCCTGTGAACCTCTCTGGGTGTCCCTCACTGTGGAGAAACCTTTCATCTTTAACCTAGATGTTTTATCAGTGGTGCTATATAGAAGGAGAAGTCTTGAAACTGCTGTAAAAATAAGACTGAAAACCAGAAGCAGGAGGCTTAAGTCTAAATCCTGAGAACACCAGAGAACTCTTGACTCCAGGGAACATTAATTGACAGGAGCTCATCAAAAGCCTCCATACCTACACTGAAACCAAGCACCACCCAAGGGCCAACAAGTTCCAGAGCAAGACATACCACACAAATTCTCCAGCAACACAGGAACACAGCCCTGAGCTCCAATATACAGGCTGCCCAAAGTTACTCAAAACCATTGACATCTCATAACTCATTACTGGACACTTCATTGCACTCCAGAGAGAAGAAATCCAGCTCCACCCACCAGAACACTGACACAAGCTTCCCTAACCAAGAAACCTTGACAAGCCACCTGTACAAACCCACCCACAGCAAGGAAACTCCACAATAAAAAGAACTTCACAAACTGCCAGAATACAAAAAGGCCACCCCAAACTCAGCAATATAAACAAGATGAAGAGACAGAGGAATACCCAGTAGGTAAAGGAATAGAATAAATGCCCACTGAACCAAACAAAAGAGGAAGAGATAGGGAATCTACCAGATAAAGAATTCCAAATAATGATAGTGAAAATGATCCAAAATCTTCGAATCAAAATGGAATTGAAGATAAATAGCCTGGAGACAAGGACTGAGAAGATGCAAGAAAGGTTTAACAAGGACCTAGAAGAAATAAAAAAGAGTCAATATATAGTGAATAATGCAATAAATGAGATCAAAAACACTCTGGAGGCAACAAATAGTAGAATAACAGAGGCAGAAGATAGGATTAGTGAAGTAGAAGATAGAATGGTATAAATAAACGAAACAGAGAGGAAAAAAGAAAAATGAATTAAAAGAAATGAGGACAATCTCAGAGACCTCCAGGACAGTGTTAAATGCCCCAACATTCGAATCATAGCAGTCCCAGAAGAAGAAGACAAAAAGAAAGACCATGAGAAAATACTTGAGGAGATAATAGTTGAAAACTTCCCTAAAATGGGGAAGGAAATAATCACCCAAGCCCAAGAAACCCAGAGAGCCCCAAACAGGATAAACCCAAGGCAAAACACCTCAAGACACATATTAATCCAATTAACAAAGATCAAACACAAAGAACAAATATTAAAAGCAGCAAGGGTGAAACAACAAATAACACACAAGGGATTCACATAAGGATAACAGCTGATCTTTCAATAGAAATTCTTCAGGCCAGGCGGGAATGGAAAGACATACTTAAAGTGATGAAAGAAAATAACCTACAGCCCAGATTACTGTACCCATCAGGGATCTCATTCTAATATGAAGGAGAAATCAAAAGCTTTACAGACAAGCAAAAGCTGAGAGAATTCAGCACTACCAAACCAGCTCTCCAAGAAATGCTAAAGGATCTTCTCTAGACAGGAAACACAAAAAGGGTGTATAAACTCGAACCCAAAACAATAAAATAAATGGTAACAGGATCATACTTATCAATAATTACCTTAAATGTAAATGGGTTGAATGCCCCAACCAAAAGACAAAGACTGGCTGAATGGATACAAAAATAAAACTCCTATATATGTTGTCTACAAGAGACCCACCTCAAAACAAGGGACATATACAGACTGAAAGCAAAGGGCTTAAAAAAGATATACCATGCAAATAGAGACCAAAAGAAAGCAGGAGTAGCAATACTCATGTCAGATAAAATAGACTTTAAAACAAAGGCTGTGAAAAGAGACAAAGAAGGACACTACATAATGATCAAAGGATCAATCCAAGAAGAAGATATAACAATTATAAATGTACATGCACCCAACATAGGAGCACTGCAAAATGTAAGACAAATGCTAACAAGTATGAAAGGGGAAATTAACAATAACACAATAATAGTGGGAGACTTTAATACCTCACTCACACCTATAGATAGATCAACTAAACAGAAAATTAACAAGGAAACACAAACTTTAAATGATACAACAGACCAGTTAGACCTAATTGATATCTATAGGACATTTCACCCCCAAAACAATGAATTTCACCTTTTTCTCAAGCACACACGGAACCTTCTCCAGGATAGATCACATCCTGGGCCATAAATCTAGCCTTGGTAAATTCAAAAAAATTGAAATCATTCCAAGCATCTTTTCTGACCACAATGCAGTAAGATTAGATCTTAATTACAGGAGAAAAACTATTAAAAATTCCAACATATGGAGGATGAACAACACGCTTCTGAATAACCAACAAGTCACAGAAGAAATCAAAAAAGAAATCAAAATATGCATAGAAAAGAATGAAAATGAAAACACAATAACCCAAAATCTGTGGGACACTGTAAAAGCAGTGCTAAGGGGAA
>NW_024070186.1:25358630-25415802 GCF_014754425.2 Oryx dammah | reverse complement strand
TTCCCCTTAGCACTGCTTTTACAGTGTCCCACAGATTTTGGGTTATTGTGTTTTCATTTTCATTCTTTTCTATGCATATTTTGATTTCTTTTTTGATTTCTTCTGTGATTTGTTGGTTATTCAGCAGCGTGTTGTTCATTCTCCATATGTTGGATTTTTTAATAGTTTTTCTCCTGTAATTGAGATCTAATCTTCACAGAGTCGGATACAACTGAAGCAACTTGGTAGTAGTAGTAGTAGTAGTAGTAGTAGTAGTTGTAGTAGTAGTAGTAGTAAGGGGTAGGTTCATAGCAATACAGGCATACCTCAAGAAACAAGAAAAAAGTCAAATAGATAACCTAACTCTACACCTAAAGCAACTAGAAAAGAAAGAAATGGAGAACCCCAGGGTTAGTAGAAGGAAAGAAATCTTAAAAATTAGGGCAGAAATAAATGCAAAAGAAACGAAAGAGACCATAGCAAAAATCAACAAAGCCAAAAGCTGGTTCTTTGCAAGGATAAGTAAAATTGACAAACCATTAGCCAAACTCATCAAGAAACAAAGGAAGAAAAATCAAATCAATAAACTTAGAAATGAAACTGGAGAGATCACAACAGACAACACAGAAATACAAAGGATCATAAGAGACTACTATCAGCAATTATATGCCAATAAAATGGACAATCTGGAAGAAATGGACAAATTCTTAGAAAAGTACAACTTCCAAAACTGAACCAGGAAGAAATAGAAAATCTTAACAGACCCATCACAAGCATGGAAATTGAAACTGTAATCAGAAATCTTCCAGCAAACAAAAGCACAGGTCCAGACGGCTTCACAGCTGAATTCTACCAAAAATTTAGAGAAGAGCTAACAACTATCCTATTCAAACTCTTCCAGAAAATTGCAGAGAAAGGTAAACTTCCAAACTCATTCTATGAGGCCACCATCACCCTAATACCAAAACCTGACAAACATGCCACAAAAAAAGAAAACTACAGGCCAATATCACTGATGAACATAGATGCAAAAATCCTTAACAAAATTCTAGCAATCAGAATCCAACAACACATTAAAAAGATCATACATCATGACCAAGTGGGGTTTGTCCCAGGGATGCAAGGATTCTTCAATATCCGCAAATCATTCAATGTAATACACCACGTTAACAAATTGAAAAATAAAAGCCACATGATTCTCAATAGATGCATAGAAAGGCTTTGACAAAATTCAACATCCACTTATGATAAAAACTCTCCAGAAAGCAGGAATAGAAGGAACATTCCTCAACATAATAAAAACTATATATGACAAACCCACAGCAAACATTATACTCAATGATGAAAAATTGAAAGCATTTCCCCTAAAGTCAGGAACAAGACAAGGGCGCCCACTTTCACCACTACTATTCAACATAGTTTTGGAAGTTTTGGCCACAGCAATCAGAGCAGAAAAAGAAATAAAAGGAATCCAAATTGGAAAAGAAGAAGTAAAACTCTCACTGTTTGCAGATGACATGATCCTCTACATAGAAAACCCTAAAGACTCCACCAGAAAATTAATAGAGCTAATCAATGAATATAGTAAAGTTTCAGGGTATAAAATCAACATACAGAAATCCCTTGCATTCCTATGCACTAATAATGAGAAAATAGAAGGAGAAATTAAGGAAACAATTCCATTCACCATTGCAACGAAAAGAATAAAATACTTAAGAATAGAGCTACGTAAAGAAACTAAAGACCTATATATAGAAAACTATAAAACACTGGTGAAAGAAATCAAAGAGGACACCAATAGATGGAGAAATATACCATGTTCATGGATCAGAAGAATCAATATAGTGAAAATGAGTATACTACCCAAAGCAATCTACAGATTCAATGCAATCCCTATCAAGCTACCAATGGTATTTTTCACAGAGCTAGAACAAATAATTTCACAATTTGTATGGAAATACAAAAAAACCTCGAATATCTAAAGCAATCTTGAGAAAGAAGAATAGACCTGGAGGAATCAACTTGCCTGACTTCAGGCCCTACTACAAAGTCACAGTCATCAAGACAGTATGGTACTGGCACAAAGACAGAAATATAGATCAATGGAACAAAATAGAAAGCCCGGAGATAAATCCATGCACCTATGGACACCTTATCTTTGACAAAGGAGGCAAGAACATGCAATGGATAAAAGACAATCTCTATAACAAGTGGTGCTTGGAAAACTGGTCAACCACTTGTAAAAGAATGAAACTAGAACACTTTCTAACACCATACACAAAAATAAACTCAAAATGGATTAAAGATCTAACTGTAAGACCAGAAACTATAAAACTCCTAGAGGAGAACATAGGCAAAACACTCTCTGACATAAATCACAGCAGAATCCTCTATGACCCACTTCGCAGAATACTGGAAATAAAAGCAAAAATAAACAAATGGGATCTAATTAAACTTAAAAGCTTCTGCACAACAAAGGGAACTATAAGCAAGATGAAAAGACAGCCTTCAGAATGGGAGAAAATAATAGCAAATGAAGCAACTGACAAACAACTAATCTCAAAAATATACAAGCAACTCCTGCAGCTCAATTCCAGAAAAATAACGACCCAATCAAAAAATGGGCCAAAGAACTAAATAGACATTTCTCCAAAGAAGACATACAGATGGCTAACAAACACATGAAAAGATGCTCAACATCACTCATTATCAGAGGAATACAAATCAAAACCACAGTGAGATACCATTTCACACCAGTCAGAATGGCTGCGATCCAAAAGTCTACAAGCAATAAATGCTGGAGAGGGTGTGGAGAAAAGGGAACCCTCTTACACGGTTGGTGGGTATGCAAACTAGTATAGCCACTATGGAGAACAGTGTGGAGATTCCTTAAAAAACTGGAAATAGAACTGCCTTATGACCCAGCAATCCCACTGCTGGGCATACACACTGAGGAAACCAGAATTGAAAGAGACACGTGTACCCCAATGTTCATTGCAGCACTGGACATGGAAGCAACCTAGATGTCCATCAGCAGGCGAATGGATAAGAAAGCGGTGGTACATATACACAATGGAGTATTACTCAGCCATTAAAAAGAATACATTTGAATCAATTCTAATGAGGTGGATGAAACTGGAGCCTATTTTACAGAGTGAAGTAAGTCAGAAAGAAAAACACCAATACAGTATACTAAGCATATATATGGAATTTAGAAAGATGGTAATGATAACCCTGTATGCAAGACAGCAAAAGAGACACAGATGTATAGAACAGTCTGTTAGATTCTGTGGGAGAGGGAGAGGGTGGGATGATTTGGGAAAATGGCATTGAAACATGTATAATATCATATATGAAACGAATTGCCAGTCCAGGTTCGATGCATGATACTGGATGCTTGGGGCTGGTGCACTGGGATGACCCAGAGGGATGATATGGTGAGGGAGTGGGGGGTGAGGGGGGAGGGTGGTTCAGGATGGGGAACATGTGTATACCTGTGGCAGATTCATGTTGATGTATGGCAAAACCAATACAATTTTGTAAAGTAATTAACCTCCAATTAAAATAAATAAATTTATATTTTAAAAATCAAGGCAGCAATAATTAGAAATTTACTAGAAAGATTTAATTTAGGTTTCTCAGTTTAAGACATAGTAAGAGGATAAAAAGTACAGGGAAAAAATCACATCTACTTAACATAATTAATAAGATGAAAAACTGTTAGTCATTCAATCATGTCTGACTTTTTGTGGCCATGGACTATAGTCTTCCAGGGTCCCGTGTCCATGGAATTTTCCAGGAAAAATATTGGAGTAAGTACTGAAGCGACTTAGCAGCAGAGTAGCAGCAAATAGCCATTTTCTTCTCCAGGGGATCTTCCTCACCCAGGAATGGAACCCAGGTTCCCTGCATTGTAGGCAGATTCTTTATCATCTCAGCCATCTGGGAAGCCCAATTAATATATAATTGATCTATACAGAAATCTTCACCTTGAAAGCAGGCCACAACTTATTTTCAAGTAACCATGGAGTATAATTACATATGTGGATATGTATTCAGCAACAAAGGAAAGCTCAAAAAATTTCAAAAAGTAGGAAATACACAGTAAATGTCCTTTGATCATTATACGGAAAACTAGAAACTAAAATACAATATGGAAAAAAAAAAATTCTTTCCATGTGAAATTTTTTAATTCTCTGCTAGTCAACTCTTGGGTCAATAAAGAAATACAAATCCAAACTAAGAATTTTTAGAAAACAATGATAATAAAAACATTTCAGAATCTATAGTAAACAGATCAAATTGTTAAGAGTAAAAATGATAGCTATTAACACATTAACAAAAAGGATGAAAAATAAATTAGGGGTAGAGGAGTAAGAGGTACAAAATATTAGGCATAAAATAAGCTATAAGGATTCACTGTACAACACAGGGAATATAGCCAGTATTTCATAATAACTATACATAGGGTCCAAGGTAAGAAGCAGCGGCTGTGCTTTGCTGGAGCAACCGTGAAGATATACCTCATGTCCAAGGTAAGAGAAACCCAAGTAAGATGGTAGGTGTTGGAGGGCATCAGAGGGCAGACACACTGACACCATCATCACAGAAAACTAGCCAATCTGATTACACAGACCACAGCCTGTCTAACTCAGTGAAACTAAGCCATGCCCTGTAGGGCCACCCAAAATGGATAGGTCATGGTGGAGAGGTCTCACAGAATGTGGTCCACTGGAGAAGGGAATGGCAAACCATTTCAGTACTCTTGCCTTGAGAACCCCATGAACAGTACGAAAAGGCAAAAATGATAGGACACTGAAAGATGAACTCACCAGGTCGGTAGGTGCCCAATATGCTACTGGAGATCAATGGGGAAATTAATCCAGAAAGAATGAAGGGATGCAACCAAAGCAAAAACAATACCCAGCTGTGGATATGACTGGTGATAGAAGCAAGGTCTGATGCTATAAAGAGTAATATTGCATAGGAACCTGGAATGTTAGGTCCATGAAACAAGGCAAATTGGAAGTGGTCAAACAGGAGATGGCAAGAGTAAATGTCGACATTCTAGGAATCAGCGAACTAGAATGGGTGATTTTAAATCAGATAACCATTATATCTACTACTGTGGGCAGGAATCCCTTAGAAGAAATGGAGTAGCCATCATGGTCAACAAAAGAGTCTGAAATGCAGTACTTGGATGCAGTCTCAAAAACGACAGAATGATCTCTGTTCGTTTCCAAGGCAAACCATTCAATATCATGGTAATCCAAGTCTATGCCCTGACCAGAAACACTGAAGAGGCTGAAGTTGAACAGTTCTATGAAGACCTACAAGACCTTCCAGAACTAACACCCAAAAAAGATGTTCTTTTCATTATAGGGGACTGGAATGCAAAAGTAGGAAGTCAAGAAACACCTGGAGTAACAGGCAAATTTGGCCTTGGAGTACAAAATGAAGCAGGGAAAAGGCTAATAGAGTTTTGCCAAGAGAACGCATTGGTCATAGCAAACCCTTTTCCAACAAAACAAGAGAAGACTCTACACAGGGACATCACCAGATGGTCAATACCAAAATCAGATTGATTATATTCTTTGCAGCCAAAGATGGAACAGCTCTATACAGTCAGCAAAAACAAGACCAGGAGCTGACTGTGGCTCAGATCATGAAATCCTTATTGCCAAATTCAGACTGAAATTGAAGAAAGCAGGGAAAACCACTAGACCATTCATGTATGACCTAAATCATATCCCTTATGATTATACAGTGGAAGTGAAAAATAGATTTAAGGGACTAGATCTGATAGACAGAGTGCATAATGAACTATGGATGAAGGTTTGTGACGTTGTACATGAGACAGTGATCAAGACCATCCCAAGAAAAAGAAATGCAAAACAGCAAAATGGCTGTCTGAGGAGGCCTTACAAATAGCTGTGAAAAGAAGAGAGGCAAAAAGCAAAGGAGAAAAGGAAAGATATTCCCATATGAATGCAGAATTCCAAAGAATAGCAAGGAGAGATAAGAAAGCCTTCCTCAGCAATCAATGCAAAGAAATAGAGAAAAACAACAGAATGGGATCTAGAGATCTCTTCAAGAAAATTAGAGATACCAAGGGAACATTTCATGCAAAGATGGGCTCAATTAAGGACAGAAATGGTATGGACCTAACAGAAGCAGAAGACATTAAGAAGAGGTGGCAAGAATACACAGAAGAACTGTACAAGAAAGATATTTATGACCAAGATAATCATGATGGTGTGATCAATCATCTAGAGCCAGACATCCTGGAATGTGAAGTCAAGTAGGCCTTAGAAAGTATCACTACAAACAAAGCTAGTGGAGGTGATGGAATTCCAATTGAGCTATTTCAAATCCTGGAAGACGATGCTGTGAAAGTGCTACATTCAATATGCCAGCACATTTGGAAAACTCAGCAGTGGCCACAGGACTGGAAAACGTCAATTTTCATTCCAATCCCAAAGAAAGGCAATGCCAAAGAATGCTCAAACTACTGCACAATTGCACTCATCTCACACACTAATAAAGTAATGCTCAAAATTCTCCAGAGAGGCTTCAGCAATATGTGAACCATGAACTTCCAGATGTTCAAGCTGGTTTTAGAAAAGACAGAGGAACCAGAGATCAAATTGCCAACATCCACTGGATCATCATAAAAGCAAGAGAGTTCCAGAAAAACATCTATTTCTGCTTTATTGACTATGCCAAAGCCTTTGACTGTGTGGATCACAAGAAACTGTGGAAAATTCTGAAAGAGATGGGAATACCAGCCCACCTGACCTGCCTCTTGAGAAACCTGTATGCAGGTCAGGAAGCAACAGTTAGAACTGGACATGGAACAACAGACTGGTTCCAATTAGGAAAAGGAGTACGTCAAGGCTGTCTATTGTTACCCTGCTTGTTTAACTTCTATGCAGAGTACATCATGATAAACACTGGGCTGAAAGAAGCACAAGCTGGAATCAAGATTGCCGGGAGAAATATCAATAACCTCAGATATGCAGATGACAGCACCCTTATGGCAGAAAGTGAAGAGGAACTAAAAAGCCTCTTGGTGAAAGTGAAAGAGGAGAGTGAAAAAGTTGGCTTAAAGCTCAGCATTCAGAAAACTAAGATCATGGCATCCAGTCCCATCACTTCATGGGAAATAGATGGGGAAACAGTGGAAATGGTGTCAGACTTTCTTTTTTTGGCTCCAAAATCACTGCAGATGATGACTGCAGCCAGGAAATTAAAAGACACTTGGAAGGAAAGTTATGACCAACCTAGATATTCAAAAACAGAGACATTACTTTGCCAACAAAGGTCCATCTAGTCAAGGCTATGGTTTTTCCAGTGGTCATGTATAGATGTGAGAGTTGGACTGTGAAGAAGGCTGAGCACTGGAGGAGATCCAACCAGTCCTTGTTGGATCTAAAGGAGATCAGTCCTGGGTGTTCTTTGGAAGGACAGATGCTAAAGCTGAAACTCCAATACTTTGGCCACCTCATGTGGAGAGTTGACTCATTGGAAAAAGACTCTGATGCTGGGAGGGATTGGGGGCAAGAGGAGAAGGGGACGACAGGGGATCAAATGGCTGGATGGAATCACTGACTCGATGGACATAAGTTTGAGTGAACTCCGGGAACTGGTGATGGACAGGGAGGCCTGACGTGCTGCAATTCATGGAGTCATAAAGAGTCGGATACAACTGAGTGACTGAACTGAACTGAACTGAACTGAATTTTTGACTAACTGCTAGCCATCTGGAGAAAAATTGTTTTATTTATACCTTACATTGTATATTATGATAAATGCCAAATGTATCAAAGATTTAAATGTAAAAATGAAATCAAAATGGTTTAAGAAAAAAAATATAGAATTTCTTTACTCCCTTGGGTTAAGGATGACTTTCTAACTGAAGCTCAAAATCCAAAAATCACTTTAAAAAATGATTAAAATTGACTCCATAAAAACACAAAGAAACTTCTGCATTTTAAAAAATCATAATTTCAAAGACAAATGGCAATGGGAAACATACTTACAAAAGTATTTTGGTAAAAAGTTAAAATATAAATACAAAATATACTCCTAGAAATCAATGAGAAAAAGACCATTAACATAAGAATGGGCAAAGGATAAAAACAGATAATCCTCAGAGAAGGAATTCAAGTGCCTCTTAATCATACATTAAAAAACTAAAATGCTTAATCTGAATAATAACAAGAAATATATAAACTACACTAAAAATTCTGACCTAGAAGAAAATAAATTTTATAAGAGGAAGATCTAAACTTAGATAGACTTGGAAAGATTCTAAAAGGAAATGTGGGTTAATCTTAAAAGCTTAAATATCCATATTTTTATAAAATTTTACTTTTGTATCTCATCACACTTTCTTTTCCTGGATGGAAATTTCTCTTTGGGATGATTCTGAACCAACCATGAAAGGAAAGAAGAAATAAATGAAAGAGAGGATAAATAAATAAATAAGAGAGGAGAGTCTTAATATTATTGTGCAATGATTACAGAAATAAATGAAAAGAAGGAAATACATATGTATATAGTTTGGCCACCTGATGCAAAGAACTGACTCACTGGAAAAGACCCTGATGCTGGGAAAGATTAAGGGCAGGAGAAGGGGAGGACAGAGGATGAGATGGTCAGGTGGCATCACTGACTCAATGGACATGAGTTTGAGCAACCTCCAGGAGTTGGTGATGGACAGAGAAGCCTGGTGTGCCGCAGTCCATGGGGTCACAAAGAACTGGATATGACTGAGCGACTGAACTGAACTGGACTGATAGTTGGGATGTCAGAATATACCTCATGATTCTAGAAAATTTATCAGAATGTGATAGAAAGGTATTGCCTGGGGCTAAACTGCCAGAGTGAAGCACAGAATAAAGAGGCTCAGCTAGCTTTAGAGTGGAGATAGGTAGGAAGCAGGCCCTCAAGACCAGGCTGTGGCCAAGATGGGGCATTTCAGTCTGGGACAACTTGGTTGCTGTGTTGAAGGAGGGGAAAAATTTAAGTAGCTTCAGATAGTAAGAGGGGCCAGGAGGCAGAATGCTAGGTGCTACTGCACTTCTAAGTCAGGGTCCAATCCTCAAAGGGTACCATTAGCCCGAATAATATAAAATTACTTAAAATATATATTCTATTTCTTTAATAATAAAACTTAACATGTGAATCAATATATATTCTAACAAGAGGGAAAAGAGAAAATCTCACCAGTCAAAACAAATCACAGATTTTAATTGCATTGCTTCACACCATGCTGACAGAAAAAAGGCAGGACGTTGCTGTCAAATTACACCAGGAACTGTCTGATTTCTGTCATAAAAGACAGATTATTTTTTAAATGTGCGATTCAATTACTCAAAGTTCAATATACCTACTAAGCACTCAATAAATGTTGGTTGACAATCATGGTTTTCTGTGTTTCAGGTTTGGAATGTGGAGCTATTTTAAAATAACCTTTAAAGTACAGGATTTTTGTTTCCTTGTGATCTTTTTTCTTTTTTTGCTTCTTTATTTAATTTTAATTTAGTCATGGTTCTTTCATTTTAAGCTGAGTGATTTTGTAGGTTTTTCCCCAAGCTCCATTAACAGTTTCAGAAAATAGCACTTTTATTTATTTACCTGTATGAGTATTTCATATATATATATATATATATATATATATATATACCATTCAAAAGGTTGACAAAATCTCCAAAGATATACCACAGACCATTGAATCAGGATTTTAAATGAAAATAAAATCATTTTAGCAGCATATGATCTTACATACATAATTACAGATCTACATTTATCCTACAATATGTTAATGGGCAACTGATTAGGTTGTAGATATCCTAGGAGTCTTCAGTATTACTTATGTATGAGTCTGCATGAATTACAACTTAGTTATTCCTCACTTTCAGCATAATGTTCTTCTATGAGGAGTTCTTATATAGGTGAAGCACATTTGGCCATTTCCTACTGTTTGTGTCTTCTGGATTTATTCCTTGTCACTCTACAATTAGGTGGCAGTAAAATCAGTGTTATATTTGCAGTGTCTAAATGATGCCACATACTTTAACTGAATCAGAGATATAAATTACTCTGAACCAGCTGAAAACAAAGTCTGGTCAAAGAAAGGAAGGGTCGGATTAGCTTTGAAATTCCTCACATGCTATCTCTGACCTGTCCTATGTCTACATTTTGAAGGTACTTTCTCTGATTCCTGAAAGATAAGCAGCTCCGTGAAGACAGGGTGGGTGATCTGCAGCAGATCACAGTAATATAGAGAGAACACTTGAAATGTACTCAAGGGGGATATTTAAGCTTTAACAGTTTTCTGTGTTATGTATGTAATAGTAATATCAAAAAAGTTTCATGTAGTAAATATTTATGTATGATGTTCCCAGTATTTGAGCTTTTATAAGCATTCTCTTCAATCCTTGCAATACTGAGGTGTAGACAATTGACAGACAGGGAAACAGAGATTCAGAGAGTTAGATCATTTCCCCCAGAATGTCATTGCTCTAAGGAGTAGCAGTGATGGAAATACAGACACTTCCTATCCCAAAGCCTGGGAGAGGGGCACTCAAATCATGTTGTATGAACACAGAAGGTGAAAACACATTGAGCTCCAAAATTGGGGAGATGATTATTTCTTTGAAACAGTTCTGATATCCTTTGTCTCCCATCACCCCTCTCAGAACCACACTTAGCCTAATCTAGTTCCCTTTTATCTCACTAATGAATAGTGGTGTTGTGAGAAAGCCAGGTATGTAAGACACCTACATATCTGCATTAAATATAATCTCTATTATTTTGGACAAAGTAGTTGCCCCTTTAAAGCCTCATTTGCAAAGTGTGGATAAAAGCAAAATGATCAGGAAGATGAATGAAATCACAGTTGTGCATTGTAGTCCATCTTCAATAACAGCTTCCACCTTTCCTTCATCTCTACAACAGTTGTCTTGCTGGTTTCTTGGGCTCTGGATAATCTTCTGCTTCTAGTCTCCACTCAACTTGCATCATCATACAACTAGGTTCTGTAATGGCAAGAACCCTTGTCCAGGAGATGTAAATTGGAGTGAAACCTTTACTGAATTATCTGATATGCTCTTTCACTTCCCTGACTATCCACCAGGGACAGAAAGCAGCAGCAAATAAAGCTGCTGGCTACTATCAGTTAGTATCATAAAGCTACCCTGGCTACTATCAGCTATCAAGAGACCAAGAGGACCAGGGATGAGGCAAGCATGAGGGCAGTGACAGGAACTGGGGAATGGAGATGCAGGAAGATATAGCTTCCTCTACCATTCAGAACTGTCTAGGTTGCAAGAGGCAGAAAATCCAAATCAACTGAAAAACACAAACTAATAAAAGGAGAATTTACTAGCACGTTAACTAAAAGGCTAGGGATGGCTGGATAGGATCTCAAGACATCTGTATTATTTGGATCTGGCTTCTCTCTCCCAAGCTAGCTGTCTGTTAGCACAGATTTCAAACAGGTTAATCCTCAACGGTATAAAGTAGCCATAGTAGTTCTATATGTATCTTTTCAGTTCAATGGAAGTAGAACACCTGTCTCTGCCCTCCCATTCTCAGAATTCTCATTACAATAGGTTTTATATTATAGTGAGATTGAGGCTCTGATTGGGTCATATGCCATCCTTGAATCAACTTCTGTGGCCTGGGAAATGGGATGCACTCATTGGTGTAGGTCAAGATCACATGCACAGTCCTGCAACCAATTGTTGAGGCCAGGGCAACATTATATGTTAATCATCTTGGGGGAGGGATTTCCACCAAAAATCAGAGATATTAGATGCTGTCCCCAATGGTACCCACAGGTTAAAGGCTAGAGACGACTTCATGGTACCTGGCTAATTCCTAGGGTGGGAAGGGAGGTGGAAGGGGGTTCAGGATGGGGAGGTGGGAAAACATGTATACCTGTGGCTGATTCATGTTGATATATGGCAAAAATCTTCACAATATTGTAAAGTAATATCCTCCAATTAAAATAAATTAATTAAAAAATAAAATAAAATATTCTATATTCAAAAAACTTCAAAAGGCCAAAAGTCTTGAGACTTCCCTGGAGGTCCAATAGTTAAGACTCCATGTTCCCAGTGCAGGGGTCACATGTTTGATCCCTGGTCAAGGAACTAAGATCCTGCATGCCGCACAACATAGCCATTAATAAATAAATAAACAGAAAAATTGTTTTTCTTTTTTTAAAAAGGAACAAAAGTCCTTTCTTTAAGAGAACCATACACTAAGGAAATAGTATCTGCAGAACTGACCTGAGTTGGGTAAGTGTTTGTGTATTAAAAGGACCTAAGAGAAGGTCAGTGGGCCAGAGCAGAGTTAGTAAGTTTTGGAGAATGACTTGAAATGCTGTTGGGAGAGACAAAAGCAACATGATTATGAAAAGCCTTGTAGGTTATTAAGGAGTGTTGGTTTTAAGTACAATGGTAAGTCACTGGAGAGTAAAATCATTAATCCAGGAATACATGTTTTTAAGAAGTTATTCCAGTGACTTCATAAAATTAGAGCAAAAAGGAGGAGCTTATTTCACTCAAAATTATGTCTGTTAAGCTACTAATTTCAGTTTTCCTAATATGTGACTCTAGGTACATTGCTTTTCTTAGAACAAGAGAATATACTTGTCTTTAAGTCATTATATTCATATTCATTTCTAAAATACGTATTTCTTAATTAAAATGAACATGGAAATACTTTAACATATCAATTATAATGTCTATGAGTTATTTCCAATTATATTTGAGTGCAGCAAATATCATACTACCTAGTGATCCCAAAATAAAGCATATTAAACCTGAAAAGAAAGTTCTTCCTAGGATATCATCTCTGCTAACTAACTTCTACAGCCAGAGAAGGTATCCTATCTGCCAGAATCTATGTCCAAGTGGTATCTACATGGAGATGACCTGGAGAAAGGTCCACAGGGATGTAGCTTTCCAAGTCAGCTCAAGTGCTCATGGTCCCCAAAGCCTATGCAAGCCTTCTGCACAGCCATTGGCAGAGATATGGTAGCAGGCAGATCTGTGTAACCCAGACATCAAGAGACATCACACAAGAGTTCTTCCTCACCAGCTATTTCAGGATGGTGGAGCCTCAGGGTAGTGAAAATGAGCCGGTACTAATGGTTTTCCTAATCAGAAACAGTGACCAAGATGAGATCCTAATTTTCTATTCCCTAGACTTTGCCAACTAAGGTCCGTCTAGTCAAGGCTATGGTTTTTCCAGTAGTCATGTATGGATGTGAGAGTTGGACTGTGAAGAAGGCTGAGCGCCGAAGAATTGATGCTCTTGAACTGTGGTGTTGGAGAAGACTCTTGAGAGTCCCTTGGACTGCAAGGAGATCCAACCAGTCCATACTAAAGGAGATCAGCCCTGGGATTTCTTTGGAAGGAATGATGCTAAAGCTGAAGCTCCAGTACTTTGGCCACCTCATGCAAAGAGTTGACTCATTGGAAAAGACTCTGATGCTGGGAGAGATTGGGGGCAGGAGGAGAAGGGGACGACAGAGAATGAGATGGCTGGATGGCATCACTGACTCGATGGACATGAGTCTGAGTGAACTCCAGGAGTTGGTGATGGACAGGGAGGCCTGGCATGCTGCGATTCATGGGGTCGCAAAGAATCAGATATGACTGAGCGACTGAACTGAACTAAGACTTCACAGTGCTATAGCATATATTCAAGAAGTAATAATCTCATAGAAC
Source organism: Oryx dammah (assembly GCF_014754425.2). Classification (NCBI taxonomy): domain Eukaryota; kingdom Metazoa; phylum Chordata; class Mammalia; order Artiodactyla; family Bovidae; genus Oryx; species Oryx dammah. The sequence continues at coordinate 25,402,075 of NW_024070186.1, read as the reverse complement.
TTAGAACCACAGAAAACTGGGGCTAAATGACCCCTCTTTTACCTAATGAAGAAGCAAAGGTCCAGAGAGGGGCAGATTCTTGATCAGGATCACATAGAAAGTCAAATCACTGATTCAAAACCAAAACTAATTTTAATTTAAGTTAAATTCCATGTTCCCAGTCTCCTGGGATAAGAAATATATATTTATTTATATATTTTCATGATGTTTTTGCAGTTATAATTCCATGTATCTTTATTATTTTAGAATATTAATATACCAATCCAGGACCACTTGAAGCTAATTTTTCAACTTGAGGTTTCCTGGACCATGTAGGAAGTATAGATTTGAATCCCAAAACTACTTCAACACTTGGTGGCTTAAAACAACAGTTATCTCTTTGCTGGTAGCTGAATGCTAGGGGAGACTTTTCCTCCCCTAGAGGTTTGCCTTGCCTAGAGGCTAAGGCAAAATTAACAAGTTTCTTGGCAATAGACTCAGAGTGGGTCGTCTAAAATGGCCTCACTCATGTAACTGGCAGATGGTACTGGTTCTATGTCTCCAGGCAACTAACCTGAGTTCCACACCTGTGAGTGGGCTCTAAAAACTCAAGAGGGAGGGGCAACCACCACTGGATATGTATGTGCTTTTTCAAGCCCCTGCTTGTACCATGTTGGCTAATGTCCCAACTGGTCAAAACAACTCACATCACAAAGCCTAGCGTCGATGTGGGAAGGGACTTCAGAAAAACTCAGATACAGGCACACCTCAGTGATTTGCTGAGGACCATTACTATAACAGGGGGCTTCCCAAGTGGCATAGTAGTATAGTATCTGCTTGCCAATGCAGGAGACACAGGCGATGCAGATTCGATCCCTGAATCAGGAAGATACCCTGGAGGAGGAAATGGCAACCCTCTCCCATATTCTTGCCTGGAAAATTCCATGGTCAGAGGAGTCTGGTGGGTTATAGTCCATGGGCTTGCAAAGAATTGGACACAACTGAGCAACTGAGCATGCATGCCTACATGCAGGCATGTAACATGTAGGCATGCATGTTACATGACTGTAACAGCTGACCTCAGGACCTAAGAGCTGAGCTAAGGAATAGTGGACAGCTTTGCTTTGTGGAAGGAGCAAAGGCTTTCCTAACAGGTTTCCTGGATCCACCCCATGTGAGATCTTACATAAATGACTAACCCTCTCAGAGCCTCAGTTTCATCTTGGGGAAATAATAACTACTTCATGGGAACTGTTGTAAAGTTTAAAAAATGTATATGAGATCACTGAGAAACATGCTTTAGTTGGCCCCATTAAAAGTTTTTCATCTTAACCCTGCCTCTGTATCAAGATTTTACCTTGTTGCATTCTCTCTCCTTTGCTGCCTTGAAAAAATTTCATTAAAAAGTGTTCTGATTTAAAAATCATATGTACCCAATGGAAGAATAAAAAAGAACTCTATAGAGCTGGAAATAGGGGCTCCTCTTCCACCAGGTAGCCCATCTTCTTCATTCTGTGCTATTCTCCTAATTGAGGCTTCAGACTTGAACTGCATCACACTGATGACTCTCAAATCTGAATGCCCAGTCCTATTTTCTCCCATTCAGACTCTTTCACCCACGACCTGAGCTGAGGTTCTCAGCTTTTAACATATGCCAGAATCACCTGAAAGGGCATGTTATACCCTGATTGCAGGGCCCCAGTGTTATGACTAAGCAGATTTGATGAGGCCCAAGAATTTGAATGTCTACCACATTCCCAGATATGATACTGATGCTGCTGGTCTGAGAACCATATATTGGAACCACTGACCTTTTAATAGAAGCTCTTCAGTTCAACTTGTATAAAAACCAACATTCCTCTTTCAAGACCTTCCCTTCCTGAATTTCATGTAATAGGAAATGGCATTGATCCTGTTAATCAAACTAGAAACCAGTTGTAATTAAGGATTCTCAGTTCAATTCAGTTCAGTGGCTCAGTCGTGTCCGACTCTTTGCGACCCCATGAATCGCAGCATGCCAGGCCTCCCTGTCCCTCACCATCTCCCAGAGTTCACTCAGACTCACGTCCATCGAGTCCGTGATGCCATCCAGCCATCTCATCTTGGGTCGTCCCCTTCTCCTCCTGCTCCCAATCTCTCCCAGCATCAGAGTCTTTTCCAATGAGTCAACTCTTCGCATGAGGTGGCCAAAGTACTGGAGCTTCAGCTTTAGCATCAGTCCTTCCAAAGAAATCCCAGGGTTGATCTCCTTCAGAATGGACTGGTTGGATCTCCTTGCAGTCCAAGGGACTCTCAAGAGTCTTCTCCAACACCACAGTTCAAACGCATCAATTCTTCGGCGCTCAGCCTTCTTCACAGTCCAACTCTCACATCCATACATGACCACTGGAAAAACCATAGCCTTGACTAGACGGACCTTAGTCGGCAATGTAATGTCTCTGCTTTTGAATATACTATCTAGGTTGGTCATAGCTTTTCTTCCAAGGAGTAAGCATCTTTATTTCATGGCTGCAGTCACCATCTGCAGTGAGAGCTACAATACCTAATCTATTAAGGATTCTAAACTGTTGAATAACCTCAGATATGCAGATGACACCACCCTTAAGGCAGAAAGTAAAGAAGAACTAAAGAGCCTTTTGATGAAAGTGAAAGAGGAGAGTGAAAAAGTTGGCATAAAGCTCAACACTCAGAAAACTAAGATCATGGCATCTGGTCCCATCACTTAATGGCAAACAGATGGGGAAACAGTGGAAACAGTGGCAAACTTTATTTTGGGGGGCTCCAAAATCACTGCAGATGATGACTGCAGCCAGGAAATTAAAAGACACTTGCTCCTTAGAAGGAAAGTTATGACCAACCTAGACAGCATATTAAAAAGCAGAGACATTACTTTGTCAACAAAGGTCCATCTAGTCAAGGCTATGGTTTTTCCAGTGGTCATGTATGGATGTGAGAGTTGGACTATAAAGAAAACTGAGCACAGAAGAATTGATGCTTTTGAACTGTGGTGTTGGAGAAGACTCTTAAGAGTCCCTTGGACTGCAAGGAAATCCAACCAGTCCATCCTAAAGGAGATCAGTCCTGGGCGTTCATTGGAAGGACTGATGTTGAAGCTGAAACTCCAATACTTTGGCCACCTGATGTGAAGAGCTGACTCATTTGAAAAGACCCTGATGGTGGGAAAGACTGAAGGCAGGAGGAGAAGGGGACAACAGATGATGAGATGGTTGGATGGCATCACCGACTCAATGGACATGAGTTTGGGTGAACTCTGGGAGTTGGTGATGGACAGGGAGGCCTGACGTGCTGCAGTTCATGGGGTCACAAAGAGTTGGACACGATTGAGCTCTTGAACTGAATTGAACTGAACTGAAACTGTTGAAATATAGGATCAAGTTTTTCTGGTTACCATTTCTTCCTTCCTGTTTCCCCAAATGGCTCCAGTCCTCATCAGTTTCATTATCTAATAAACAGAGCTGCTGCTGCTGCTGCTAAATCATGTCAGTCGTGTCCACTTCTGCATGACCCCATAGATGGCAGCCCACCAGGCTTCCTGTCCCTAGGATTCTCCAGGCAAGAATATTGGAGTGGGTTGCCATTTCCTTCTCCAGTGCATGAAAGTGAAAAGTGAAAGTGAAGTTGCTCAGTTGTGTCCGACTCTTTGTGACTACATGGACTGCAGCCTACCAGGCTCCTCCATCCATGGGATTTCCCAGGCAAGAGTGTTGGAGAATAAACTGAGCTACCTGATAATAAACTCAAATACCTTTTGCTTTAAAATACTTTGTCTCAGACTTCCCTGGTAGTCCAATGTTTAAGTATCTGCCTGCCAATGCAGAGGACAAGGGTTCGATCCCTGGGCCAGGAAGATTCCACATGCCACAGGGCAACTAAGTCCATGCATTACAACTACTGAGCCTATGCTCTGCAACAAGAGAAACCATCACAATGAGAAACCCCTGCACTGAAACTAGAGAGTAGCCTCTGCTTGCCAAAGCTAGAGAAAGCCCATACACTGCAATGAAGACCCAGGGCAACCAAAAATAAATTAAAAATAATAAAACTCAAAATAAAATAAAGCATTTTGTCTCATTAGCCTCCCATGTTTGTCATGGAAGATTATATAACTTTGTTATTTAATTGGCCTGTTGGTAAGGTACAGTTTTGCCACTGGAATCAACTGTGTGTGTGTGTGTGTGTGTGTGTGTGTGTGTGTGTGTGTGTGTTCAGTCATGTCCAACTCTCTGAGGCCCCATGGACTATAGTCTGCCACGCTCCTCTGCCCATGGAACTTTCCAGGCAAAAATACTGGCATAGGGTATCATTTCCTACTCCAGGTGACCTTCCAAACCCAGAGATTGAACCCAAGTCTCTTGCATCTCCTGCACTGGCAGGCAGATTCTTTACCACTAGCGCCATCTGGGAAAGTCAGAGTTTTGCCATTGGAATCAAGATGTCTAATAAATCTGCATCCTCTGGTACTTGTGGGTGAAGTATAATAGGATGTTAATATCTCACAAGAAAAAGAAGGAGCTCTTCTAGATTAAAGGTGAAAGTCACACTAAGGAAACAAATTCTCCTGTCATCCCTCACACTGTTACTCCATCTTTAACCATATTACAGGGGTTGCTATATTGTAGAAAACCATCTACACCTTGTACAAATTAGTTCAAATTTACTTTTGCAAAGGTTGAAGACATCCATACCTAAGTGTCCATAGTGTCCAGCCAAGAAAAAGTATACAGGTCTCTCAGATTTCATGAGCCAGATTTTTCTATAAGTTTTCCAGCTATAGAAAAGGGAGTCCTGGATCTTTCTCAACTGACCTATTTTACAAGTCTCTCCTTAACTAACTTCCTGTCTCTCCTTTGTCCCCTTCAAGCTATCATCCACTCTGTTCATCAGAGTGTTCCGTCTAAAACCCAGGTCTGATCATGTCACTCCCATACTTTAGAAGATGTACAGATGGCTAATAAACACATGAAAAGATGCTCAACATCATTCATTATTCAGTTCAGTTCAGTCGCTCAGTCGTGTCTGACTTTGCAATCCCATGAATTGTAGCACGCCAGGCCTCCCTGTCCATCACCAACTCCCAGAGTTCACTCAAACTCACGTCCATCAAGTCAGTGATGCCATCCAGCCATCTCATTCCCTGTCGTCCCCTTCTCCTCCTGCCCCCAATCCCTCCCAGCATCAGAGTCTTTTCCAATGAGTCAACTCTTTGCATGAGGTGGCCAAAATACTGGAGCTTCAGCTTTAGCATCAGTCCTTCCAATGAACACCCAGGACTGATTGCCTTTAGAATGGACTGGTTGGATCTCCTTGCAGTCCAAAGGACTCTCAAGAGTCTTCTCCAACACCACAGTTCAATTCTTCGGCGCTCAGCTTTCTTCACAGTCCAACTCTCACATCCAAACATGACCACTGGAAAAACCATAGCCTTGACTAGATGGACCTTTGTTGGCAAAGTAACATCTCTGCTTTTGAATATGCTATCTAGGTCGGTCATAACTTTCCTTTCAAGGAGTAAGCGTCTTTTGATTTCATGGCTGCAATCACCATCTGCAGTGATTTTAGAGCCCCCAAAAATAAAGTCTGACACTGTTTCCCCTGTTTTCCCATCTATTTCCCATGAAGTGATGGGACCAGATGCCATGATCTTAGTTTTCTGAATTTCACTCATTATTAGTTTTTCGAATTTAACTCATTATTAGAGAAATACAAATCAAAACCACAATGAGGTATCATCTCACACCAGTCAGAATGGCCATCATCAAAAAGTTTACAAACCAAAAATGGTGAAGAGGATGTGGAGAAGAGGACACACTTTTACACTGTTGGTGGAAATGCAAACTGGAACAGCCACTATGGAGAACAGTGTGGAGATTCCTTTAAAAACTGGGAATAGAATTGTCATATGACCCAGCAACCCCCCTGCTGGGCATACGCACTGAGAAAACCAGAACTGAAAGAGACACATGTAGTCCAATGTTCATTGCAGCTGCTGCTGCTAAGTTGCTTCAGTCATGTCCAACTCTGCGACCCCATAGATGGCAGCCCACCAGGCTCCCCCATCCCTGGGATTCTCCAGGCAAGAACACTGAAGTGGGTTGCCATTTCCTTCTCCAATGCACAAAAGTGAAAAGTGAAAGTGAAGTTGCTCAGTCGTGTCTGACTCTTAGCAACCCCATGGACTGCAGCCTACCAGGCTCCTCTGTCCATGGGATTTTCCAGGCAAGAGTACTGGAGTGGGGTGCCATTTCCTTCTCCGGTTCATTGCAGCACTATTTACAATAGCTAGGACATGGAAACAACCTAGATGTCCTTTGGCAGATGAATGAATAAGGACGTTGTGGTATATATACACAATGGAATATTACTCACCTACAAAAAGGAATGCATTTGAGTCAGTTCTAATGAGGTGGATGAAACTGGAGTCTGTTATACAAAGTGAAGTCAAAAAGAGAAAGACAAATACTGTATATTAACATATATATGCAGAATTTAGAAAGATGGTACCAACAATCCTACATGCAGGGCAGCAAAGGAAACACAGATATGAAGAACAGAATTTTGGACTCAGTGGGAGAAGGCAAGGGTGGGATGATTTGAGAGAATAGCATTAAAACATGTACATTACCATGTTTTATGGTAATGTACAATTACAATGTTTTATGGTAATGTTTTATGGTAAAACATGACCATGTTTACTGGTCATGTAAAATAGATGACCAGTGCAAGTTCAATGAATGAAGCAGGGCACCCAAAGACAGTGCTTGGGGACAACCCAGAGGGATAAGGTGGGGAGGGAAGAGGGAGAGGGTTCAGGATGTGAGGGATACATATATACCTGTGGCCAATTCATGTTGATGTATGACAAAAATCATCACCATATTGTGAAGTAATTATTCTCCAAATAAAATAAATTAATTTTTTAAAAAAGAATTTATAAGGCTCTCCACTGCCTACGGGAAAGCACAACGGACAGTTTGTTGTTGTTTTTAAATGTAAAGGAAGCTGGGGCCAGACTATGAAGGCCCCTTAATGCCATTCAAAGAATTCTGGCTTTCATCTTGCAGGCAATAGGAAGCCATAGAGGTTTAAAACAAAGGAATAACACATAAGGTTTTTGTGTTATTTTTATCTGATATTATATAGAAGGCAGACTTGGAGAAAATGAAGTAGCAGAAGACTGGAGACAAAGAAACTAGTTCAGAAGCTATTTCAAGAGTGAAGTAAAGGATGAGGAGGAGAAATGGAGTAGTATCTAATCCACAAGAAATATGTGTTTTGGTTTTGGTGGTGGTGCTGGTGAAATGAGTGATCCAGGTTACCAATTTTGAAACAGTCCCAGCTATTAATGATGAAGATGTAATAACCTGGGTCTTCTCTGCTCTCCTGATGGAGGTGAGATCACCCCAGGTTGCTCACTCTATTAGCATTTCATAAGCTGTTGAAGAACTTGGGCCATGAGCTGAAGCTGAGCTTCCTAAGTCTCCCAACATCCAGGATTAAATCAAATGCATCGCAGTGATCAGCATGGCCTTTGGGCTTGTCACACTTAACAGCATTTCCTACCTCTGCATCCTGAGAATTAGATCTTCCCCATGGAGGCAATCGTATGCATTTAACACTTGGATGATAAATTCTTTCTTTTTTGGTTTTTAAACTTAAGAGAGCTGAGTAAGGCAGCAATTCCAGATTGTGTGAGTAAATGTAATACTGATTGGTCTTGTGGGCTCTGACTCATTTTTTCCAGCTCCTGACTCCCAGGGCAAAGTTCTCTCCATCATGTTATGGGTGAGATGGTGAACACCCAAAATGGGTACAGCTGGGGCAGAAGAAGCTGAAGTAAAAAGTCCCATAGGGCAAGATTTTTGTTTCCTGGCATTTAAGCTTTTAATACAATTTTATAATACAAATAAATTAGATTTACTTGCAGAAGCCAAATTAAAAGAGAATTTAAAAAACTTCAGCAGAGGCTACAGAGGCCTCACCTATAGTACATGGCTATTAAATATAAATAATCTAGATCAGGGATAGTAAATATATGATAAATAATTTGAAATATAATCTGAATAAAGCCCATCATCCCATGAGGTTTATTCTTTGTACTACATAAACTATTTTAAATTTTACTAGGTGTCTCAAAAACTGTCAAAGAAGGATATGCAATTTACTTAAAGTAGAAAATGTTAACATTTCTCTCCCCAGGACTGCCTCTTTCAGTGTTCTTCACCTAGAACATAGCTTGTCTTCAAAAATTTCCCTTTCCCACTCTGGACATTAAACTCTCAAAAATGCTTGTTGATATTATGTAACCAATCTCTCTCTCTCTCCTCTCCCTCTTTAATTATCATTTCTTACAGCTTATTATGCATTTCCTCTAGCTTCTCTGGTTTCTTTTATTTAAAGTGTTTTTCTGCTTTATTTTTTACCCAAATGCCATACAAAAAAAATCAAAGGGCAGAAGGGAAGATTGCAAGAATAGATACAGTGATCATTTTTGTCCCTGTTATGTATTCATATTTTTATACCTGTTGTAGGAGAAACCAAGAATAATATGAAATATATCACTAACTTTGAATATCATCCAAATTAGGCAGTGATTAGGAACATGAGCTTCAGAATCAGAAGAATTTGTGTTAAAGAGTCTCAGACTTCCCTGGTGGTCCTTTGGCTAAGATTCCATGCTCCTAATGCAGGGCATCTGGGTTTAATCTCTGGTCAGGGAACTAGATCCCACAAGGAGCAACTAAGTGTTACCATGCTACAACTAAGACCCAGTGCAGGGAAATAATAAATAAATATTTTTTTAAAAAAACCTCTGGCTCTGCCATTTACTCCTTCCCTTGGTTTCTCTATCTCCATATGCAAAAGGACATGTATTAGGATTGCTGGATAATTCATGTAAAATGTTCAATATAGTTCCTGGGAACTTTTATTATAATTATTGAATAAGGTATATTATGAATATTTTATTATAATTATTCATATAAATTATGAGTGTTTTCATTCAATTATTCATTCTTATCTTGAGGGAAAATAGTCTGTAGGAATTTAGCCCAGGACAATCCTTCCTATTGGCACAAGACATTAAACAATCCAGAAAACAAGTTACTTTCCATCCTCAGCCCTAGAAAAGTAAATGCTATTTTCCCCATATGTCATAAAGCATTCCTGCCTTCTCATGTGGTCAAATGCTCAGTAAAATTCCTGGCAACTCAACACACATCAATGGATTTATTAATGGACTGTTTAAACAATGAATATCTCAGGGACACCAGATTCAAACCAAATAGCTATGAGCTTGAAAGTCTGCCTGTGATAAAATGAAGTATGTGCACTTCTTCAGTCACTCCTGGACCTACTCTATCAACCAACAGTTGTTTGTATGTTAGCAACCCACATGAGTTCTCTTTCCTCATCAGTTGGCAGAGTAGGTGGTTCATTGGCTCATTCATTCATTGGACATTTTTGAGCTCCCACTGTGTGCCAAGCATTGTGTTGAGTGCAGGACACACAGAGGAAAGAATAAGAATATAATACCAGGGAGGTTTTCTTCAGCAGGGCAGAAGTATCACAGACTGCTGCTGCTGCTGCTGCTGCTAAGCCGCTTCAGTCGTGTCCGACTCTGTGCGACCCCATAGACAGCAGCCCACCAGCCTCCCCCATCCCTGGGATTCTCTAGGCAAGAATACTGGAGTGGGTTGCCATTTCCTTCTCCAGTTCATGAAAGTGAAAAGTCAAAGTGAAGTCGTTCAGTCGTGTCCGACTCTTAGCGACCCCATGGACTGCATGCAGCCTACCAGGCTCCTCCATCCATGGGATTTTCCAGGCAAGAGTACTGGAGTGGGGTGCCACTGCCTTCTCCAATCACAGACTAGTGAGCCTCAAACAACAGAATGTACATACAACTCCACTGAGAATCTTGTTAAATTGCAAGTTTTGATTCAGTACCTCTGGGATAGGCTGGAGTTTTCATTTCTAATAAGCTCCCAGGTAATATTCACACCATTCACTACTCAAAGTGTAATCCTCAGACCAGGAAAATGGGTAGGTTGTCAAGGATGCCAGCTAATCCAGTTGAATTAGCTCCCTCCTGTGGTGTTTTGTTAAGATTCCCAAGCACACATGCTGCTAATTGTGAAAGTGAAAGTGAAAGTGAAGTCACTCAGTCGTGTCCGACTCTTCGAGACCCCATGGACTGCAGCCTACCAGGCTCCTCCATCCATGGGATTTTCCAGGCAAGAGTACTGGAGTGGGGTGCGACTGCCTTCTCCATAGCTATGTCCATTTGGTTAGGCAGCAGGATCAGAGGGAAGAATGTGAGATGCTTATGTGAAAATGGCTATCACTGTAAGGAGGGAAGAACCCAACGATATCAGATTTGTTTGATTTTTCTGAAAGCTGAAAGCTCAGAAATAGGGAATTCCCAATTTTAAATGTTTCCCTGTCACTTCCCAGGCTGCCCTGCTGAGGAAGGCTAGAGGTGGAGGAGGACAGTGGGAAGAGGGTGAGTGCCATACCATAGCCAATTGGATGCAGAACCAGACTTCACCCCTTTCTAACTAAGTCACTCAGCTCTAATGAGGAAACCTTGTGTTTCAATCTCTAAATCTCAAAAATGGGAATGCTTCTCATACCCACATCAGAGGCTTGCTATCTTTCATGAGATGATTTGCAGAAAGCACCTAGCACAGTGTCTAGGTGACCGTTCAATGGTGTGTGTCATTATTGTTATTAATAAAACTGGGAGCCATGATAAATATTCTTTATCAGTGCTTTGTCAAGACATGCTAGAGAAAGATAAATCTAAATTAGAGCCCATACTCCGACTCATGTGGTTTTAAATCAAACCCATAATGTGTGAGCATAGGTGTTCTGTAGTTTGGTTTCTCTGCTAACATGAGGAAAAAAATGATCAAAAGGAAGAGAGAGAAAACAATCACTATTTGAAAGTGAATGAAGGGCATCCCCCTCCTCCCCAGCCCTTTTTTTTTCTTACTTTGACATCTCAGTGTGTTTTTTTTTTCTTTTAGCTGTGAGTTCTGGGATAGGTGATAACTGCCAGTAATAGGATTAGCATTGATTTCTTTAGCAAGAACAGAGATGTGGCAGTTTCAGCCATTTCCTGAACTGCCAGCTTTGAAATATCAAAAAAAAAAAGAGAGAGAGGGAGTAAGAGAAGAAGAAGAAAGAAAGAAAAGAAAGAAATCCGTTGGGGGGTGGGGGGTGGATACACCTTTTAGAGAAAAGGGAGTGTGTGTGAATCAGACCATGCATGTCTGTGTGTGGGTGCGTGGACACACGTGTGCACACAGAGGGATTCAGGATCGCTTGGATACATGTAGTTCATGCCAATGTTTTGTTGTTCGGTGATAAAGGATCAAAAGCTCTGTTTCTATTCTGCTTCAAAAAAAGGTTTTAACATTCATTTGGCTTTCTTTTTCTTTCACTTGTGAACAGATTTACCAGCTGATCTTTCATAGCTATCCTTGAATTCTGACTTTTGTAACCTTGAAATTCAAACAAAGGAAAGAAGTGTCTCAGAGAAAGACTGTACAGGGGACCCTGCCAGACTCATACCCCTTGGGATTCCATTTCTCTGACACTAAGTTCACATGAAGCTAAAATACAGGATCAAGTTCTCCAAATCTCAACCGACATGTCTCCTTACAAATAGTGATGGACCTCCTGCAGAAGGGGACCCAAGTCTTGACATCCCAGCCAGGGAGCTGGGAGTCTTCCCTCTTTCCCAAAGGTACTGAACACAAATCCAAGCAGGATTGAGGCACTACTCACCACTTTCTGATGCTAGAACTAAAGAGAAAGAAACATGGGACAAAGGGGACTTCATCCACAGCCTCTGAGTTACTTTGAAAGCAAAACTAGTGTAAAGCAAGGATGTGAGGTCAAGATACCAGGTCAATCACATAAGTCAGAACTTGAGGCTCAACAATTTAGAAATAGAGAATTTTCTAGAAGAAAGAAGTAGAGGAAGGGGTAGTGACAGGTGGTTCTCTTTGATGTCTCCTTAAGTTAGATATATCCAAATCAATACAGGTGGTTTGGGGGTGAAAATCATTTTAGGGAACAAACCCATTAAGCCAGTTAATTAAGGATTTTGCTTAGCCAATTATTTTGTCGATCATGATATCATTTGTGATGATTATCATTATTTGTGGCTATTAATTGAAAGGGAATTATGTACCAGAGATAAGTCCCCTGTATGTACTTGTTAACATTTTAATCTTCATAAGAAACTAACATACATCTTACATCTTACAGACCAGAAAACTTTAGCTCAGATAAGTTAAGTGACTTGCCCAACATCATACAGCAATGAGTTAATAAAGCCTGTATTTAACCCCAAACATGGATGATTCCCATGTCCAGGGTCTCTTTCATTACATCATTGTCTCAGTATAATTTAACCACCTTACCTTTAAGGGTATAACATTTTCATTTGCTGAGACACCATTTAATGGGAGCCATTCCTCCCTATACATTTATTCATTCACTCACCATGCAACTGGCATCATTTGGGCACCTGATATATGTCATCTACAGAGATAGAACACTGAAGTCAAGGATGAATCAGTCAAGGTTCCCAACACAAAGTACTTAGAGCCAGGTGGAGCATCTGACCCAAGCATAGTGCAGAGGAGAAAAGAAGCTGGACAGTACCATCACAAAGATGGGGTTCCATTTGAACCTGGAGGTTGAGTAAGAATTTATAAAATATACACATCAGAGTAAGTAATTTCTAAGCTGCATCTTATCAGCAGCTTCAAAACTCCCAAAGGCAAAAAAATCCCATTGAACTATGTATGCACAACATGTTAGCAACAAGTTGAAAAGATCAAATATTAACTTAAACTGTCAGCTCAAACTGTCAAGTAATAATTTAACTTGCCGTTTATTCTCATTGAAATAAGGTTTGACAGTATATAAACATTTTAAAATAGCATTTATGCTTTTCTTTCTCATTTGTAATGCTATTCTTTAGGAGAAAAAAACTGGAAAATTAATATAAGTTAATATACATTAATAGGTATGTATATTTATGTGTTTATTTTTTTATGTGTACACATATATGAAAATGTAAATCACTCATAATCCTGCTACTCAGAGTTATCCAGGATTAACATCTTGGAATACATTTCCTTCAAGTGTATTCCTATACAGCTATCTATTTGGTTCACAGAATTAGATTTATAATATGTATCATGTATTTTAATATTTTTACCCACATTACTATCTTTACAATGATTATTTAACACTTTCCTGTGTGATTAAACTTTCTCTGACAGTATAATTTCTAATGGTTCCCTAGCATTCACCCTTATATGTCCCATTCCATCCCTACTCTATAGAACATGTAGATACTTCCCTTTTTGTTGTTATGTTATACATTGTACTGCAAAGAATATCCTGGTGTATAGATTTTTGTGTGCATCCATAATTATTTCCTAAAGATAAATCCCCAGAGGCATTATTACCTCATGAAAAGTTTAAAACCATTTTAAAGTTTTTGGTGTGTATTTCTAAATACTTATTCAGAAACATAGAATCAATTTGCCCTCCCAGAAGCAGTGTAAGTGTGCCCATCTGCTGAGTTTTCACCAATATTGGATATTTCCATTTAAACCACTTTAAAACTATTTCCCAATTGAGTAGGCAGAAAACTGTATCTTGTTTTTATTTGCTTATCACTGAATACTGATGAGCTTAGCCATTTTTCATACATTTATTATCCACTTATATTTCTTTTTCTGTCATTTATTCATGTCCTTTGCCCATTTTTCAGTTTCTAGGTTTATCTTTTTCTTATTGATTGGTAGGCATTCTTTATGGATTAGGGAAATTAACCCTTTGTTTGTCAAAGATGCTGACACAGCCTTAAACACCAGTTCAAACACAACATATGTTCCAGTCTTTAAAGTTCAACTCAGATTTCCGCAAATCTGAACAAGCCAGCCATTCTCTGTGCCCTGGCTTCCAAACACACAAAGCCTATTCTTCCTGTGGCTCTCTGAGCCTATACCTGCAGCTCTGGAGCATATTATGATTTGTATATTAATTTGCTAAGCGTTTCCTTTGCGCTGAGCTTGTCCCCATCCTAACCCTCCCAAACTAGATAGTTCATTGAAAATAATATGCCATCTAAATCTTCTCTATCTTTTTGCTATCTTCATTTTTTACCAAATAGCCAATTATTTCTCTGTCTTCACACAGTTCCCTCTCTAGTCTAGATACAAGAGACCATAATTTCCAAGCACTACTCTAGGAACATGAGTCTGATTTTTGTCTAACCTTCAGTTTTAAAGTAATGGCTTTTAAGAATAGCATCAAGGCCATAAAAATGGAAACATGGTCAATATGAATGGAACCTAACACTAATTTCTTCATTAGCATAAATTGCACCACCTGTGACTGTTTAGTAACAATAACAAAAGAGCTTTTCTCTCTTGTAGAGAAAAGACAGGAAGATCTGAGTGACAGTGCATCCTGGAGATGGTGACATTTCATAAATGTTCATCCTGGAGATGGTGACGTTTCATGAACTCTGACCCCTTTGTTAGAAAGGCAAATAGAAGGAATGGGAGATGATTATATTTCTTTCTGGCCTAATTGCTCTGGATTATGGTTATCAAATAAAATACAGATCATTCTGTTAAATTTGAATTTCAGATAAAGAATGAATAATTTTAAATAGAAGTACATTCTACACTTCTGAAATGCAAATTTAACTGAATATAAGGTATTTTGGGGGCTTCCTTGGTGGTTCAATGTTAAAGAATCCATCTGCAATGCAGGAGACACAGGTTCGATCCCTGGGTTGGGAATATCTCCTGGAGAAGGAAATGGCAACCCACTCCAGTACTCTTGCCTGGGAAATCCCATGGACAGAAGGGCCTGGGGGGCTACAGTCCATGGGTTCACAAGAGTTGGATGTGACAACAACAAGGTAATCTGATTTGCTAAATCTGTCAACCTGACTGAATAAAAACCCTCTGGGCACTGGGAATTCAAAGAGAAGGTTTAAGAAGAGAATTTGACTGAATAAGCAGAGACAAAGCCATTTGGAATTTGTATATTGTATCTATTGGCAACACTAGATTTGAAACAATCTCTCTTTATTAAAGGAAGAAACTTTAAAAAAAGAAAAAAGAAACAAAAGCAGCATCCTGAAAATCCCAAATAAGAGAAAACTATGAAAATGATTTCCTGTAGGACCTAGAACACACTCCTAGAAAACTGTTCAGTATTCTTAATTGGATACAGGAAGATTGAACCTCTATAGAACAGGAATAGAAACCTATGAGGTACGAGTGAATCAGGAAGAGATCAAAAGGGAGATAAATAAGGTGAGGAATTAATGAAAAGACACAAAAAAAATTAATTAACAGCTTTAAAATTTCCTTTGACTCAATAAAAGATAGAACTACTTTTAAAATATGAAGTTTTTCATGTAGAAGAAAAACTTAGGAAGCTCTCTTAGAACATAGAGGAAAAAGACAAAAAAAAAAGAGAGAGAGAGAAAATCATTGCTTTGAAGCCAGAGAAATAGGATAAACAATGTTAGAACATTGGACAAGAACATTAGGACAAGATAGTATAAAAATAGGGTTGAAGGTGCTGGTTTGGGATAAGATGAAGTAAGCATACTTCTTGCTCTTGTACTGAGTGCAGCTTTAAAATCCTAACAGAAAATTCTGAAAATTATATAGGAGCATGCAGACCAGAATTCAGAGTATCTCTGAAACAGTGATTACCCACAAATATTCCTCAGTCTGATCTCAATGCAGCCCCAAACCCAGAAGTTGGCACCCAGGTACAGGAATGCTCCAGCAACAGCTTCCAATTCCTGGCTCCAGAATAGAGAAATGGAACTCCTAATGCTCATATAGACTATGGAAATCCTATCTTCTTTTTCTTTGCTCCATTCTTGAGCACCCCAGCCTCCAAGCAGACCCACAGTGGTAGCAGCAATAAAGTCCCCAGGAGACAAAACTGTGAAGGGAGGGTAACTTTCTTCTACTAACAGAGTTGTATTCCTAAAAGGGTGAAGCAAATTACCCATCTCTCTCTCCCCCTCTCTCCCTCTGTCTTCTTCCTGCTCTTCTTGCTTGATTTTGGACATAGTAGCTGAGGTAGGTAGAAGGCTACTAAACTAAAACCCCAGCTTTCAGGATTGAAAGATTTAAATAATAGATAGCAATCCTTTCCAAAATGATTGATTGACTTAACAATTCCACTCAGAATATCCATAGTCTCTGTAGGTAGAGACAAATTAATTCCAAAAGTGTTTATAGAAAGGCAAAGGAATTAGCAGAGGTAAAACAATATTTTAAAGAATAATAAATCTTTAGGACTCATACTAGTCAATTTTAAGATTTGTTACAAATCTATAGAAGTCAAGACAATACAAACTGGCAAAGGGATAGACACATAGATCAATGGAACATAATAAATAGTCCAGATATACACCCAAACAAATATGGTTAATTGCTTTAATTCCACCTAACAAATTTCAAAAATAAAGGCCTATAAGGATCGAACTGTTTACATGTAACTTAACCAAATCCCAGAACAACATTCAAGACTGGCACCCAACAAGGAAAAACACATGATGTCTATCATGAGATAAAAAATTACTATGCATGTAAGGAAGCAGGAAAAAACAACCCAAATGAAGAGACATATCAGTCAATGTACACTACACAGATACTAGAATTAGCAATTAGAAATTATCCCAAATGAATAAATAATCATAATAATAACAACAACAAGCAGGACATTAGTGCTCTAAATAACAAATTCAAGAGCCTGTTTATATATGTCATTAGCCTCCCTAATGGTGGGGTGTGGAAAGAAAAAAATGTTTAAATATATAATGACCAAAATTTTCCAGATTCAATGAAAGCCATAAGTCCACAGATTCAAAAGCACAGAAACATGAAGAAATGTACACTGTTGCCTCAAAATTGATATGCTAATGGTAATAAAGATAATCCATTTTTTAAAAAGCTCTGTACTGAGGAGTATAGATAAGAATTACAGTAGCTTTCTTTTCAGAAAGCAAGAAGATAATGGATCAATCTTTAAAGTATTAAAGAAAAAAATTAGGATTTTGAGATGAACAGATACAAAGTACTATGTATAAAATAGATAAACATGTACCTATTGTATAGTACAGGGAACTGTTAATATAGTCAATATCTTAAAATAACGTATAATAGAAGAGAATCTGCAAAATACATATATAGAGAATAAGTATATACATATATAAGTTGCTTTGCTCTACACCTGAAATGAACACAACATTGTAAATCAACTACAATTCAATTAAAAAGAAAAAAAGAAAGAAAATCAACCTAGAATTTGTACCAGCAAAAATATCTTTCAGAAACAAAGTGTATTTGAAGGGGGAAATTTTGATTTTTTGAGAAAAAGCTGAAAGAATTGATCACCAACAGATCTACATTACCAAATAATAGTAATCAGTTAAAAGAGATTCTTTACATTGAAGGGAAATGATGTAACTTGTGAATATGGATCTAAACAAAGAAATAAAGAGAATATGTCCATTCAAATACTTGCATATCAAAGTTCATAGTAGCTTTATTTTTAATAACTAAAAATTAGAAACAATCCAGATATCCACTGATAGGTGAATGGACACAGAAATTCAAGATATCCATACTATTAATTCAATTCAATATAAATTTAAGATAAATACTATTAAGTTGGTGCAAACATAATAGCGGTTTTGGACCATGAATTTTAAATCATTATAACTAGACTCAAACCTTTATTAATCAAATTGGGAACCATTACAATCCACACGTTTTTATCAAGGAGAAATAAGTTTATTCCTGTAGCATAAAAATCTGTGTTTTGGACTCAAACTCTTGGAAAGCATTTTTGGCCTTCTGCTGGTTGTGGAAGCATTTTCTCTGCAAAAAATTGTTGAGATACTTGAAGTGGTTATCAGTTGGCAAGAGGTCAGGTGAATATGGGAGATGCGGCCAAACTTTGCAGCCAGATTAGTTCAACTTTTGAAGCACTGGCTGTGCCGTGTGCAGTCAGGCATTGATGCCAGCGGCAGGTGTCGCAGTTTTCAGTGCCTCTCATGGATTTGCTGAGCATACTTCTCAGATGTAACGGTTTCACCAGGATTCAGAAATCCATAGTGGATCAGACGGGCAGCAGACCACCAAACAGTGACCATGGCCTTTTATTGGTGCAAGTTTAGCTCTGGGAAGTGTTTTGGAGCTTCTTCTCAGTCCAACCACTGAGCTAGTTGTATGCAATCCATTTTTAGTCACACGTCACAATCCAGTTGAGAAACGGTTGGTTGTTGTTGCATAGAATAAGAGAAGATGACACTTCAGTATGACAATTTTTTTTATTTCTGGTCAGCTCATGAGGCACCCACTTATGGAGCTTTAGCACCTTTCCAATTTGCTCCAAATGCTGAACAACAACAGAATGGTCGATGAGTTCTTCAGCAACTTCTCGTGTAGTTTTAAGAGGATCAGCTTCAATGATGGCTCTTAGTTGTTGTTGTCAACTCTAGTGGCTGGCCACCATGCTCCTCATCTTCTAGGCTCTTGTCTCCTTTGCAAAACTTCGTGAACCACCACTGCACTGTACATTCATTAGCAGCTCCTGGGCCAAGTGCATTGTTGATGTTGCAAGTTGTCTGCTACTTTACAGCCCATTTTGAATTCAAATAAGAAAATTTCTCAAATTTGCTTTTTGTCTAATATCATTTCCATAGTCTAAAATAAATATAAAATAAACTGCAAGTAATGCTATTAGCAAAAAATTAAATGAATAAAGCAAGAGATCCACTTGCTTTGAAAGCAATGAAAATGACATATAACAGAACCACATTTATTTAGAATGTATTCCAATATCAAACAGCAAATTTTAACAATGGAAAACTGTGATTACTTTTGCACCAACACAATACTTTGGCAATAAAATGAATTGAATTAATAATATTGATACATGCAGCAATATTGATGAATCTCAAGATCATGCTAAATGAAAGAAGAAAGATAATAAAAGAGTAAATACTATATATAACATTTATACAAACATCTAGATAAAACAGTTAAATCTATAGGGACAGAAAGATCAGTGGTTTACTGGAGATGGGAGGGATGAGATGGAAGGGGAGAAATAGAGGAATTACAAAGAGGCAATAAAACTTATGGGAGCAATGGATACATTCATTATTTTAATTGTGATGATGGTTTCATGGGTGTATGCTGCTGCTGCTGCTAAGTCGCTTCAGTCGTGTCCGACTCTGTGCGACCCCATAGACGGCAGCCCACCAGGCTCCCTCGTCCCTGGGATTCTCCAAGCAAGAACACTGGAGTGGGTTGCCATTTCCTTCTCCAATGCATGAAAGTGAAAAGTGAAAGTGAAGTCATTCAGTCATGTCCGACTCTTAGCGACGCCATGGACTGCAGCCTACCAGGCTCCTCTGCCCATGGGATTTTCCAGGCAAGAGTAGTGGAGTGGGATGCCAATGTCTAACTTACGAAACTGTAAACTTCAAATATGTGCAGTTTATTACAAGTAAATTAAAACTTCAGTAAATATCCACTGGATCATTGAAAAAGCAAGAGAGTTCCAGAAATACATCTATTTCTGCTTCATTGACTACAACAAAGCCTTTGATTGTGTGGATCACAATGTTGTGGAAAATTCCTCAAGAGATGGGAACACCAGACCTCCTGACCTGCCTCCTGAGAAATCTGTATGCAGGTCAAGAAGCAACAGTCAGAACTGGACATGGAACAACAGACTGGTTCCAAACTGGGAAAGGAGTACATCAAGGCTGTATATTGTCACCCTGCTTATTTAACTTCTATGCAGAGCACATCATGCAAAATGCCAGGCTGGATGAAGCACAAGCTGAAATCAAGATTGTTGGAAGGAATATCAATAACCTCACATATGCAGATGACACCACCCTTATGGCAGAAAGTGAAGAGGAGCTAAAAAGCCTCTTGATGAAAGTGAAAGAGGAGAGTGAAAAAGTTGGCTTAAAACTCAATATTCAGAAAACTAAGATCATGGCGTCCAGTCCCATCACTTCATGGCAAACAGATGGGGAAACAATGCTTTTGAACTGTGGTGTTGGAGAAGACTCTTGAGAGTCCCTTGGACTGCAAGGAGATACAACCAGTCCATTCTAAAGGAGATCAGTCCTGGGTATTCTTTGGAAGGACTGATGCTAAAGCTGAAACTCCAATACTTTGGCCACCTCATGCGAAGAGTTGACTCACTGGAAAAGACTGTGATGCTGGGAGGGATTGGGGCAGGAGGAGAAGGAGACAACAAAGGATGAGATGGCTGGATAGCCTCACTGACTCAATGGACATGAGTTTGAGTGAACTCCGGGAGTTGGTGTTGGACAGGGAGGCCTGGCGTGCTGCAGTTCATGGGGTCACAGAGTCGGACACGACTGAGCGACTGAACTGAAGATCATGGCATCCAGTCCCATCACTTCATGGCAAACAGATGGGGAAACAGTGGAAACAGTGACAGACTTTATTCTGGGGGGCACCAAAATCACTACAGATGGTGACTGCAGCCATGAAATTCAAAGATGCTTACTCCTTGGAAGAAAAGCTATGACCAAAAAAAAAAAAAAGAAAAGCTATGACCAACCTAGACAGCATATTAAAAAGCAGAGACATTACTTTATCAACAAAGGTCCATGTAGTCAAAGCTATGGTTTTTCCAGTAGTCATGATGGATGTGAGAATTGGACTATAAACAAAGCTGAGTGCAAAACAGTTGATGCTTTTGAACTGGTGTTTGAGAAGACTCTTGAGAGTCGCTTGGATTGCAAGGAGAAGATCCAACCAGTCCATCCTAAAGGAAATTAGTCCTGAATATTCATTGGAAGGACTGATGCTGAAGCTGAAACTTCAATACTTTGGCCACTTGATGCAAAAGTCTTTTCATTGGAAAAGTCCCTGATGCTGGGAAAGATTGAAGGTGGAAAGATTGAAGGTGGAAGGAGAAGGGGACGACAGAGGATGAGACAGTTGGACGGCATCACTGACACAATGGACATGAGTTTGAGTAGGCTCCCGGAACTGGTGATGGACAGAGAAGTCTGGCATGCTGCAGTCCAGGGGGTTGCAAGCAGTCGGACACAACTGAGCAACTGAACTAATTAAAGTTATTTTTAAATAGAGAGAGATCTGAAATTTCCTATAATGGTAGTTTCTTAGTCTCTCAGAGTTAAGACTGACATTGAGATAATCAGAGTTGGCACTAAAGACGTAAAATATCACCATGAGACGACTATTTTCCAACAACTTCCCTATAATTGACCCTTTTATTGCTCTTCTCCTCATGTCCTAATTCAACCCATCAGCAAACTCTGCTGGTTTCACTTCCACTACATGCCCTGAGTTAATTCCCTTTACTATGTGCTCACAATACTACCCCAATTCAAATACCATCATCTCTTGCCTGATGAATGCCCTTTGTCTGTGATATGAGGTAATGTTTTCCCCTAATTTGTCACTTGTCTTTAAACTTGTTTGTTTGGATGTTTTCTTTCTTTTCATACATAAGTGTTTTATTTTTCGTATTCAAATTTATTACTGTCTTCCTTTGTGATTTCTGGACTTTGAGTCATATTTAGGAATATGACTCAAACTATTGATTTCAAATAAAGAAACTCACGAGCCTGAACAGGATCTAGAAAGGGCCTTGCATCTCTATTACCAGCCCCAGTGCATGCTGTGAGTCATCCTCAAACTTGGAGTTTACACAGAGCTTTAGTCTAAGACTTCTTAATGCACATAGCTGCTCCAAAGGAATACACCTATCTTCCAATATCTCAACTTTCAAGCTAGACTTTAGAAAGCAATATTCAAATCCAATAGACCCTATAACGTATGATACTCTTTGTACAGGTGGTCAAACCTTAGGCTGCCACAATAAATCTTTGAATTTCAGAAGTACTTTAAATAGTAAGTGCATAGGCATTTGTCTACAATATAGAGGGAAAAAATACTAGTATTAAATACATCAATTAAAAACACTTCCAAATCTATGAACAAAATAATTGATAGTCAATTTTACAAAGAAAAGGCTACTATAACTTGATTCAAACTGTTTAGATAATTGGAAAGATGTGAAATAAACTAAATATTTGATAATATGAAGGAATTTTTGTTAATTTGGGGATATAGTGGTAACATGGCTATATTTTCTTTTTAAATAGTTCTTAACTGTTGGAGATATATACTGAAATATTTATGGATAAAATGCTATAATGTCTGGATTTGCTTTCAAATATCCAGAGATATTTTTAATGATAGGGATATATATAAAGCGTATTGGCTATGAGTTAATATTTATTGAAAATGGGTAACTGGCTCATGAGGATTTATTATATCATTATCTGTACTTTTGGATATGTTTGAAACTTTCTATATCATATTTTAGAGACAATATGTTAATTATATTGGGTGTTTTTTTTTTGGAATAAGATTTGGGAGTGCATCCATGAGGCAAATGGACTCAGCACCTCTTTCAACCTCTTCTCCCTTGACTATATAGAAGCTGAAAGGTGTTAGTGCTCATTTTCCCAGCATTCTTTGCAGCTAGGAGTGCCTTGAATCACAACTTGGAACAATGAAGTGAAGCCAGTGTCTGATAGGATTTCTCAGAAAACTTTGCTTTTCATACTATGTGCCTGGCTTCCCCCTCTCTTTTTCCCTCTTTGAATGGGGTCCAAGTTCTGACTGTGAAGCCATAGTGCAACCATGAGAGAGCCAAGCTGAAATATAAAAACTAAGCCTGCTTCCACTGAAACACTGAACCAAAACCTGCAGCCACCTAACTTGAGACATCTGAGACATCTATTTATACTAAATGTAAATATGTTTCTTAAAAAGTCCCCTGTATTTATATCACTATAAGTCAGATTTTTCTGTTACTTGCAACTGAACACCTCCCTAACTGATCCAATCTGTTGTATAGAATTTCTTATATAATAAAACTACTGATCTCCACTGTGAAGCAATGCTAGTATTTGTTGCTAGCTGAAAAGCTTTGTTAATTTGAATTGGATACAAAAATGCCATTTTAAAAATTCTATTCACATTCTTTAAGCTCAGTTGGATTATCTCACCAAAGTATCTGAAAACTTATTTTAAACTATTGTAAGCATTACAAAGTGAAATAACTTATTGTTTAATTAAGAGTCATTCATTAATGGCATATTCTTTTCCCAGCCCTAACTTCATCACTGTCAATCATACTTTTATTTAAGCCCCTGACTTCAGGGTGTCATGAGCCCCAGTTTTCCTCAGTAAAATGGCAAATGTGCCTGTATTTTGGGCTCTAAGGAGTGGCCAGACACAGGACACAGTCCACAGCTCTTCTTCCCTCAAGGTCAGCCAACCTTTTTCATTAAAGTTTCATCACATTTAAAAAGTCCCGCAAACTAGGCAAGATGAAGGTTTTCACAATTGTTCCAAGTCCTACCAGTTTCAGTGTATGTTTAAATATAATCTTAACTCCAGGTCAATACCAAATATCACACAATATTCATGGGAGTGCAGAGTTATCACCAATTCCTTGGTATTTATTTTCATTTAAAGGCTAAACATCTGTGTTTCAGGTAAGATGACTGGCCTTAATTAAAGACAACAGTGATATGATAAATGAACTCCTATCAGAGTATCTAAGGCACTAGCAGGCACTTAACAAATGTTCACTAATTAGTTTCCTAAATGCATTCATTAGCCAGTTAATAGATACTTAGGGTTCACAACAGACTGTATTAAACATCAGGAAGTCCAACTTTGCTGACACTGCTGAACAAATAAAACCTGATTTCAAAATACAAAATATTTGGAAATGTGTATGATTATCCTTCATGAGATTAGCAATACATTATTTTCTAGTAACACCTAGAAATGATTTTACTCATTCGTTCATTCGATCATTTCCACACAATGGTAGCTACTTCTTATATTAATAATGGGGCATGTCCCACCTCCATTTAACCATCTCTTAGCAGAGCACACTGTCTCCAGTAATAGTGAGGACACCCATGAACACAAGTGAGATGAATAAACTATGTCCTATTATTTCCAGGCAACAAACTCAAGGTGAATTGTCTGGACTAGAATCCTAACTCCAACATATTCACCTGTATAACCTTAGGCAAATTTCTTAATCTCTTTCTGCCTTGATTTCTTCATCCGTAAGATAGGGCTGATGATAACAGCACCCACCTTGCAGGAATGTAGTGAGGACTGCAAGAGATTATAGTGAGCTGACAGGTATTACATGCCCGTAGTGCTATGCACTATTACCTGACTCTGGTATTGCACCATGATCAAAGCTTTCTGTCCATCTAATCTGTTACAGTCAATCCACAGGACATCACAAGAGCAATTATTAGTCAGCAGAGTTCACAATTATGTCCAGGTCCTCTGGTTCTACTGGGAGTCAGCCATGACACCACAACCTGTTGTCACAGCCCTCCCAGGGGCCCAACACATGATTCATCCACACCAGCAATTGTACATGTGCATCACACACAAGCCAGCTGGTGCAGAACAAAGGCAAATATGCAACAAGTTGATCTGGATTCAGTCCAGTCCGGTACACATTTAGGGAGAAATCACTTTCCCTCACAGAGTCTCTATTTTTCCATTTGTAAAGTTGAAATAATACCTACTTTATTATAAAGGATTAAATAGCCAAAGTAAGAACACCTTTCAAATGCAAAGTGTGTTGCATGCTGGGTATTATTATTCATCTTGGTATCGCTAGCTTCATTAATTCAAAAAATATTCAGTTCATTTCTGATTATTGCAGGCAGTGTAATAAGCATGAAAATAAATAACATATAGTAGCCAGAGCTGAATGCATATTTGTTTAATACGTTATTTGTTGACTTATCAACTAGTATTGGACTAGAGAACTTAGACCCAATTTGAAACGGATATAAGTTGTCATATTTCATTTTACCACAATGGACATGTGACTTCCTCTCCCCTGTGCACTTCCAGTGATCATGGACATCTATGACAAACTTGAATATGTTCTATTGGAATCATTAGTTGACTTCCTATAAAGCAGGCTTCCCTGGTGGCTCAGTTGGTAAAGACTCTGCCTACAATGCAGGAGACCCGGGTTTGACCCCTGGGTCAGAAAGATCCCCTGAAGAAGGGAATGGCAACCCACTCCAGTATTCTTACCTAGAGAATTCCATGAATAGAGGAGCCGAGAGGGCTACAGTCCATAGGATTGTAGAGTTGGACATGGCAAGTGACTAACACACACAACACTCTAAAATGAGAGCTTCTTGAGGGTAGACCTATAAGTTTTGGGTTTTTAAATTAGGATCTTCAGTATTTGGCTCACAATATTGCATAAAGTAGGTAGTTAGCAAATGATCGTTTTTTTCTTTTTGGACAACAGCATCTGAGTGTGATGGAGAACCAATGTCACCATTCAGTTAAATCCTTTCAACCAGAAACCCTCTGAACACATTCTCTTTTGTACTAACACTTGGGTGTGCACCACCTCTGTGTATACAGAATACACCTGTCTGTACCTGGGCTAATGCCCCAGCCCTGCTGGGAAGATCACATTTCAGGATATTCAGTAACCATTTAGTAAATGACAACTTCTGATGGCCTAAGCTTCCAGAAAGAGTTAATGCACCTCAAAGAAATAATCGGTATAACTTTCCAACCAGTAAAATCAAGCTCCTTATATTCTATTTAATTTCCTAGGAGTTTTTATATACTTATATATGTTCAGCAAACACAGCTCCTCACACATATACCAGCACTATATTTTTTTTTACAACATAAGGTTTTCTAGGATTGAGTAGTCTTAAACAACAGTATTTTATTATTTTAAGCACACCCACTGTGGAAACATTCTCAGAGCTCACTGCTTCTGCTATTGGAACATTTGTTTTTTATTCTGAATATTTCAGCACATCTATTTACCTGGCACTATATTTAGTACCACAGTGCCAAGATGGCATATATAAAGATTCAATTGCAATTCCCATCTGATGTCCCTTCCCTCTCCTTTTTACCCCTTTTTTTATGTCCACACTCTGAATTCAGCACAAAGTTGGTGTGTTTAATTTAAAAAGAAGTAAAACGCTCCAGGAGACGCCTCAGACCACTGCAAATCACCTACTTTATAGAGGCAGTAAAATTGTGTATCGGATTAGAAGTGATGCTGATCTGAAATTTATGATAACTTTTAATGGCATTATAATTTTTTTCCCTGTGTGCTCCATAACTGCGTCGTTTCAATGCACAGTGCAGTGAGATGAAATTTGTAAGAGAAGAACATTACCCAGGCAAGCCCAGGGGGAAAAAAAAGCCAGTGGAATAATGCAACAGCCCCACACAGGCGGGTGGAAGCTATTCTTTCCATGCACGACGTAGAGGCACAAACTTCAAAAAGACCCTTTGAAATTAAAGGCAACCCAGGATACAGAATTTGCTGATAAAACTAGGAAATATGGTAGAAGCATCCTCTTAAGAAACCTAGTGCAGGTGGTTTCTTCATACTCCCTCACCACTTCTAGGTCTCTACACAACTCTCTGCTGATGGACACACTTGGGTGTCCTGAACTATTTTTCTAGAACAAACAGCTCTTCCCTAGGCTGGTCCAGTTTCCTCTGGGACAGCTCAACTCCTTACTGGTTCTAAAAGAGTATAATAAGGCATTCTTGATATCACAGGCTGAAAAGTCTTGTAAAGTCCTGAGAAGCAGTTAAGAAAATGATGACAAAGAAGGAACTTAATAACAAAGGGAAAGAAAAAGATGTGGAAGAACTTCAAAAAATTTCAATAGTAATGTTCACGTTACATTCTAATTTGAGATATGGGGAAAACAAACTCTCCAGAAAACTCCACTAAAATCAAAAGCAAAGACTTCCTCTCAATGCCAAATCCCCTCTTCAACTCTTTTCTTCAGGGGTAATTCAGCCTCTGCTTAAATACTTCCAAGGACAAGAGGATCATTACCAATAGAGGCAGTGTATGAACTCATTTAAAAATTCAGTGAACAATATATTAGGCATAGTGCCATTCACCAAGTGTTGGAATATTGTTGGAATATTTTTGAAAGCTTTTTTTTTAAAAAAAATAACATGTATTAGTCTTTTTTATTAGAAAAACTATATAGGTTCAATATAGGAAATTAAATCTCCAAAATACAAGGCATGCTCTATGTGGTATTCGTGCCAAAAATGTTTATCACAAATCTCATGATGACCACGAAATCTGAAAACTATTCCAACTGGCCTAGACTAGATCAAAACAAACAAACAAACAAAAATCCATGGGGGACTGTTCTTGTTTAAAGCATACTAAAGAGACATGACATCAAATGCAAAACATGGAACTCGATTAGATCTTGGATCAAAGTCAAAAGGTTACAAAGGGCATTTAGATGACTACTGAGGAATCTGAGTATAGATTAATTCTTAGACGATATTATTCAATCAATATTAAAATCTTGGTTGTGATAATGCTATTATGACTTTGTAGGGAAATGAACTTGTTCTTATGATACACATTCTGAAATATTCAGAGATGAAATATCATGATGTCTGCAAATTACCTCCAAACAGTAGAGCAAAGATGGATAAGCCAACACGGTAAAATGTTGACAACTGGTGAATCTGAGTGAAGGGTTAACAGAGTCTCATTACCTTTCAACTTTTTGATTTTTCAAAATAAGAAGTGGGTTGAGGGGGGAATCTATAATAATAGATTATAATAATAATGCCAGTTATATAATTATTATTATTATTATTATATAATAATGCCAGTTATCTCTAGATTGGTTGTTTACATTTTTCCTCTTTATCTTTTTCTGTATTGTGCAAATATTCCGGCAAGGACAGAAAGTCCTTGCTTTAGATTGGATAAAAACGTGTCTATTGGTGCAGGTTCCTCCAGCGAGGCAGTAGGATGATGGGTGGGGAAAGGGTGGGGCATGAGCATCAAAGACCCAGGTTTTCATCAGGTTTCCCATGGCTTGCTTCATTTGCAAAATCAGCCCACCCTGTGTGGCTTCAGTGAGGCTCAAAGTGAAAAACAAATCAGAGTAAACTCTCTTATGAAAAGGTTATTCTTTTTAAGGCTATAGAACCAACTTGCCCCACTATCCATTTCTTGCACTTTGTGCTGTACAAACATATATTTTTTTAAACCAAAAAATTTTATCCTCTTGCCTTGAGCGTTTTGTTCTGAGTAAGAACTGAGTTCAAAGGAGTAGATCCTCTCATGCTGTCTCTACTTTCTCTGTGATTAAATAGCAGATCAAGCCAAGAACTTATCTGGCATTCTGATTTTAGTGGAGTTGGTGAAGCCCCCCGACCCTGCACTCACCAGCTCAGGAGGCATATTTCAAGCCTTGTCCTGTAGAGCCTGGTCTTGGCTCTCTTTGACTGGCCAACCTGCAGCTTCTGCTGGTGAAAGCAGCATCCTGCTCCCACTTCTGAGAAATTCACCTGGAAGTTCCTCCCCAGTTAACCCTGGATTTCCTGGAGAAGTAGGCTTTCTTTTGAAATTGCGAGGCTCCTCCCCTTCCTTTTCTTCTACCACACTGGCACAGCAAACCAGGCCAATCAAGCTGCAGGTCTCAGCTTTGCTTGGTGAATGCCTTTCCCTCTCCATGTTAAAGTTCTTTTTTTAAAAAAAAATTTTTTTTTAATCTATTTGTTTCTGACTGTTCTGCTGTGTGGGCTTTTCTCTAGTTGCAGCATGGGCTTCTCGTTGCAGTGGTTCTCTTGTTGCAGAGCATGGGCTCTAGTGCGCTCAGACTTCAATAGTTTCCACATGAGGGTTCAGTAGTTGCAGCTCCTAGGCTCTAAAATGCAGACTCAATAGTTATAGCCCTAAGTTACTCCACAGCATGTGGGATCTTCCGGCATCAGGGATCAAACCCATGTCTCCTACATTGCCAGAAGAATTCTTTACCACTGAGCCACCAGGGAAGCTCCCATTCTGAGTGTGCTTGCCTTCTTGCCCTCACCCGAGGGAGGCTGTGTTAGTCCTGATCCATTTCTCAGAGAATTAGAATTAAAGAAAATTAGGTGTGTCGTTGAAAAGAAACACAGAGGCCAGCTAGTCCAACCTCTTCATTTTACAATGAAGTGAAACTGAGGTCCAGAGAGGGAAGTCAGTTATCCAAGTTCACATAAACTAATTCATTGCAAAACCTGAGTTAAAACCCTATGTCTGATTCCCCATCTTGTACTCCTTCTATTGAACCAGGATCCTTTTTCTTCAAGGATCATACACATGGACCTTCTGAGTGTCCAGATTCCCAAGCTTGTTTAGATGTTTCTTTCTCCTACTCAGGCTGAAAGGCTCAATAGTGAACATGCGGCTCTTTAATCAAACACAGCCTTAGAGTGTGCCTTTGTCCTTATCCATCAGTTCTTAAATGAGGTGGGAAAACAAATCCTTCTCTTCAAGACAACCCATAATCTACTCTTCATTGACTACTGCCTCCTTTCTTTTAATAGGTAAACAGAGAAATAGAAAATTCTCCTCTATTCCCGAGTCTTTCAGGTTCCTATCCAGAACTGTGAATCCTTTTGAGTACTCTAATTTCTCTAATTTTTACCCCAAAACATCCTCCCCTCTTTTCTGTTTCTACCTAGTGCTAAGGACTCCAAACACCACCCATATGGAGCTGACCTCTGCTTCCTCTGAGTCTGAACTGTGACCTTTCTATATCCCCATTTTAGCATCAATCACCAGTTTCTTTCTGTTGCAATTTTTTTGTTTTATGTCTTTTCAACCACAATCTCTTTGAAGGCAAAGTTGCTACCTTATTTCCTTTTGTGTCCACAGCTCCTGACACAGGGTGAGGGGCTTAAGTAATATTTTGGAATGAAGACATGCAAATCAGCAGAAAAAGGAGGTCATGAGGATTTTCAGAGTCTTGCAGTCCATTTTGTCATATTCTGGATTTATCAGTCTAGAAGGCAGCCCATCTCTGATTGACTGGTATTTGGTTGCTGTACATAGCACTGTCCTCACCTTTTTCCCAGCCTGCAAGACATGCCTCTTTCCTGCGGGAATATCTAGATGCCTGTCACCTCCATGCCTGCCTGGTGTTCCACGTGCCTCTGGAGGTACCTTATTAGAGGGGCCAATTTCATCCTCTATGTGGAGGGTCTCATGCTTGTGTAGCTCTACTGATGCAGAAATTCCCCTTTCTCCACAGAGCCATGTGTCACCAACATTGATGTTGATTTCCCTTCATCTTTATGGAGTCTTTTTCTTTCTAACTTTCTCAACCTTTCCTCCCTAGGAAACCATTATTTATCCCTTTAATACTCCACCATAAAAAAACATTCCTGAGTGGTGAAGCCAATGTGGACATCTGCTGTGGACTTCTCACGGCAGATGTAATTGGTGATCAAAATGGTGATCAAAATGCACTGAGATTGGCTTCTTCTACTTGCCAACAGTGTGACCTTCCATAGGTTTCTAAAACTCTCTGTGCCTCAGTTCCTTCAGGAACACTGGAGTGGGTTGCAATTTCCTTCTCCAATGCATGAAAGTGAAAAGTGAAAGTGAAGTCGCTCAGTTGTGTCCGACTCTTAGCAACCCCACAGACTGCAGCCTACCAGGCTCCTCCGTCCATGGGATTTTCCAGGCAAGAGTACTGGAGTAGGGTGCCATTGCCTTCTCCGGTGATAACTTTATACAGGAACCCAAAGGCAGTGCAAAAACATTTCTGGGCTCTCCTGATGCCCACAACCATTTCTGTGCTGCCTTCATGTCTTAAAGTTTTATATAAATCTTAGATAGTTTCAGGGAAAATCATATTTTAGACCATGACACTTTTTTTGAAGTCTTCTTGTCTCATCCTTTTTCATTTGGCTGCTTTCATCTTCTAACCTACTGGCAGAGCCCTTGCCCAACACAAAGTGTCCCTCTGAGTCTGCCCAAGAGGTAAAGCGAGGTCACACAAGGAGAAAGGGGATCCACACTGGAAAAGATGATTCAAGAGAGAGTGTTCATGTTGCAATCAGGGAGCCCACCACATTCAGCCCCTGCTACCCTTCCCCACCCCCCAGAGGCCCTGCAGAACTGACCTTCCAGGTAGCTCAGCATTTTTCCAAGTGACTTGTGACCCCAAATGCTCAAAACCTCAATGTCCAGGCTCTTCTGGTCTCCTCTGGAGACTTACGTTAATGATGAGCTAGTACCTTGGGTTTACTCTAAATCACTCTTCTTAACCTAATTACATGCCAAGGGGGAAATTCCAATGTATTTGATCAAGTCTTGGTAGTGTTTTCCTTGTCTAATTCCATTAGTCTCATTGATATGAAGGGTTCTGAAGTAATTAAAGCAAGTGCTATCCCCCAAGGACTCTGGCATGAATAACCCTTTCCCACTCTTCTCAGAACCTGGTTAAGCTAAGTGAATGGCACTGACAGGGATGGGCAGAGGACCCCTCATAGCAGAATCATCCTTTGGTGTTTGCCAGTTGGGATCAGACTGAACTTCAGTGAACAGTGTTCAGAAACTAGTGTTTCAGCTGAGAATGTGGAGGGAGGGGTGCCGTGTTCTTGGTGAGATTGTTCTTCACATCTCTTTCTCCCAGATGTTTAATTCACATGCTGTGTACATTTTATTCAGTCTTATTACCATCTTTATCCATCTAGAACTTCAATGACCCGTGAAATGCCTTCAAAGTCATTGGCCCACTTTCAAAACCTCGGGTAGCCCATTAGAAATGTCAGTGCACACTCAACAAGCAGCCAGATCCAAATACACTGAGGCCGCACCTCATTAAAATGTTTCCAAGACACAGGGTCAAACTTATCTTGCCACAGACCCCCTTCCTCTTGCCAATCGCTGAGAAACCATTTTCTTTCTAATTAATTTCATCTAGATGAAACCTGCACAAATGTCAGTGCAACAAATTAAGGCTTATTGATTATTGGCTTTTTAAAAATAGTTAATGGTTCTGTCCAAAGATGGAATATTTTAGGGACATCAGCAAGACACTTTAGCTTAGGCGGATTTTGGTTTCTGAACAATGAAAATAATGTTGTAAGCATCTTCCATAGCCTCACTGCTCATTTTTCATCTGAAACTTTATGCTTTTTTTTTTATATATATAATCACAAAATACAAATAGCTAGAAAACTGCACCTTGGAATTTGGTGGAAGAACAGTGCTAGCTGTTTTATATTTCAGGCATTTATATTTCATATATGTTGCTCTGGGGGTTCAACTTCTCTCCCCTTTTATCTCCCTTCAGACATTGGCAGAATGTTGAGTTTGTTCACCATGATTGTGAATAGCAAAAGAAAAAAGTTAAAAATGAATAAAACTCAAATTCCTTATCAGAAACCTTGTTTGTTTGTTTGTTTAAAGTTGATACATGGGAAAGGGTGAATGCCTTGAACTAGCCCATGGGTTTCTGGCCTTCTGTCAACCACTCACCAAGCCCTTCTGAATCTTACTGTGTACTAGGGCAAAGGTCAGAGAGGAATGCTACCCTCCCCTTAACTGCTACTCTCAAGATGATATGACCTAGTTCAGAACATCTACATGCACACACACACACACACAAAAAAAAAAAAAAAACCTGTGATCTACAAGGCTGTCTATACTACACATACAGTAGAATCAAATACAGTACTCCATCTGGTTTACAGACTTTCCGTCAGGTTGCCTGGGATCCCTGTTCACTAGTGGGAAAACAGGGCAAAAAAAAAAATAGAATTGCATCAAAAATTGGCAGCAGGAACTAAAATCAGCTTCCAGTTCTAAAGTATTTAAACTAGGTCATTTCCTAACATGCTCTCCAGAACTTTTATTTGACCAATTAAATATATCCAAGGCCTACAAGTAAGGTTTTCTTAAAAGTCAAGTTCATAATCTACATAGGCAAATTGCTTCAGTGAAGAGATTTATGACATACCTTTTATTTTCTTCTGTGCTACTCAAATGTTTCCATGTGTCAGGGAATATCTGAATACAATTGCTTTCTATATTCATTCTGAAAATGTATTTAGTCTTCATCTTTTAGAACAGATCCATGAAAGGTACATGAGCTCATCTAACCCAACTCATCATTTTGTGAAAAATAATTGAGGCCCAGAGAAGTTGTTACTCGTGTGAAGTCATGTAATTTGAAGGGGTATGTGTATGTGTTTTTACACTAGGATATGTATATGTGAAAGGATTTTCATCTTGCTATTCTATACCACTATTTGCTGTCATGTTGTCCAGTACTATATGTCAATTAAAGGTAAGCATGGATGTTTTGAAAAAGGTGTCTAGCTAGGTGACATCAATGGCCAGAGAACCAGCAAGTTCAGCATAGGAAAAGCACTAAGGAGGACTCACCATATTCAGCCTGGATCTAAGACCAGAACAGGCTAGACTATAGGGAGAAACATCCCTAAGCCTGAAACAGTGAGATCTCAGCTGAGGCATAACAAAGGGAAAGCAAACCATAGGACACATTATCTTAAGGGCCAGATAAAAGCCTAAGACCTAATAAGCCCTTAGGCCTCTCTAGTGGTCCAGTGGCTAAGACTTCAGATTCCTAATGCAGAGAGTCTAGGTTTGCTCCCTGGTCAGGGAACTATATACCACATGCCGAGATTTCTCACGCCACAATGAAGATTAAAGATCCCACATGCCGTAACTAAGACTCAGCATAGCCAAATAAATAAATTAATTAAAATAAATATTTTTATAAAACACCTAGTGCACCCCATATAGAGGTCCTTCATCTTAAAAGGAGAGTTTAGAGACAAAGACATGGAGATAGAGGTAAAGAATCTGATGGCTACATCACTGCAACAGGGGATTGGACCAGTTGACCTTGAAGTCCCAGGCAGCTCTTGAGGACTTTGATTGTATGATTTATTTTTATGTTTATATTTATGTTCTGTCAACAACCCCATAAGCTCTGGGATTGCTTTAATGAATAAATGATAAGTTTAAAAATGATAATGGTGTCATCAGGAGCAGAAACCAGTGCTAGTTTATGGCTGGATCTTAATCTATGCTGCAGGATTGGACACAAAGAATAGATTCACTTATTCCGATTTGTCATGACAGGTAGACATAAGGACTTTAGTTTTTCAACTCAGGCAGAGAAGACTTCCTTAGTTGTGCTGGGGCAGAACAGCCAGATCTCTTGTTCACACTCTTATTTGTCTTCATTCAAAGACTGTCTGCATCATACAAATTGTACGTCTGGGAATTCCCTAGTGGTCCAGTAGTTAAGACTTCTACACTTCTACTGCAGAAGGCATGGGTCCAATCCCTGGCGGGGGAACTAAGGTCCCACATGTCACACAGCCAGGCCAAGAGAAAAAAAAATTGCGTGTCATTTTAGAAAGTGTATAGTAGGTACAGAACTGAAATTATTGGCACAGGGAAGGAAACTGATGTCAAATATCTTAACAAAACATTCACTATACTCTCTCTAAAACATTTAAGACCAGCATCAGGTTGGAATTTACCTGTTGTAGGTGAGCAGTGACAAAAAGACAATAGGTTTACCATAAACAAAAAGTCCACTTCATTTTCAGGGAGTATGCTCAAATGTGATTCAATGCTCAGCTGTACCAAAATGCTGACTAATCAAAATGAACCCTATTTTTTAAGAAAAGGTATTTGCCATCAGTTCCCTTCCAAAACCAATAATGTCTTGCACCTCACATACTCTTGCTAAAGACATTCCCAACACAGTTAATCAGCAGCACTAACAAGATATGATCCATAAGAATAATGATAAAGAAATGTGGTTTTGGTGTTTAGCTCTCTAAAGTAAGCCTAATAGGTATGTACAGGCATGTAAGCAGGAAAGGAGGATTCACTGATTAAGCTCAATCCCACCAGATCTTTGTTGAAAATGAGGAGAGAACTAACACAAATTTGTATGAGAGAATTTAAGATGAAGGTGAGAGACTGGTTGTATTTTGTAAGACTCCTCAAGGGGATGTATTATTACCATGTAAATTTAAATTTTTGAATATGCCAAAGGCTATATTTTGTCCCCAGCATGACATAAGAATTTAGCTATATACGTTGAATAGAACCAAAAGTCCCCTCATTGGGAACAAGTCAAACTGGAGTGTGTATTTTGCAAATGCTTTTGCTCTTCTTGTGTAGTCTGCCCACAATCACTGGGAGGGAGATCCATGAGGCTGACAGCTGACAACATATGCTGATGGGAGTTGAGAATAGGACATGTATGAAGAAAAGTCAGAGGGTGTTGAAGTTGGGCAAAACTTACTGCTCCTCATAAGATGAAAATTTAAGCCAACATTAGGTATTTATCTGGATCCGTGTCCTTCCCGTTTGTAAGGAAGGACATCTGAAAGATGGCATGAGCCTTAAATGACCAACAACCTGGCTCCCAAAGCTGTGTGACAGTCCTTCCTCTGATTACAAGGGTCATTGGCAGCTGCAGAAGAAGACAGAGTGAGAGGAGCAACTGTCCACAGCCACCAGTTCCTGAAGGAGGGACCTTCCCCTTTGACTGCTCACAGTCATTGTTAGCCTTCACACTGTCGGTTAGCCAATCATGACAGAGTTCTCTTCATTTTTGTTTTGTGGGTATATGGGGATTGTTTGTTTCTTGTTGCTCTGCCTTTTCATGAATTAATATTAAGGGTATCAGTTAGGATACTTTTGGTGTCACAAGGAACAGAAATCTCAACACAACATGACTTAAACAAGAAGAAGACATATTGGCCCAATACCTGAAAAAATCCAGGTTCAAATATGTTTTGATTCTATGAATACTTCTCTCTCTCGCTCTCTCTCTCCTCCCCCTCCACCCAGCTCTATAATGGGTCCCATTTTCAAAATGGGTTTTCCCTGTGGAAACATGGTGTTTACTCCAGTTTCAGCCTTACCTCCTCTTGCTGCTGCTGCTGCTGCATCGCTTCAGTCGTGTCTGACTCTGTGCGACCCCAGAGACGGCAGCCCACCAGGCTCCCCCGTCCCTGGGATTCTCCAGGCAAGAACACTGGAGTGGGTTGCCATTTCCTTCTCCAATGCATGAAAGTGAAAAGTGAAAGTGAAGTCGCTCAGTCGTGTCTGACTCTTAGCGACCCCATGGACTGCAGCCCACCAGGCTCCTCCATCCATGGGATTTTCCAGGCAAGAGTACTGGGGTGGGTTGCCATTACCTTCTCCAACCTCCTCTTGGGTTCACCTCAAATGAGGAAAACAGCAGGCCCAATAAAAGTCTCATTGAGCCTCACTGACTCTGATTGGGTCGTGTGCCCAACCCTGAACCAATCACGAGGCCGGGGAAAGGCAACGCCCTGATCAGCTGAGGCAGAGCCTCGGTCCATCGAAGACCTGGAGGGGATTGGTGCCAATAGTATACTAGCTGCCTTTGGTAGAGAGAGAGACAAGGTGACTTCCCATAGAAAAATCCAGACAGTGTGACCAGGAGAAGGGTAAATGGATATTGATCTGCTAAATAATGGATGTCCATTATATCAAGTCCTACCGACCAGATTCTAGCATGAACTGGGGACAAAAACCATGTCTTCCATTTATCTGAGTCACTCACAATAACTAGTTTATAAATAACAGGTAATAGTTACAAATAAGCATGTAATAGTTGATTCACTGATTCATTTAGTCAAATTGAAAAAAAAAAAAAACTAACATTAAACATCACTGGCTTTTCTTCAAACCCTTCTGCTTCTTGGCAATGTCTATACTTCATTTCAAGAAAACTAGACTTTCCAACTCTGTTTTCATTCATAGAACTATCTTTTATTTGATAAGTGAACTTGTTGTTTAGTTGTTAAATTGTGCCCAACTCTTCTATGACCCCATGGACTGCCAGGTTCCTCTGCCTGTGGGATTTTCCAGGCAAAAATACTGGAGTGGGTTGCCATTTCCTGCACTATAAAATATTATTAATGATACTGACCCTCAGCAGCACCATATGAGAGCTTTTACTTGTGATATCTCAAGTAAACCTCATGACAATCCTGTGAGGAAAAAGTTATTTTTATCCTTTTATCCTTATTTTACAGATACAGAAAATGAGGCTCAGAAAAGTCAAATGGTCTGCCCAAAATAACTCGATCAGTAAGTGGCAGAGCTAGGATTTGAACCCAAGTCAGTCCACTGTTTCAACTTGGTCAGCTAGATCATGCTGTAAAGCCCCAACACCTTACAGAACCACTCCAGCTGGAATCAGTCAACCCTTTCAAAACATTAGAAGCTTCTCCTATAACACTTATTTTGTCAGACTGAAAAGAAAAATATTTTTTTAGTAAATATTTGGGTCTTAAATAAGCATCATTTAAATACTAATGGATAAGGTTTATTTTATAGGTTTTTCATTGTAGTTGATTTACAATGCTGTGCTAATTTCTGCTGTATAGAAAAGTGACTCAGTTATACACATATATACACTCTATATTCTTTTCCATTATGGTTTAATTCCAAGATATTGACCATAGTTCCCTGTAGTATACACTAGGACTTTATCCTTTATCCATTCTATATATAACAGTTTGCATCTACTAACACTAAACTCCCAGTCCATCCCTCCCTTCTTCAGATAAGGTTTATTTTAAATTATGTGGCCAGACTGAAAATTGGTGTTTCTTCACAAAAATATTGATTGACAAGTTTCATTCCACTTATTTATTCACTCAGTCAATATTTATTTATTGCCTACCATGGGTTAAATGCTAGGGGTAGAGTGATAACCAAGTCAGACATAGTTCCTAACTTCTTGGGACTTTGATAATATATTTTTTTATTATTTATGAGAATGTTTACAAATACATACTTTGAAGCTCTATAAATCAACAAGTAATTATTGACTGAGCTGATATAAATACCTTGTCTAGATGCATGAAATACACTGGTGAATAAAATAGACAAAGATCCCTTCCTTCAGGGAGTTTATAGTTTAGCAGGTGCAACGGATAGTAAACATAATAAATAGGTACTTTATAAATGATATATAATAAATAAGTGCTTTGGAAGGAAGAAAAAGTAAAGCAAGATAAAAATGATGCCGGAGCTTTTGAGGAAAACTAAGACAATGTGTCTGGAGTGGAGTGTCTGGAGGGGAAATAAGGTGAGAGAATAGGGCAACTTGTGTAGCCAAGCAAGTGACTATATTGCTGTTAGTGTAACTGACACCATCTTGGGGCCCTACAATTCCTTTCTTCTTCTGCTGACCCTACCGAGCACTGTACTGTGCAGTGAATCACTTCTCTGTTGTCAAGGTCTTTGTGGTTGATAGACATTGCTTAATAATCATTAGGATCAGGTAGCTTCTATGCTCTATTAGTCCCCAAACGAAGATGAAAACTTTCCTGATGTTTTCCCAGTGCCCGAGAGACTGTTTACCCATTGCGTGTCCTGTCTCCAAGGACTTACACCCAAGCCCTAGATTAACTTTTAAATTGTCCCCATGGTCCTCTTGCAGTACAAAGTTTAGTTATGAATGCTTCCAGATCATTGTATGCCCAATCTCCATCCCACCCCGTGAGTGTGTTACCCTATATATAATAAAGTGATCCATTGACTGTATGGAGTTGCCTGACTCATTCTTCAGTCTCAAGATGCTTTCTCAATTCAGTGAGCACTTTTTAATTCCCTCCATCCTCCAAAAGACTTTACTTTGGCTCTTACTCTAAGCAAAAAGGAGAGCTATGGAGGGCTTTGAGCAGAAAGATGATATGATGTCTCTGTCATATATTATATGACTCCTTAGAACAGTCTGGACAGAGTCAGGGCCAAGAGTAGAAGCAAGGAGCCAGTTAGGAAAAATACCACAAGATCCAAGTTAGAGAAGGTAGCAGCTTGAACCAGTAGGCTAGCAATATAGATAATAAGAAAGGTTCAGATTCTGGATTTATTTCATATTGAAGATACGAGCAGTCTTAACTTCTATGTTTGTGGTGAGGACAAATGAAATGAAAAGGGAAAAGAGTTTACAAGAGTGGCTAGTACTAAAATTGCTTAATAAACAACAGTAATAATTATGACTATTATCCATAGATACCCATTAGTCACTGGGTAGTTCTCTATAGTCCTGGAAGTAGGAAAAAAAAAAAAAAAACTTGTATATTAATAGAAGGGCTTCCCTGGTGGCTCAGATGTTAAAGAATCTGCCTGCAATGTGGAAGACCCAAGTTCAGCCCCTGGGTTGGAAAGATCCTTTGGAGAAGACAATGGCTACCCACTCCAGTATTCTTGCCTGAAGACTCCCATGGACAAAGGAGCCTTGACCGCTATGCATCCATGGGTTCACAAAGAGTCAGATATGATTGTGAGACTAACATGGTAATAAAAAGTCTTGAAAATGGGATTCGGATTTGGTCCCAAAGAGGGGCAGTCCCTCTCTTCTTCCTTTTTTCCCACAATGCCTTTGCTTCAAGGCCAAGGGCAGCCATGACCACCCAGCATTCATCAAGTGCATCCTGCCTGATCTCTCCACCCTCATCTCCTCTTGCTTTGCTTCACAAAACCAAGGCTCTGGAGTAAGTGATCATGTGTGGGAGTACCTGATATCCTGTGCTTGAGTGGCAAACACCTTTTCATACGCCTTTATCCTGGGGAGGGGGCATGTTCATCTTGGGGGAGAATCTGGTAGGGTCCTCGTAGCCCCGTGGGTCAATGCTAAGGACCCATCTGTCTTGTCACAGGAGTTCTGAGAAACTCCTAGAGAAAGAAACATCAGGAAGAGCTCAGTTTGCAGTCACTGGAATGAGCATCCTCACCACTCACAGAAAAGGAGGTGGCACAGGAGAGTGCAGTCAAGTGGAATGGTTGCAGTATACTTTAGAGAAATTTCGCCAAAAGGGGAAGTAGAGATGATGGTCTCTCTCTTTTTTTAATTCCCTACCAAAAAAAAAAAAAATTCTCTAGAACTTAAAACTATTTTAATCAGCTGAAAAACATACGTGGGCTTTACAGCTCCAAGACAGCTTGCACAGGCCCCGATAAATTCCTATCGCTCATTTGCATACGCTAACAGCTACACTTTAATCAGCCTCCTAATCCCTGATGGTATTAATGAATTTTTTTATGCTTTTTTTTTTCAGTATCATGTTTGCTAATTCAAAAATGATCAGCGGCTTCTGTGTGCCTTTTTTTATGCAGGAAATAATGGGTGAGCTGGGTACTCCTGTTATCCCGCTCTCACAAATAATTAAGACTACAAAGGGTACAAATCAGTTTGAATGCGGTGCACAAAGGCATGGGCTCAGCAAAGGCCTCTCTGTGTTTCTGTTTCTCCCTCCCCCACCCTCTACTTTCTCCCTTTTTATTTGTTTCTTTTCTTTAACAAGAGGTGGTTTCCAAAGACACCTGGCCAGGCAAGGAATTGACCCACCCAAAATCTTAATTCCCTGCCTCCTTCACCCTCATCACCACCACTGGGACCTGCAAAATGATGGGAGTTTCCATCTCAGAGGTTTTGGATGCCTCTCCAGCCTGGTTTTTGAAGCACAAACTGCTGTAGAAAGAAAAAAAGAGAACTTTCTGACTTGTTTCTCTTTCATATTTCACACTGTCCTTCCTGTTCACTTCCCCAGGAAGAGTAAGTAAGAGCCTGCCAGGCCTGGTGCTGCCAGGATCAGA
This sequence comes from Oryx dammah, assembly GCF_014754425.2. Lineage (NCBI taxonomy): Eukaryota > Metazoa > Chordata > Mammalia > Artiodactyla > Bovidae > Oryx > Oryx dammah. The sequence continues at coordinate 25,361,407 of NW_024070186.1, read as the reverse complement.
GAAATGAGGAAAGGCTCTCCTCCTGGCCCAGGCCTTGCTCCAGTTTGGCTCACAGTAGCCCAGGCCAGCCAGTGACACGAGTGCTGGGGACAGATTCCAGTGGCTCATGCAGCTATAGCACCTCTAAAATTAGGGCCAAGATTAGACATTTTAGACCTATTGGAAAAAAAGAGAGAAGCTTGGTGATTAGACCTTAGGAGAAATGGGAAAGGCCAGCATAGACAATGGAAATTCACAAATAAGCCAAACTGTTTTAGCCAGCATGACTATCCAACAGAGGACAGAGTTCCCTGATTTGCATCTCATCACTCTAGCCTGCCTACTCATAGTCGCTAGTGCTGGACAGGTGAGTATCCAAAGCCACTAGTTAGAGAAAGGAGAGGCCAGCCCTGGAGAGTGAACTCCCAAACAGTGAACAAGTAGCAAGAAAATTCAGATACAATCCAGTGCAGGCACTTTTACAAGTGAATTAGATGGTAAATTTACTTCATATTTTAATAATTTTTTAAATGCTAGATGTAAAAATTAAATATCCACAAGCATCTCAAGTTATAGAGTTATTTTTTAAAGGTTGGGGAGGAATCAAACTATTCATGTATTTAGGGACATATGAATATTTTATATGTATGTACTATGACTTGTTTTAATTTCGTTATTCTGGAGAATACTGGGAGAATGATGAGACAACTAAATTCACAAAATTCTTAGCGCTGCAACAAGAATAAAGCTTTGCATGAATATGTAATGATTATCAAATCAACGACCTCCCATTCTCTTATCACCTGGCAACCTATCACTAACCTTTGGTCACTGGAAAATGGCTTAGCCTTCCAGACAATTGGAAATTACAGGCAACTTTTTGACTTCTTCTCTGTCTTCATCTAGTTAAGTTCTTTTCTGTATTCCTAGTAGAACATTCTTTGGTACACAATAGGCACATTGAATTACTTTGGGGTGCCCTGACTCTAAAACATAATCACTGGGAATCGATTACTGACATTAAGCTTATCTAATGGCATAATATCTTTTTAAAAACAGTACATAACAGTGTTAGTCACCCAGTCATGTCCAACTCTGTGATCCCATGGTCTGTAGTGCACCAGGCTTCTCTGCCCATGGAATTCTCCAGGCAAGAATACTGAAGTGGGTAGCCATTCCCTTCTCTAGGGATCTTCCCAGCCCAGGGATCGAACCCAGGTATCCTACATTCTTTACTGTCAGAGCCGCCAGGGAAGCCCAATATCTTCTTTAATTGTATGCAAAAGGCTGAATATAATTTGACTTTAGAGTTACCAGAAACCTGAGAATACATTCTAGGTTTGGGAATGATATTCTACTTTCTAACTCATGAGGATTCAGATACTTTTTTTTCAACTTCATTCCACTTACCTCACTCTCCCTTACTGTGACCCATTTTTAAGCCATTGCAATCCCCATCAAGGAGCTTCCCTGGTGGCTCAGTGGTAAAGAATCCACCTGCCAATGCAGGAGACACAGGTTCAATCTTTGGGTTTGGCAACACACACCAGTATTCTTGCTTGGGAAATCCCATGGACAGAGAAGCCTGGTGGGCTATAGTCTACGGGGTCTCAAAGAGTTGGACACCCTTCAAGCCACCCATCCATCAATTTCTCAACAGATCTGTGCTGAGTGTCCTTTGTGCCAGTTACCTTTGGTATCTCAACCAACGGGTTAGTGGAGAGATGGGAACACCAGTGAGTCTTCTTGTTGGACACTCTCGAGGAAAATTCAAGATGTCTGGGAAGCATTGTTTAACGTTTGGTATTTTCGCTCTCTATAGACTGTGTTTACTTAGACCATCGTTCCCTTCAACAGCAGTGCTTGACCCTGGTTGCTCATTAGAATCACCTGAAAAAGGGACTTCCCTGGTATTCCAGTGATGCCAGGGGTGCAGGTTCCATCTATGGTTGGGGAGCTAAGATTCCACATGCCTTTCAGCCCAAAAAATCAAAACTTAAAATAGAAGCAATATTGTAATAATTTCAATAATAGCTTCAAAAATGGCACCTATCAAAAAAATCACCTGAAAAACTTTTAAAACCATAGGTCTGCCATGTCCACATTGTGACCCCAGAAATTCTGATTTGCTTCATTTAGGGTGGCCCGCCTGACACTGATATAGTTAAAATTTGACCAGATGATGCTAATGTGCAGTGTTCTACAGAAATAAAGGCAGGTAGAGTGTGCCAAACATAGCAAAAGAGTGTTCCCAAAAAGGAGAAATGATTAAAATGTCTACCCAACAAATCTCGGTGGATTATACTTAATTCTATATAGTCCCAACTCCATTAGTTTTCTATTTCAAAAAGTACTGGAGGAACTTTGAGGAAGCATTTATGATCACCCAGTTACTATACATGCCTGTAGGTCTCATCCCTCCCAGCATTCCATGCCAACAACACAGGTTCTATTTATGACGCTTCCTATCTGAAAACTAAAGCTGAGCTGCCTAACGCCTCAGTAGAACAGATGTAGTGTCTTGATTTTAGTTTCATGGTCAAGGGTCTCTGTTCTTTCATTACAGAAGAGTTATTTCTGGTGTTGGTTCTGTAACCAAAGGTCTCATGACCTTCTCTTAGGATCACAGAGGAAAATCATCAGAGGCATCTTTAAATTCCCCAAACTGATCTGTAACCTGAGCAGCTGGGTGCCAAAAAGATTGAGGCATATTGTGAAAATGTGATTTGGTTCCTGATCTTGGCAACACAAAACCACACCATTGACAAAGTATCCTGGTGCTAGTAAAGTGGCTCGTG